>NW_009258727.1:874111-930222 GCF_000687185.1 Egretta garzetta
AAGAAAACACCGGGCTAGCTCTACATTCAGTAAAAACCTGGTTGGTGTGCATTATTTTTTCTCTGCCTAGAAGAGGATAGGGAGGCAGAGGGGATGAGATAGGAACATGGTTATGTCTTGACATTCATTTGATTTTTTCTCATCATGAATATGTTCTTTCCTTATGACCCCTGCAAAATGGCATTACCATTGGATGGTAAGTGAACAAACCTCGCTAAAAATATAACACTTTAACAAATTGTTTAGCAATGACTGCATGCAGCCATCAGGCAAAAACACTGACGAGGATGACAGAATTTCAATACAGAATGTGAAAGTATTAAAATAATCTGAGGATTGACTGGAAAAGAAAAGCCTGATTAAATTTTCCTGATAGCTTCTGAGGCAGAAAAAGAAACCAGACGTCTCTGTGTCTATATTTATTACTGGAACCTCTGTTCATTCTTCCTGGCTACTATAATAGATGGGGGATATTGTCTCCTCTTGGGAACTGAGAGGCTCAGCCTGGAAGATATTGTCACTGTTCTGCTATTGAGTCTGAATTTCTGTTTTTAACAGAATGGGAAATGGGAAAAGTGTTCTCAACCTTTGCCCAAAACTAAAAATAAACCTGCTAACTATTTTCCCCTTCTTTGCGGGGATTAGAAGCAGTGAAATACCATAAAAGAGGCAGTTTTTAACACACTGAAGTTCAGGCCAAACAGTGTTAAGGAAGATCAAGGGGTGTCTAAACCCAATTCCTAGAAGAAAAAGAAGCATTCAGATAATAATCCATGTTATGTTTTTAATTTTAATTAGAAAAACCTTTTTAAGGTTCATTCATCACTAACACCTATCAAACATAGTTTAACAGCTATCTCAAACTTTGCCTGCTAATATCTGATATTTTGTCTTTTCATTTGTATGGTTTCACCTAACCTTTGACACTAGCCAAAACTGGACACATAGAGGATGGATGAGACCTAAAATCTTACATTTCAGCTTTAAAAAGTTTTTATTGAAGGCAATGGTAAAAGAAATGGGAAAACCAATAAATTACCTAGATAACTGCTAGAATATCTGCTAAATGGAGACAAATTTTTCTAAAAAAATTTATTGTTTTCTATTGAATAAAACTTAAATTGAAATCTAAGCCACATAGGTTAGGACTCCATTCTGTTATCTTTAGGCACATACAATGTGGACGACTAATTTGAAGCTGACTCCCTCCATATGGAGCATATTAGATATCTACTTTACTCATATTTTTTACTGATCTTAAAGTATAAGGCTTTACTAGTCTTAAGTGTAAGACTGTTACTAATCTTAAACTGTAAACATGCCCTTTACATGATAAAAAGAGCTTGCAGTGAGTAGCAGAGACATAGGAGAAACTCCACTGTAAAGATCTGCGTTCAATGAGATTAATCTTTCTTGTGATACCCATTTGCCATGGACCTGTTGCACACAAACTTTAAATCTCTGAGGACTTTGTCAGCAGCTGAAAAAGGAGCCATTTTTTTATTACTATAGTGGAGACTAAGACCACGTCTGTGTTAACATTTTTTTCATTATGGCTATGCCAGTTAGGGGATATGATGTTTAGTGACATTTTTACACTGATAAAACCAGCAATATAATCAACTAATTCACAACTTCAACTTTTGTGCATGTAGTCAGCATAAAATGCATTGGCAAAATATCACTTTTGCTGGCATAAGATGCATCTCTGCTAGGAGGAATTTCCAACTCATTGAGAAGTCCCTAATGATGGAAACAAGAGCTAAGACAGGGAGATGATAACGCTTTCTCTGAAATGTAGTTTGTCATGACTGTTTTGTCCTGGAGTTGACCACCTTAAAATATTCTCTCTGATAATGTTGATTCCTCTTTGCTGAAGGAAAAAAAAACAAGACAAGAGATATTGACAGGTCTGGGGAGCAGTGTGAATGAAATACACAGAGAAGAATATAACTCTGGAAAAGTTTTATAGAAAAATATTCAATTTATTAACTGCTTCTTAAAAGAAAGCATGTAAGGCTAGAAAAAAAGTGAAATAACTATGTTTCTGGAAAAAAATCAGAAAGCTTTCTGATTTTCTCTCCTAATAGTGAGCTAATCTCATGTTTTCAAATGTTGTTGTAATTTAGTTATGGTAAGATTGAATGTATGGGGTGGCAGGACTTCAAATTTTTTTAAATATAGAAATCCACCAAATCCTGCAAAAAAAGAATAGAGTCAGCTCTGATCCTTTTGGTTGGTATTTGCTATTACCGTAAGAAGATGCTAAAGGTGCTGGGACTGTTGTCTAACACTGAGGTCAGCTGCACAGAGCAGTTGCACATCCATACTTTTAAACTCACTCTACAAAACAAATGCCTGCATGAAAACTGCCTGTTGGATGTGGTCTCCAATGCTGGATTTGTGCCTTTAGCCATGTGTACAGTGCTTGCTGACTTGAGCCAACACTGTGTCAGGGAACATGTTTAGACAGTAGAGCCATGTGGGTACCAGTATCCAGCATGGAGCTAATTGCTTTTTACCTAGCACTTTTCAAATATATATGATTATCATGAGAAGAATTTCACATAAATTGATGTTTCTGGACTTGGAGATCTTGCAAACAGCAATAATAACTCTTTTATACCTGTACAGACAATAATACTGTAACAGCTATGGAAAACTATGTGCCTAAATGGACAATATACAAGTAATCTTCCTTGTAGTCCCAAGTGTGCAGAATTTCAGGTTTTTTTTCTTCAAAACATTGCTTGCGAGAAAAGCTAGGGATAACTGGATGTAAAACCCAGCACATGCTATGAAATCACATAATAATGTGACACAGGAAGAAAGTTAGCTAAACGAAAGTGTAAAAGCAATTGCAGGTGAATGGAATATTATCTGCCTTCCAGCACTTTGCCAATACACCAAGACAATGTCATGAAAATGGACACAATGACATGGAAATTTCAGCAGTGAAAATTGTCAGAATTTTCAGTTTCATGTCTCACAAACAAAACCAAATAACCTTCATCCATTTGAAACAGTAGTTATATTGTTTTATTGACACAGAAGGAGGAATGAAATATAATGTCATCTTGTCTCTTCTCCTACAACATCCCTGAGTTTTCTCTGAAAGCCTGAGTGATTCTTTCTTTGTATAATTTTTGAGTTCTGGCCGATGATATTATGGGATTTCTTTGTTTTGGTAATATCTTCTGGCAAATAAAGAGTCCAATATTTCTGAAATAGTTTGTGTATAAGTTCCTTCTACTCCAAGGACAGCATTGGGTTGCTAGTTATATGGGATTTTTAAAGTGGAAACACCTTATGACAGTGGATTAAATACAGCTTGCAAAAATAAAATAGTTCTGGATATCTCTGTGGATAGCTTGCATTTGAGCACTGGGAAGAACATCTAGGGGCAGAAGAACAGGACATAGATACTGGCATATAAACTGTAGACACTCATTAAGACTCAGGGGAAATGGAAGAAGTGATGAACAAAGAGGTTTCATACTGGAAAATGAGTAAGGAGAGGAGAAGTTGAACTGCTTAACATGACCATCCAAGGTCAAAATGGAAGATCTGAGATGGAAGGAAGCTGTTGTTCGAGTGACAAGCAATAATTTAGAGGAGAAGGATAACCAACAACCTTGGAGAATGTACAAGAGTGCTGAGAAAAAAGAAGGGTGAGAAATCAAAGTCAGGGATAGTACAGATATGCACATTTCTTATGCTACTAAATAGAGATTGACAGAGCTTCAGACTTCACTGTGTGCATCACACCTGTCAAATGTGTGTGAAAATGCTAAGCTACAGACAGGACAATTAATTCCCTCACTGGTGTTTGAGAGAGTATGTATGAGCTTCTTGGGGATCTGGGAATGGAAGCAAATGGCACTACATTCGACACCTACACACCCCAAAGCCCAAGTTAGTGCTTAAAAATCTTCCCTTCCCCAAGAAATTAAGGGCAGGTGTGAGTCTGTATTTGGCTCTCCTCACAGCAGTATCTATCAGGGAGAGGTCAATGACATGTGTAACTACCTGCTGGCCACTTATTCCTCCATCCAACGAGGCTCTGCTTTTCCTATAAACTCACAGCTCGGAGGGGTACAGTTGATTGGCTTTCCTTCTGTTCAGTTCCTCTTCTTTGATTTACAGCAGTCTCCCACACCCTTTTCATAGGTCCTTTTCTAACTTCACTGATAAGGGATTTCTTTGTGTCCAATTAGTAAGGCTAGTGTATCAGGCTGGAACCAGATAATTAGAAGAATGAAAAGAGACAGAGTGACCTTGGTTCGCAAACCTCCATGGGCAATTTATAAAGCTTTAAAGATTTCAAGAAAATGTATTAATATTATTATTTTATCTCTTGTTCATCAGAAACAAGGTGATTGTTCTCACATAACTTCAAGGCCTCTCTAAAATCAAGAAAAAGGTGAATTAAATCAAGAAAAAGGTGAATTTCTTTTTTTTTAAACTGTTCTTTTGATAAATATGCATTTCTATGATAAAAATGCACTTTTCAAGTTTCCAAATGAGGAGTTGACTTTACTGTATTTTATTTAAAAACAGATTACTTTTTTTGAAGGGACAGCAGGTAATAAGTCTTGCCTGTTAGCCAAAACGCTATGAGTGGCACCATTCTTATGGTAAACCCAGAGAAACTATAGAAACTATAAAAAGCAGGAAATCCTATGCCTCATGTTATCTTGCCTTCTCTCACAGATTTCATTTAGAAGGAGCAAGACAGGGATATGCTACCTGGGGCAAAAGAAATGTTGTTTTATGGCTCATGTTTGGCTCTTCCACCTATATAATTTAAATAGTGGGGTATTTGTGCCTTTAGCAAAGAGTAACGGTCTGGTTATACAGGGTGCCAAAAACTAATGGGGGAAGTATAACTTTTAGGCTGGAAATTCCTCTTACCTAGCTGTAACCACAGCAGAGATGCAGCTGAGTTATTTAGGCTTCAGTGATAGTCCGAACAGGAGATAGGCAGAGCTAGCCAGAGCTATCTTATCTGAGGGATCATAGCAAAAAGAGATGTGGGAGAAAGACTCTCTAGACATGCCCTTCTCTCCTCCTGGTTGCTTGTCCCTTGATTATAAATGTAGCCCAGATGGCTAGCTTAGACTAGATGCTTAATTTTTGTTTAGCTGTCTGAAGCTAGGGAAGATAAAATCCACCAGAAAACTAGGCTGGTATACCACTGTGTTTGCATCCAAGTTTAAAGAGATATTTTGATTAATGAAGTGTTGGTAAATTGTCTTATAGCCATGAGTTTGATCTTTAGTGACTAATTTTTGCAAAATAAGCACATAGCTAATAAGAGTAATCTCTTGTTATCAGACAGGTAGCTCAACAGATGTCAGAGAAGGAAGGAAAATACTTATTATTGAAGACACATCCTTGGCTTTTAGATGCCTTGAGTTTCTAGTAGTGCTGGATTATTTAGACTCTGCTTTTGTGTCCATTTGATTCCAGGTATCACATCGTGCTCTCTTTGCTGGGCTAACTTATTTTTCTTTCCTCTGTGTATGTGTCTATCCTCTGTGTGAATTTTCATGTTCACGGGATGAAGTCTGCTCAAAAAACTAAACCTAGCTATATGGGCTGAAAACAGAGAAATGTAAAGTTAAATATTTCTCTTCTCAAAAAACAACCAAAAGACCAGTCACTGGGTGAACTGTCTGTTATATGAAGGTGTTTCCATTTCAGCTGCAGGGGAATGGAATTTATCTACTTCCAGATAAAGTACTTACTCACAAAATTAAATACTTTTATCCTCTTAATTTCTTATAAAGGCCCCTGAAAATAGATAGGGTACTAAAATGTGATTCCAAGAAACACCATTAAAATATATTCCTGGCTCTATTTAGATGCCCCCATGTGTATATATCTAGAGGCTGAGGCCAAAAGATTTTTAAAAAAGCTTTTCTCTAAATATTTCAACAAATAACCCCCCCCCCCCCATCATTAAAAAGGTAAGATTCGCTGCCCAGAAATAAGAATAATTTTCAGTCATGTGTCTCATCTCTCAGGTTTTGTTTTCTCCATGTCTGATGTGCTTTTTCACATTTGCTTACTTCCAAGATATATTGCAAAGCCTGGGCAGTAGGGTTTTGTTATGGTGTGCAGGCATAGTGTGCATCCCCGATTTTTAGCACCAAGCATTGCTCTGCTGCTAGACAAAAGTAACAGCTGATTTCTTACAAACAAAGAAGTATCAACATTTACTGGTAGGCACTGTTTAAGGCTCCACTTAAAACATAATGGCAAACATAAAAGTGCCCTTAAAACCACTGCTCCTCCTAAATCTTCCCTACAGCTTTCAAATTTTCTTCCCTGTAGGTTAGCACTTTTTCTTTTGCTGTTACACTCTCTCTGTGCAGTTTTTGCTGGTTTTGAAATAAACCTTCCAATTTACAATCTGTCTATTATTGGCACTCAATTATTAAACCCCTTCACAATTAAGTCATTCCAGTGTCTTGAGAATTTATTAGCTAGGAATTAACTCTTTGTTCATACATTTGCTATCTATGTTGCAGTCCCCAGAGATTTTCTTCATAGATCTTGTTATTCCATAGTGCTAATTGGTGCCAGTGGAGGATACTTAAATGCCAAGCTATTTTCAGTTGATCTACAGCTATTTCACTAATGAACTTGTACCATAAGCAGCATAACGCTGGAGCTCCGGCAGAAATGTATGTATTTGGATTTCTCACAAATGCTTCTGTTGAATTGGCAAAAAAGCACACTTACTCATAAAATGCATGAACAAATTTCAGCTGGCCAATCAACATCTGTTATGGAGATAAATGTGAGCCAAAATTTCTTGTTCTAACACTTGGTATTTGGCCCAGAAAGGATGATTACTTAAACTTTTCATGGCTGGGTCCCAAGTACAGTCTCATAGCCAGCTAACCCAGCTACCAGAAAGGTAGGCCATATTCCATATCCTGCTGGAAGGATACTTGTTAAAGCCTCGGTTGCCTTTTAGTTCTATCTTTCAGTTCTTTTGCATCTTTTTAGACCTGAATTCTCATTTGCAGTACAGTAGCACTTTGAAGAGTTAATAAATGGAATTGTGGCTGTTACAAATTCTATTTAACTGAATATGCAAGTAGTCAGATTCTTTGCTGACATTTGGGTAAGCGCTTCGTAGAAGCTATGCATATGAGAAGTTTGATAATAAAAAATTTTGACAAAAAGTAGGGTTTGAATGAATAAAAAATTTTCAGGGGAGATATTGATTTCAACATTCATGTTCAAAATATTAACATTTCAGAAGAAAAGCTCAAAGCTGATAAAATGTCTTTTTTAGTACTTTTCCTTTTGTGACAATTTAAAAACTTTCTGACTTCATGAAAAAGTCCTATATCAATATACTGGAATTTTCTGAGGATACAGAGTCAATGTTCTGAGCTGCTCCCCTATAAACTTCTTCATTTCCTGAGCCTCTCATATTGGAACAATAGGCTAGATGCTGAGCTGCTTTTTCCTGAACAAACCAAGAAAGAAAAACATTTCCTTTGGGAGACACTGCTCTGCCTGCAGTACTCTGTCCTGCAGACTGTATTAAATTATCTTTGAAGGTTATCAGTAATATTCTGCTGAATAACAAGAGGTGTCACTGTTGAGCAGTAAAAGACTTTCCCTTAGCTGAGGGAGCTGCCCTTGGTGAGGTTTTAATTTTAGCTTTTTTATTGCAGCTGTAGAAAATGGTCTCCAACCCAACTGCCTGTTAAGGCTGAAATAACTTCACTTACTGCTGAAAGCACCCATAGAACACAGTAAACAAATTACCCTTGTTACAGTGGTCAAGGGGTAAAAAACATCTGAGGTCTTGCTTTATTCTAACTTCAAAATTAACGCCATATTAAAAAGGGTCAGTGTGTAGCTTGTACATAGAAGTATAGATGGAGATATTCTTATTGAGCCAAACAAACACATAGATCTGACCTTCTAAGAACTCTGAAATTGGTTTAGGAAAAGGAGAGTTTGAAAGAGGAGACAAAGGAAGTGGTGACTGCAATCTGACCTAGAAGACCTGGCCAGGCTGTGGGTTGGATCCTCAACATCATGACATTTTGGTGTAACTTTGCCACCATTGGTCTTTCCAGGCTGACTTCCTTTCTGTCCCTGGAATCTTAGCTAATGTTACCCAGGCATCATATATTTTGAGTTGTCACTTCCCATTTTTAAGGGTAAGGAAACTTCTCCCATATTCATCACTGTGCCAAACCTTAGGTCCCACAAGATATTTTTTTCTTATGTTATCATTGTAAATTTTCTACACAGACAGAGATGATGGGAGAAAGTGGATTTTGACTCATCGAGTGCATTCTTCCCTCATTCCCTGACTTGAAAAAAGCAAAATCTCCGCCCTTAGGTTTCCCATAGGAGAAATTCACCCTGGGGTCTCAGGGCCAAAACCATTTTCAAATGCAGATGGAATAGTCAGAGTTGCAGTCCTCATCCAGTCTGAATGGTTGTTTCTTTGACTACTGTTATCTTGGTGCAAATTCCAATGTGGCTGCTGAACACTTGCTTGTACTTCTCTTTGTTTACTTTAGGCTTAATGTTTTTTAAAGCTTTCATGTTACAGATAACATCTCTTTTACCTTCCGTGGTATAAAGATAAAGTTTCTCATTGTTAAATTCAGATCCATGTTCCTTTTTGAAGGGTTTCATTGAAGACTGTCTTAGCCTGAGGTTATTCTATACCAAGTAGCACATGTAGAAGCTTAAACAGGATAGAATCATTATTATTAATTTATTAAAATCAGCTTCTAACTGTTCCATCCTTACTCCCTTTAGATTGACATGGAAACAAAATCAAGTATGTTTATGTGAAAGTATATTGAACCATTGATGTAAGAAAACTTTATCTCGATGGAGTATCTTCAAAGGTAAGGAAATCTTCCTCATGGGAAAAAAAGGAAAAGCTTTTTGACTTTTAATATAGTTATGAGGAAGGACAGAGGTCAAAAGTTTTTCCTTATGTGTATACAGTTATGGAGCCACAAGTCTCTCACTAAAATTGAAGCTTAGAACAGAAAGTCTGATGAAAGTACAGAGTTTGCTTTCAAATATTTGTCATCTTTTTGACACGGTATTTTGTGTCCAACCAAAGAGCTAAATAAGCCTAGAAATGCTCAAAAAACATTGAACCACAGATAAAGGCATACATATTTCCCCATGAGGAAGAGCTTAGTCCTATTGATCTATCAAGGTCTGGTCAAACTATATGACAAATACTCTTAGAGCTAAAGGGTAACTCTGTGTGAGGGAGCAATTTGACCCCTTTGTGGCTTTGTGGACCCTGGGATGGCAAGGGATTTCACACTAACCCTGGAACCTGGAAAAACACTAGCAGAGGAAGCAGGGGGGCAAATAGCCAGTGTTGCATGGTGCTGCTCCCCAGTTTTGTCAAGGGGGATGAAGTCAGACTATTTCCAGAAAAATGTTGCGGTTCTGGTTTAGTTCTAACAAAGTTTGGCCTCTGGACTTTTTATACAAGTAAGAGGCAAATGGCAGGGGATTTTCAGGATGTTTTCTCCCCTCCACCCCAATTACTTATTAGAAATGTCTCTCTCTTCTCACTGGTGAGAAATGCCTTATGGACTCAGTCTTGGCAGTGTGAGGGGGCTCCCCAGACACCCCTACTGCCAGTTTTGTGTTAGAACTTTACAGTAAGTTACTTGGATAACACAATACTTGCACAAGCTCCCTTGTCTGTGTGGATTTGATTCCTTGGTCCTCTTTTGGGAGATAAGGCATTCAGCTACAGCTCCTACAGAAGTTTCTCTTTTGAGTGTGTAGGCTGATTTGGCTGGCCTGCTTCCCAACTCAGGCAGCCCCAGCTCTTTGTCCTGCATGCCCAGGGAGGCTGACAGCTTTAACCAACTCCTCTGAGCTGGCTCTTAGGGATTGGGGCCACGTGGGTTTTCCTTGAGACAAAGGAAGAGAACTTGCTCAGAGTTTGTCTAGGTTTCCTTGAGAAATGGAGATCTTCTCACACTGCAGAGCTTGTAAAGTTCAGTAGAGACAGACAAAGCTTTGATATAAGCTTATTAAATACACTAATTAGATCCCAGGACCATTTCTTATCTCTTTACATATATCTCTGCTTAGCCCTGATATTTCATATGATCCAGGACCCTGGGAAACTTAAAGGGCCACATCACTGAAGTGAGTTTGCCTGCCTTTGGTCCATTTTTACCAATAAAATAAGGTTAATGCACTGATCCTGTTTCTCCCACTGGAGTCTGCATTAATGACAAAACAAGCATCATTAACATATGTTTGAGAATGTTTGGGAGTATGTGAACTTCATTTTACATGAAGTGACAGCACCTCTGAAATCATGACTGTAAAGGAGACCGCCTCACCATGCAGGAGTCAATCAAAGGGGAGACTCTAAAAAATAAGCAGTCATGTAAGTCAAGATGTTCATAAGTACGTGTTAAATATAGAATTCCTGAACACAGAAATCATGCTGAAATATTCTCAGTTAAAACCAGACCTAACTAGTGGGTATGGATTTAAGTATCTAATTTGAGGAACACATTTCTGAAAAAAAAACTTTTCTTGGGGTCTTCTTAATATTATGACAAAAAAGACCTTATGAGATCCTTCATGTTGAAAACAGGTTAAGCAATAAATAGATTTAAAACAACAGGCTACATTCCAATATATGGATTAATGTCTGTATTTCACAGTATTCTGGTCTCCAGATCTTCCAGTTTGGAAACTGAAGAATGTGGAGGGAAAAAAACACAAAAATGGTCAGTGGGAAGAAATGATCTTCAAGGAAAGGCCTGAAGACTTCAGTCAGGTTGACTTATTAAAAAGGTGTCAAGAGACAATTTGCTTATAATGTTTGCTGATGACTTGGAGACATATGAAAAAAAACAAAACAAAACAAGAAAAAGACCAAAATCTGAGATCAAAAGGTTGTAGTATAGAAGACATAATTAATCTGTGAAAGCTGAAGCCAAATACACAATGAAAACAAATACCTAAAAATATTCATAACATTGATATTAAGCCCTGCAATGTGCTGACGAAGGAAATATTAGATTCTCCATGGCCTCATCTCAAGGATGGATGCCTTTCCAGAGAGCGTGTTTCTGTCAAGCATAACTCAGTAAGGGCAAAAGCAAGGGTAGCTGGTGAAATTTAGTGACCTATGATCTACATGATATCCAGTTGTTTTTCTAGCTTTTTTGTATACCAAATCTATAATAAATTGTGAAACATGGATTTCAGAGCTACTCCATTGATTTCAATAGGTCTTCATGAATGAAGGTTATCAAATAAGCATTGTACCCTATTAACAGAACCTTGCTTTATGATTTTCTATGGTGTTATGAAAAATGACAAGGACTTTTAAAAGTCCTTAAGAAAGAGAGGATCCTACAGTTAATTAAATTTTGATGTGAGGTAGGTGGAATTTACAAAGGTGTTAAGGAAGGCTCCTTCTGCTACTCTCAAAAGAGTGCAAACTTCTAAAAGGTTTGTGACTGTAGACCAGGGGTATGGGGGCACCTACACATTTTGGAAAAATCTCAGCTGTAACAATATACAACTATTCTTTTTTACAGACTGTTTTAAAGGAATGCATATCAGAAGTCTTGTGGTGTAGTCCCTTTTTCTGACTCCATGAGCTCTTAGCCAAGAAATTCATATCACTGAAAGCAATATATATTTACTGCATAACTTGGAAAGCCAAGGAACTCAGCATCTCCACTATAGCTTGCAAGCAGGAGATCCAGGGGTTCCTGGGGTCTCTCATTGCTCCATTGCAGGAGAGGCAGGATGGCTCTGGATGTGCAGCCACACCCAAAGCGGCCCAGAGACATTGAAGTTGCATTGCACTGGCAGCTTTTCTTCCACTGCCTGGCACAGGGCAGCTATGTTCTCTTCTTAGAAATATTGTGAAAGTCAGGAACCAGAGGCTACCTCTGTTATAATTGATCCCAAATTCTGTCAGCTAAACAAAGGAACAAAGAGCACAAGCAATTATTTCTGAAAGTATAATCACACTTTTTAATAGTGAAAATTAATCTGGGATGCAGTATGGAGATATGTATCACTGATAGTGTCAAGATACTAGAAACTTGGTTATTGTTCTTATTGCAGGTTGCAGTAGGGTGGAGATACCTTATGTATCTTCAGAAATTATTCTCTTTCATCAAAATAACATACAAACATCAACCAACCACAGAATTAAAAAGTCCTTTATCTAAGACTGGAAAAGAAATGATTGCTTGAACATATAACTTATGTCTTAGTATTGATGTTGGCATAGACATAGAAAAAATTGTTCTGCCTCAAGTGAAGAAAAATTGGGCTTATCTCTAAGAATATCTACTACATATAACCCTTCATTGTGATTTCTTTTTAAAAGTTGAGTAGGAAGTTTGAATGTGATTTCTGCTTTTTATTCTTTTATTTTTTCTAGTCCACTATTTTTTTTTCATTTGTTTTTCTTCTAATTAGGAGAGAGCTTCTTCTCCTCCCTTCCACCATGTCTTTGAAAGAACTATGAAAAGGCCTGTTTATTTCTGTTGTGCTAATCCCTTTTTCATATGGTTGTGCACTATGCCTAAAATGATGAGAGCATCTGAATGTGGTCTCTGAATATATTTATTCTGACAAGCTCTCAAGAGACAAAACATGGAAATTACCATATTCTACATTCTTAACTGTGATGAGTTTCTAGTTCCAACCCTTTACTGCACCCAGCATCAGCTCTTCATTTCCAATGGTAAAACTTCAATCAGTTATATTTATTTATTTTATAGTGAACAAAAAGATATGTTCTTGCTTGCCTAGGGCTCATGTTTGTGGGAAGGGTACAACCACACAACTGTAGTCTGGGAGAGGTCCCAAGGGTGCCTTGTGTGAAGAGCCGAGAACCTCTTCCTGCCTGGCTGTGCTACTTTAGATGCAGGACTATGAATTAAATAATGTTTTAGCTGAAAGTGAATTGCCCTGAATTTAGTTTAGTGGGAAGAAAGGAGAAGAGAAAATGGGTTGTTTCAAAGGATGCTCTTGGGGGGAAAAAAAAATCGAAGAATGAAAGCAGAGTGCCCTGGTGTGTTGTATCTTTTTGTACCTTGGACAGAGGCTAAGGTCTCAGCCGTGCAAATTACTGTTTCTTAAATGGAGGTTTAAGGTAAGCTGAAGTACCTTCATTTGCAGCAGCCTGAGAGTGCATGCACTTACTGGCATTGAGTTGCTTTGACAGAATTTATGAAGCTGTAGAATGTAAATTTCTCATTCACCACAGTCCTCAAATGCCAGGAGGACCTACTTGTTAAGGTCCTCCAAAATGCCTTCAAGAACTAGTGTAAAAAACTAGCTAGAGTAAGCTTCAAGTTGATTCCCCCCTTAAAGTCCAGCTAAAGGTTTTGAACTGTATGTAACCTAAAAACCTCATAGGAAAACTGTCCTATTTCCAGGAGAAAAAATAACATTGAATAGGTTGAATAACATTTATGTTTTAATAATTTTCTTTAGTATTACCTGTGAAAGATAGAACTCTGATTCAAATGTGGAATGAAGAGCCACACAACGGTATCACAGCATGCACATAATGATACAAGCTCTGGGATGGTGAGTGTTGGAGTGAAGCTAAACTATGGATCTGCACTGTAACACAAAGCACATGCACTTGACAGATAATAGTAAAGGACTTTGATTTACAGCAAAAGATGGATCTAAGAGTTATCTGTTTTAGGCTAACCTACTTGCTAATTAGTGTGATCTCCTTGTTTAGAACAATTCTCTTAAAAAGCTTCTTAACATGATTAACATAACGATTAATAGGTTCTCCATTAATATCCACTCCTGCTTTACAAGTCAATGCCAGTCATCCAATATGAGTGGGCAAATGTGGGGCCATGGTGTTATCTTTCTTTGCCTTCTCTTCCTTTCTTAGGATATCAGTATCTGAGCTTTTGCGTGGCTGACATACGGTTTTTGGTTGCCTATGAAGGGTATAATGCTGCCATCCCATAACAGACTTTCTATCTACCCACTCTTACCTTCTGCCAGAGTTTCCATCCACATCATAGAAACAGTAAAGAACAGCACATATGCCCAAGTTTCAGCTATTTCAAATCATGGTGGCTAGGATAATGGTATGTCCTGTACTGTCTGCCACTTTGCCATAACAGAAAGAACTTGTAGCAGATAAGCTAAGAGAACTGGAAATACTTTAAAATAGACAGCTGCAGTGATACAAGTTAGTATCTTCCCTGCCTATCTAATCTGCCCAGGTGGCCAAGGCGGCCAACAACATCCCGTCTTGTATCAGAAATAGTGTGGCCAGGAGGTCCAGGAAAGTGATCATCCCCCTGTACTTGGCACTGATGAGGCCGCATCTCGACTACTGCATTCAGTTTTGGGCCCCTTACTACATGAAAGACGTTGAGGTGCTGGAGTGTTTCCAGAAAAGGGCAAAGAAGCTGGTGAGGGGTCTGGAGCACAAGTCTGATGAGGAGCGGCTGAGGGAAGTGGGGTTGTTTAGCCTGGAGAAGAGGAGGCTGAAGGGAAGGCTGCCTGACAGGAGGTTGTAGCGAGGTGGCTGTTGGTCTCTTTTGCCAAGTAACAAGTGATAGGACAGGAGGAAACAGCCTCAAGTTACACCAGGGAGGTTTAGACTGGACATCAGGAAAAAATTTCTTCACTGAAAGGGTTATCAGGCACTGGAACAGGCTGCCCAGGGAAGTGGTTGAGTCCCCATCCCTGGGGATATTCAAAAGACATCTAGATGTGGTGCCTAGGGACATGTTTTAGTGGTGGAGTTGGCAGTGTTCAGTTAATCATTGGACTCGAAGATCTTAAAGATCGTTTCTAACCTAAACTATTCTGTAATTCCATAATCCTCTGCAGATGAATTGCAAATGTGCCTGATTCTTACAGGTGATGTTATACGAGCAAGGTGGAAGAATACAACCCCATGCATGTAGCCTCACCTATGTCAGACTGTTGGGACTGGAAATAGGGTCAGATCTGCAAAGGGTCACACCCATGAAGGCAGGTAAGTTCCTGTTCTTATGACAGCTCATACATCTGTACAATGCTTTTATCAACATAACCTGCTTTTGTTGCCTATGGAGAGTACGAGTTTTATCATCAAATGTTACTTTTCGTGAGTATAATCCTTGTGTGATTCTGGTGAAATAAATGGATGCATTTATTCTTACTGTGATCAGTCTCTGAATTCTGAAATCCTCTTACCATATGACACCTTTGACTCTGACTGCATGAACTGGATGATTCTCTTTTCCCGTGACATCCTTTCTAAGGTTGCATTTCATCCCTCTGGATGAAACATTGGACAGGAAATAAGAACGCAGCCAGAAAAAGCAACACTAAAGTAGCACATCTGCAGTCAAATGTTTTGCATCCTTAACACTTCCTTATCATATGCATACGCATCAAGAAAACACTTTAAAAATATACCCAGCTGAATAGAAAGAGCAACATTTGATATTAACATGGAATATTGCCTTGGAGCTCTTGGAGTAATTTATCAGGAATGAGAATATTGTCCTTTTGCTACAGAGAACAACCCAAACTGTTGACTGAGCAAATGATCTGCCCTGGAGCACATGCAAGGCAACAGTAAGAATGAAATACTATTAAAAACTGTTTCCTGGGATATGCTGATGCACCCTTCTCCCTCTTCTCATTCTGAGATGTCAACAAACTTTGTGGCTGCTTTTGTGGGGAAAGGAGGAAATAAATCATACAATGTATCTTCACATGAAATAACTGCAAAAATATGTGCATACCTTTTCTGAAAGCCTAAATTTGGAACTGACACAAAAGGAAACTGTCTCAGAAAATACATACTTGGAGTCCGACTCCTAAAATGACTATGTGACCTGTTCTTCCTCTGCTGATGAATTAAAAGGGACTAGCCAGATGTGAGGAAGGTCATGAATATACAGAAGAGAATCAAAAGGAAAAGACTGAAATTAATCAGAATTTTGTTGAATTAAAAGAAAAGTCACTGGGACACGAAACAGTATTTATAGAGTAGCTGCAAAGAATAACAAATGTACTCTGGATTCCAGGTTTGTCTGAATTGGAACCATAAATTGGTAGAGGAAAGTTCAGACTGTTTTAAGCAGAATCACTTACGCTCTGTGGATCACTTTTTCATTATAGAAGTGCCTCCTTCCAGAAATATTTTCATTTTATTTACTAGTTTTGAAAAAACCCAGCATCTGTTGTAGAAGTTACTATGTGATGAAGAGTTAGCGTACCTACAGTGTTCATTTGTCTTGGTTTCTTCTTAAAAAATGTTATCTTAGGATAACTGCCTTAGTGTCACCCATTCCTGTGCTACATGCAGTATGTGCTTCATGGATCCCTATGGCTCTTCAGTGCAATCAAATGTGCAAAGGAACAGTTACTGCTCACAAAGAATTATTGAATTTCAAGGTGTATCACCAGCTGCACAGCCATTGCATTTTCTTTTATTTTTGCAAATAGGGCATAAAATGTTAAGTTCCTTTATGTTATGAAGTGGTAAAATGTCATCTTTGAAAAGAACAATGTAAGAGTGGTTTTGAATTACAGAATGGTAATAAAAAACAAAGAAAAACCCCCTATACCTACAGAAGTAATTTTTTACCTTCTTTATGTTCTCTGAGGGAAAAAAATTTCCTTTGAGCTAAAACCTTGTAGGCTGTTTCAACTTGAGGTGAATTGGTTCAGCTGCTCAGAAGGTACAGGAGCTCCAAAATGGGTTTATAATGGAAAAGTTGGTAGATCCTTAACTTCAGCAGTGCACACAGACACTTCTAAAAGGGAAAAGGTATTTGAAAGATTTTTTTGGGAAGCAGGTTTTGTTCTTTTGAAAGTGAAGTAAGAGTAGAGCCATTTTCCATTCCAGTTTCCCCTGATGGCTCGCATCTAATTAGCTAATTAATTAACTCTACCTGGTTGCTAATTAAGCAGTTGGAGAAATGGCTTTGAAAGAGAAGTTGGTTCAAAAAGATACAAGCAAAACATAATAGGAGAGTTGTAAAGTATCAGTGAAAGGCTGGGTACTTAACACACAGTCCTCTAGTATATCCCTCCTTATTATGAGCAATTGTTATGTGACCTACAAGCAAAGTTGTACTCATTACAGTGATTACAAAATGCAGAAGTTCTGAGCTGTTACACAGCAGATAGAAAAATTAACTTCAGCATTTAGAATGATTGTGGCTTTTGTTGACAACATGGATGTGATTTTTAGAATCACGAGATCAAGGTAAGTGTCAGATCCAATCAAGTGAATACTTTGTGAAAAAAGTCTAGGGGTTTTCCCATTTAAACTTGACCTAAATTTTTTTCAGACATTAACTATTTGTTGCATACTATTGTTTGACACTTCTTGTGACTTGCTGAGCACTGCAGACTAATCTTGAAGACTTTCCTTTTAACACATAATGTTCATCCTATAGTGCACAGCTTTTCTTTGATATGTAGGGTCTGGGGTGTGGCTTCTGCTCATGCAGTGCTGTGATCTCTAACTTTCACTGTCCTAGTAACAGCTATAGAACAGAGGAACACATACCAAGTTATTTATTTTCTTTAGCGGGCATAGTTTGAATTCCTGAATTTTTTCTATCTGCCAAAACTTGCAGAAGGTCTAATAAGCAACAGAAGATCGTTGGGGAATTTGGGATGGTTGCCTTGCTGCATAAGTCTGTGTTCAGTCTTGATTTTTGTTTAGCTAAACAAGGCTCTAAGCAACTTGATTTAAGTTTAAAGTTAGCCCTTCTTTGAGCAGAGGGTTGGAATAAATAATCCACAGAGGTCTGGCCCAATCTAACTTTTTCTATCATTCTACATGACTTGTACAAGTAGGTTTTTTTGAGAGTGTCCATGTCAGTAACATTTTTTTTTGAAGACATTTCTATGATGTCAGGCATTTCCTTCAGTCTTTTCTGATTTGAACTCATAGCCTAGTGGATGAAGGGAAGGTGGTGGATGTAGTTTTCCTGGATTTTTAGCAAAGCTTTTGATACTGTCCCTCACACTATACTTCTGGATAAGTTGTCCAGCTATGAGATGAGTGTGTTCACGGTGCACTGGATGAAGAGTTGTCTGAATGGCAGGGCTCAAAGGGCTGTAGTGAATGGGGCTACATCTGGCTGGCAACTGGTCGCCAGTGATGTCCCTCAGGGTTCAACTCTAGGGCCAGTTCTGTTCAATATATTTATCAATGATCTAGATGCACCACTAGCAAGTTTTCTGACCATACCAAACTGGGAGGTGCTGTTGACTCTCTTTAGGCATAAGAGGCCTTGCACGGGGATTGTTGTGATTTAACCCCAGCCAGCATCTAAGCACCATGCAGCCATTCACTTACTGCCCCCGTGGTGGGATGGGGGAGAGAAACAGAAGGTGGAAAGTGAGGTAACTCATGGGTTGAGATAAAGACAGTTTGATAAAACAGCAGAGGAACATAGTAGTAGCACTAGAAGTAGTAGTAATAATAATTATTATTATTATAGACTATAGAAGTAATGCACAATGCAATTGCTCACCATTGCTGACCAGGTTTGTCTAGTTTTGAGAGAAGGAGGCTGAGGGGTGACTTCATTGCTCCCTACAGCTTCCTGAGGAGGGGATGTGGAGAGGGAGTTACTGAGCTCTTCTCCCTGATATCCAGTGTCAGGAAGCATGGGAATGGTTCAAAGCTGCACCAGGGAAGGTTTAGACTGGAGAATAGGAAGCATTTCTTTATGGAGAGGGTGGTCAAACACCGGGACAGGTTTCCTAGAGAGGTGGTCAATGCCCCAAGATTTTCAGTGTTTAAGAGTCATTTGGACAATGCCCTTAATAACACTCTTTAACTTAGTCAGCCCTGAATTGATCGGGCAGCTGGACTTGATAATCATTGTAGGTCCCTTCCAACTGACATATTCCATTCCGTTCCATTCCATTCCATTTCCCTCTTACCAGTAATGTATATTGCAAAGTCTTTTCTTTTAGTGGAAGGGGAGAGTGGTAGGCCACAGTCTGAAAGCATGGTCAGCTTGGTGAGTATGACACAACCGAACTCTTCTGTAAACCTTTTGTTTCAAGGATAATTTCTGTACAGGAGTTCGTGGAGCCACTTGTAGACAAAAACTTCAATCCTTTTAGCCCCATTCTGATTTTTACAATCTGTTGTATTAAGTGGGATTGAGGAAGACATAATATAATTCTTACTTGCTTTCATCAGTTTTGAATATCTGCCCTTTAGATGGCTTAAAGTGAAGATTATGTACTTCTCTAGATTCATATCAAATATCTGTAAGAAAGAGTTGCAAAACAGATATCATACATTTTAAGCAAGCTTAGCTATGAAACATATGTGAAAGTGTCTTCATGCATGAATTACAATATTATTAAGAGGAGTCTTGTTACAGTCATTTAATATAGAGTGCTGCTTTGGCTAGTAGTCAGGAATTCCTGAAGAATGCAGTTACAGCTTTCTCCTAGTGCTTCTAGTTATCAGCAAAAACCAGCTGGGGAGTTATTTTCTTGAGCCTTTTTTCTGAGCTGAAAAAGGTTTTATATAATGTTTAACTAGAAAGAAGATCAGATGATTTTAAATGAACCAGACTTGTGGTGCCTTTCATTGCTCCTTCAAAACTCTTATGTGTAGCTCTGCTGATTCTGAAACTAAATGCCTTGGCACCCTGGTTCCAGGGATGGCTGCCACACAGCTTGCTGTAGCCATAGTAGCTGTTATGCTCAGATGCCTAGGGTGAGATTGTTAAGGATGTTTAAAAGTTGTTCCAGTAGATGTTGCAACACCTAGTTGACTTCTTGTCAAGGGCTTAGCATTGCCAGCATAAATATCTTATGTTAGAATATGTAGATGTGTGGTCCCACACGGCTGAATATACGCACGAAAGAGGATACAGAGTCAATACAACTTCAAAATTTAAAACAAACAAACAAACAAAATTAAAAGCTATTGTGCCAGTATAGTGTCTTTTACCCTCCATGAATGCTTTAATTGTTTCACTACAAAGTTCATATTTTCCCATGGCCAGATCCTCACTGATAGCACGTCAATGGTGTAATATGCTGGTACCTTTAGTTGGTAAAATCCTTTTAATAAAAAAAAGTGTTTCTAGAAATTTTAGTAGCAGTGATTTTTAATGAGACTTGAAGTTTTTATGGTCCAGATTCTTAAAGGTAAATTAATAGGGATTAAATCTCTTAAAGATCTCAGACTGATACCTGAAATGTGATTCAGGCTTACAATGGTATTTAGGGCAAGACATTCATCTAGTCACTTTCCAAAGCACCTTGGCTAAGATACTAAAAATTACACTTGCCTGAATATTGAAGATGGGCACATAAAACAGAGAAACTGCTCCAGGAAAACTCTGTTCAATCTACTCATGCACTTGCAAAGCTACAGACAGAGGCCACTAAGATTTTGCCAGCAAGTTAGCTTCAATGACAGAAGTGCTATTACCGCCCATATTGAGATGTACCGCTGTTTAACTGAGCAGTGCATTTGTTTGTGCATCTCTGGATAATGCCCCTTAGAAAAGGAATGCTCTCAGGCTCCCTTTGCAGCTCTCTGTGAACACGCAAACAGCATTCACTTCTGCCCAAAGCTCGCAGGCTGGTGGTGGTGCTGTTGACTGGCTTTTATGTAGTATCTGTGCAGCTGGAGTATTCACCTAAGAGGCAGGAGACCCAATTTTACTGTTGGCCTCAGCATGAGATGACTCTCTTAAAAAAGAGCCTTGGCTCCTCGGTCAGTCAGTTGTCGTAGGCTGAGCACAGCCATGACTAAATTTCATTAAACTGTCTGAGCTGTAGTTCATAAAAGTCAGAAGTGAAAACAGATGATCATGAGGCTGGGGAAAAAATGCTAGGTCTCATTGATCTGAAAAATGAAAAGATAGTACAGGTTATCATATATTCTCAGACATTAGTTATTTGGGACTACACTTCCATTTGCAGCCATAGTGAAACTTTGACCTCCCTCCTCTCACACCAGCGTGTCACACTTGCAATTTTTACAACTGTCGCAACCCCCAGATTTGTTTGGAAAGCATGAGCTTTTCCGATGCTGCTGCTCACAAGCAGCTCCTCATCTTGACTGGCAGCAGCTGTAGTCCTTGGGGTTAATGTTCTTTTACCCCCCTCTTGACATCTCTGTCAGAGGAACACGAGCAGGAGCAGCCCTTGCTCCATGCTGTCTATGGCTCTACTTCTACAGGTACTTTGCACTGCAGAGAATTTGCTTGCTACCCTCACACGAAACTCATTGCCATTTCACTTCTATCTATAAACTCCAATGTTATGTTTTCAACCAGTCCAGCAAGTTAAACTTAGTAACAAGAGCAATGGGAAAGTTAAACTTTTACTATATCAAGTAAGCAATAAAAGGAGCATAAGGATTACCACACTGAATTAGACTTGAGCAATATTTCATTTTGGAAAAATAGAAGGGTTTTCAGAGAAAAGCACCAGCAGTGTTGTAGACAACTATGGAATAAATCATCAAAACAGAAACTTTCCTTGTAAGATCAGGAGACTCAACACCCCTTATCTAAAAGATAGCCTCTTCTTATTTAATTCATGTTCCACATAGACACAATTGGGCAATTTTAGCTTTTTTCCTTTCTTTTTTTTTTTTTTTTTTTTTTTGAGGGGGTTTATTTTGCACATTGAGATAAATATCTCCCTGGTATCTGTTAGCGATGAGAAGAACTGCTCTAGCTCTCCCCTTAAGAAGAGGAACCAAGGAGCATATCCAAAATTGTCCTAAATATGACACTGAAATGTGGAAAACACACAAAAGAGTACAAATAAAACCAACTGTACCTTTTACAAAGGAAAATAGCTAATTAAAATTACTCCATAGGATAAAAATAATTCTTTGTATTGTTCAAGTTGCGGAACTATTTTAACCTTGAGCAACATTGTATTGCTTTTGACCTACAAGTGAATAGATGTATAATAGGTAACTTTATTCATTTTTAGATATGTTGTTTTAAAAGCAGAAAACAAACATAAAAATTAGTCAAATTAACCGTTAAACAAAACCAGATATTTGCTTTGAGGGCAAAAGCAATGTAATATGGTTCAAAGTTAAGGTAATGTTTTTCCTGAATGATGAAATAAAATCCGTTTTTTTAAATACGTTTTAGAAGAACTTAAGTAGCTGAACTGACAACACAAGACTTCTGAACAGCTTTGTTTTCCGTACTAGGGGAAAGTATATTTGGAAGCAGTGTAGGTCTTCTGATATTTCCCACCAATTTGTGACTGACATGAGAAGAAGCCTCTCAAACCTCTTTCAGCTACTGAAATAAAAATGGTCACAGCTTTTAATCACTATCAGTTCACATGGATTCAAATTAAGGGAATAGTAGTGAAAAGGTATGGATTTATCATCAGTATTCTACCCACTCTTACAAAGAATTAGTGTGCAATATAAAATACTCATCTTCATGAAATCTTCCAGTTTATATATATTTTTTCTATATGCTTGTTTCTTTAACACAACACAGAGATCTCTCATCTCTTCTCTCAAGAAATCAGGAAACAACTTCAAAAATGCAGACCATGCTCTGACATCCCATCATTGTTTCAGAGTTTCATTGAAATCCTCATTAAGACAGCAAATGCCATTGCAAGTTGATCTACATGGTAGTGTGCTATTACTATAAGAAATCTAGAGAGGGCAGCTGCTTTTCTAGCTGGTGAACACATCTTCAAAGCTCTGAATTATGATGGAAAACACAACACCTCATTATTCTTGAAATCTTTTCTCAAGTCATCTTCCAGATCAAGTGCTGAATTCTCCAGCCATGTAGCAGCTAAACAGGTGGAGAGATGCAAATGCTGCAGCTGGCCAGCTACTGCATTTATTTGTTTTCTATTCCTTTCCCCTCTGCTTTGTTCATCTTGTTTTGTTGCAATATACGGGCTTTTTTAGGCATCAACTTTTATTAATAGAACTGTGCAGGTTTGGAAAACAGGGGCTTGATATTGTTTCTCTAAACTGCATGGGAATTCCTTGGGGGGTCTCCTAAGTAATGACTTGGCTAGATCCTGCTTAGCTAATGAATTCTTTCCAGATTACGGCCCAACACATCTATCTCGGTGTTTCCTTATTAGTTTAAGGCTGTGCATAAGAGGCCATCGAGCATACTAAGAGGGCTGCAGAGGATTGCAGGTTCCAAGCTGTTCTGCTGGAGATCTCACTTCAGCACGCACCCTATGAAGGGTCCGAACCGCCCTCTCTCCGACACCTGAAAGTACTGGAGGGAGGAGGGAGCTTCTTCTACCTTCCATGTGCACATCTTGTTGGAATCTGCCCCCTTTTTGTTGTAAACCACATTTGGGGATGCTTGCCCTTTTTCGGGGAGAGACCACACTGTGAGATATTCAGCATTTGTACTACTAGTGCCTGTTTGTTCTCTTACAAATTATTTCCCCTTTCCTTTAAAGGCTTTGTAATAAGGTAGGCAGAACATTAGAATGCAGTTAGAGTGAAGGATGATGTTAAACCCTTTCTTTCAACAGAAGCATTTCCATTGGCTCTAATTATTAGTTCAAACACTAATGCACGTGGGGGGGTGGGGGGGGAGGAATGATGAAAAGAAAAAGCTATTCACAAATTTCACTTTAATACACTATAGATTTCCATGGATTTTACTACTGGTCTCTATAGATTTTTTTTTCCCCACTTTGAAAACCTTCATAGGTTTCACTTCAAATATATTTATGGTGGCCCCTCTGCTGACCCCAAGCAGGTTAATCTGCTGATGCATATTATATAATGTGATTACAGAAGGTAAAACCAGGCTAATAAGGTACAGTGTGTGGAGTTCTTTAGTGGCTTTGATGTGTATCTTTCAATTTTCAGTCTTGCCGGTAAAAAGCAATAAAACCCCCCTCAGTTCCAGCAGTGCTTGTACTCCCTGCTTCACATTGTGTGTTATTCTAGGCTGACATGCACTGTACCTGTCTTGTTTCTCACAGGCATGTCCCTTTGGTTTTTTCAAAGTTATGAATACTTGAGACACTCCTACAAATTACTGTGCTGATTAAAAATCCTTGATCATATCATCTTTTAGCTTTTAAATGTACTGTCAAACAATAGAATTAGAAATATGGGGCTGCTGCAGTTATTTCATATTAATGCTTCAAGTTCAAACAAAGTGTCAAGATGACTAAGTACAAGGGATTTTCAGAATGCTTTAATGTTGCCTCATTTCAAATCACTTCATAAGCAGCTTGGTAATGAGCTCAATAAATTCTACGGGAAAAAAAAATATGCTCGCTACCAAAAAAAAAAAAATGTAGGTTGCTATTTTATAATTAGCCCTCTGGGCTTGTGGGAGGGAGTCTTATTTCCTGTTTGAAATCCACTTTGTTAGTGCTGTGATGTGGAGATGGCTAAATGAGTATGAAATATTGTAATTAAGTACATCACAAGCTGTTTATCTTATCAGCAGTGTTTTTCTTTAAAGGCTGGCTTGTTGACCACTGGTGTATTATCACATTTTTTTCTCTGCTTTGCCAGCTTATTATACAGAGGTTTACCAAACACTGCAGGGGAGAAGGATGGCAGAAATACAGCAAACAAACATAACTGAAAACTAGTAGCTCTTTTTTGATGGAGCAGGTATCATTCCATTTCCTCCGAGCTGTTTATTCACCAGATGAAACAAGTTTCTGAAACCTTCTCTAGACTTGATGAAAGAGTGGTCCATGGAGGTTTTGGGGCTGTGTGGAGGGTCTTTGCATGCCCTGCTGAGCAGCCTGCCTTTGTTCATGACAGAAGCAGAAAACCATTTTGACCTTTGGAAAAATGAGCTGGTTTATTATTGATGGGGAGCTGAGCCACTGGGCTTCCCCTTGCTCTCTGCTCTTATTCTAAAGGTGTCATATTATGGTAATCTTCTGACCTCCTAGATTTCTTATTTTAGCTCAGCCAAGTAGGACAGATATAGCCCATAACACACTTGTCTATAATGTTAGTGTGTTTCTTGCCAAGGATCTCTTGAAAGGTTTGCCTGAGGGACATATCCTTCCACTGTGATTTAGTGAAGTGGTTAAGATTGCTTGTGTGATTTACATGGACTTTGCATGGCTTAACACTTCTAAGTGTGGACACCAGTTTGCCTGTGCATAGGTCCCCAAACAAGAGGTGTTCCTAGTGTTTTGCTGTGTTTCCTTACAGGTGTCCTGATTTCACAGATATCTTGTTTGCAATGGGCAAGAAAATACGGTGCTGAGCACCTCAAGATTTGCTGAATAACCTCTCACCATATCATGAGGTGCATCAGCATGGCTCTGCACATGACCTAATTTATACTTCAGACAGGCAACTTCACATCTCTGCCCACTGCTGAGCTGAACTATTTACTCACGTTTGTCTGACTTAGGGTTGAATATTTGGCAGTTCTCTCCTGAACTACTGGGACATCTTTCTCTATGTTATTGTTCATGTTGTCTAATAGATTTGTGAGGCATGGCTTCTTGCTACAGGAGCTGTGCTCCCAATTCCAATTATACGACATTTATCCATATGTCTACTCATTTTACTCTTCACATTAATTTCAACAAATTTGCTAACTAAAGAATTCAGACTGGTATGAAGATTCCCACATTCACCCTTACAGTATTTTTTATTCCTTTGGTAAAAAGTCAGTTTTAATTTTAAATTACAAGCACAGTTTATAATTCACCAATATAGTATTCTTTTAGAACTTGACTTAATGCTGCTGGGTCTGGGAGATTCGTTACTTTTTATTTTACTACTCTCTTCTAAAACTTCTCCTATTGAAGTTTTAGTTTAATATAGTATCCCTCCAAAATATAGGTTACTCTTCCAAAATGAAGGTGAGTACTAAGAATTTATTTAGTATTTCTGCTACAGCTTTGTCTTCCTTGGGGACTCTTTTTGCACTTTGATCACATCTGTCATCTTACTGACAGGCTTTCTGTTTTAAATATGTTTAAAGAAAATATTTATTACTAGTTTTATGTCTCTACCAAGAGTTTCCCATGATTTTTTCTTGATTGTTGTATGATGCTTTTACATCTAACTTGCCAAATTATATGCTCCTTTTTTTTTCTATTTTCCTCATTTAGATGTGCCTTTTTTTTTAAGATTCTCTTTTTAATTCTGCTGTCTCCTTTGCTCATCTTTTTTATGTCAGTTTTTTATCTTCTTTGAACTTTTCTTTTTTATAAGCAGTATACACTTACTTTAAGCATCAAACCCACTGGCTTTAAGCAGTCCCCACCCACATGAAGTATTTAACATTTTTACTTCCCTTTAAATTCTCTTAAAAGATATTGCTGAAATGCACAAGTTCCTTTGCTTCTCATTCTTACAAAGGTACTGAATTAAAGTAAGTAGTGTTTACTGTTGAAACATGGTCCTTGATTTACATCTTCATATAGGTTCTGCAGAGTGCTCAGGTGAAATCAATATCTTCTTCTTGTCTCCCTCCTTAACAGTTCAGACTCCTTTAGTGACTCAGGCTTTAGAACTACTCATTCAATAACTTAATTGAAGGAATTAAATTTGATGTTCTATTTGTTTTATCCCATATTATATAGTTAATAAACAAATAATTCTTTACTTAATTATTATGACGGACTTTTCCCCCTGATATATTCATTAGAGCTGTTTTAGAATGAACCATTGTTCCTTCCAAATCAGCCTCATGCCTCTGGTAATTTCCCATTAAATTATGTATTAGGGGAAAGTAAAATTTACAGCACTGAACTCCACTCACCTCATAGTGATATACATTGTGGGAAAAACCCCATCCTGATGGCAGATGATCCACTCCTGTGACCTGAGGCATGAGATTTAGGTGCACTCTCATCTTAGCTTTTTAGAAGAACAAATGCTGTGACTGCTTGTAAAATTATTCGGCCCTTTTAAGACTCCAACCACAGTATTTGGTGATAACTTTCCATGTCAGTAAATTTCAGCAGTTGATTCTGAAATATATGAAATAGTTTTTATTTTATATTTGTTTTACTGCTTCCATATACACTGACCATTAGTTTAATTGATTGACAGCCTTTTCTTGGTATGCTGCAGGGTAAAAAAATAAGTGAGGATGAATTATGCTTATAATTCCCCTGCATGTCTTGGGTAGCTCTCTCTCTGATCGTCCTTAACAAACCTTCTCATGGCCCTGAGTGCACCGCCAGGCTCTAATTGCCCTGACCAGCATGTAAGCATCTTTTCTGTAATATTTCTTTACAAGGTCTCTTCTCCTCCTACTCCCTGTGTTGTCCACAAAAATATCTTCATTTCCAGTCTGAAGCATGATGTGGATGTCTATAAGTACCTGCCCACCAATGTGATGCGGTCTGTTGGCAGCACAGTGCACCCTGGCATTGCTGACAGGGTGTGGAAGATCATGTTCATAACATTGACCCCAATGAAAATCAAGATCATCAATGGCATAAGTGATGGTACTCTGTCCAGATCGCAGGAGCCATCATGGTTTCCCTCTCTACTTTCTAGCAGGCGTGGGTCAGCAAGCTGGACTAAAAATCTGGACCAGAACATGATTACAGAGAAAAAATGGTTACAGGTTGGTCAGGACAATTAGAAACTCTTGGTGCTCAAATGAATGACATATTTTTATCATCTCTATTCATGCATCTCTCTCTACCTCTATTTCTACATCCATACCCATAAAAGCATAAAGCAGGGTTGAGGTGCCTAAACATAGGTGTCTCTTGACATAGGTGATACCTGCGACATCTGCATGGGTTGGAGGCTTGTGAAACAGGAGACTTGTGTCCTGGAAGCTAGGTATGACACCCTAGGTTCTCTAACATGACTCTAGTGACCTATGCATAAGAAACTGAACCCCACAAAAAAAGTAACTGACCAAATGATTCTAGGTGATGTCTCTTTAGGTCATAGTGTAGGCAGCTAAAAATGAGTTTTCTTTCTTCTAAATGAGATAGTCTTCATTCCTTTATAGTCATTGGAGAAAAATAAGCATGTCCAGAAGCCAGTTTTTATCTATCTTGTTTAACTAACTAAATGAATTGAACTTGTTGGTTACCTGTTCCTCCTCATTGATTACAGAAGGAGTCAAGAGGGACTAACTTAGTCTTAGACAACTAATCTTTGGACATTTCCAGAAAGATTTAGTAATCTAAACACAGGCTTCTATTGTAATTTTAAATGAGGTAATCTATCTGACAACTTTATGGAGCTTGCATAAATAACCTACATAACATAAATAACCATGATCTTCTGGAGTAGAATCTGGAAGCTGGGTGAGGTATGCCATGGTGTGCAAAATAGCACTAGATGGCTTTTTGGCAACAGGATCCCACGTTGGAGAGAGGTTCAGCTCTAGATCAAGGCATCTACAGTTAGATATTTATACACAGGGGTCTGCATGTGATCACAGGTACCTGAACCATCTTTATAGTCAATGGAGAGCTAATCAATTTGGTCACCGAAACCTAGGGTGCAATTCAATTCACTCTGAAGTAGACATCTCAAGTGAAATCTGGCAGCCTAAACAAGTCTCTGATAACATTTTAATGTATCAGATGTCCCTCACAGTCCCTACCATGACTTTTATTACACTTGAAGGGAGAAGCCATGAGTTCACACCCTGAGCTAATACAATGAGGCACGGCAGCAAGTTCTGCTTTGCTGGGAGAGTTTTCAAATTTGAAGGTGCAACCACAACTTGGATTTGATTCCTTTGTATAGTCAGGATGATATACAGAATCTAGATCTCATGAAAAGGTTTCTCTAGTTTTTGATGATGAAATTACCCAAATGTGCGTGCAACATTATGCATGTATAACTAACTTTACTTAGTTACTTCATTGGAAACCCCCAAAATGTATGCTTCTGTTAGCCAGTTAGTTGCTGTGATGTTACAGACTATATCCTTTGTGATGTTACAGACTATACCCTTATTGAGAATATATTACTTTTTCTTTTTTTTTTCTTCTGGGGCATTTATATATTCAGAATCCCCGTGAACATGAAAAGTTTGAGATTATGAATATGAATTAGCTTATGCTTCTGTAGTTTTGGATTCATCCCACCTTCACATTTTCTCAGTTTGATTGCTGGGTTGATGACAGTTTATTTACTTAAATACTTATACACTAGCAGCTTAATCTTTTCCTACTTTAGGGACAGTAGCATAGAAAATAAGTTATTTGCTATTGCCTACCATGGTGCTTGTCCCATGTTTGCCCTGTGAAACCATGCAAAGCCTTTATCCATTGTATGTATACAATGTTTTTTCGATTTCTTTGTAGTCTGCAAGGAATTTTAAAGCTGGTTCAAGAAGTTTAGGAAACCAAGGTCTACCTGTAGAGATAGTCAACTCTCACCCTTAATTAAGTTATGAGGTACATGAGTGCTTAAATTGCAGCTAGTGACATTTAGGACAGGTGAAAGCAGTTAATTGTAGAAAGCAGTTAATTGAAAGTAGCTAATTGTAGAAATATATTGCCTAAGGCAGGTTATGGAATTTCTATCATGCAAGGCTTTAACAAAAGGTTAGACAAATGCTTGTGTGGAGTGCTTCAGCTATAGTTTGCTCTCTTTTTGACAAGGAGATGGATTGAATCACACTTCAGTATCTTTTCCAGTCTTATTTTATTTCAGCCTATATGAAAGTAATTGCTTATTACCTTCCTTAAGTGGAGGTTGCCAATTAATTTAGAAATCAAAAACAAAGTATAGAGTTTTTAGATTAAGAAGACCAGTAAAAGGTGCAACAAGCTATAACTATTTTACAAGTGTGATTACACACAGAGCATACAAACCATGATGAATATTCATTCTGAACTTAGGTTTGGTATGATGGTTTTAAATTTTAGCACTGACCCCAGGAGAACAGAAGATTCTGTAATCAATAATAAAATTCTTCATGAGAACAAGCACACTATGAACATGTCCAACAACAGCATTCAATGGATTTTCCATGAGTAGCCAATACAACTCTTCTCAAAATCTATGACTGTATAAACTGGATTTTGCTGTCCTTACTATCATAGTTAAGAACCACATGTACTCTATGCCCTAAATATTATGCACACCAAATGACTTCTTGCTAATATGAGCAAAACCACCTGGATATATGCTGTAGAATGCTGGTTCTTTTGAAGAAACAGTTAACTCTTATTAAATCAGTCATTTACAGATAGCTAAATCTGAATTTGTGTACTTGAAAGGTAACAATGACTCTCCTTTGCAAGAGATAATCTGTGAATTTCCTCCACTATATGCAATTGAGGCAGAGTTATACCACCTAAGTATCTGCCCTCTGGTAATCCCTGCTCTCAAAGTAAACCAGAAAATTCAAGCCCCATTTTAGACAATAATGATTCTACTGGGAAAGCAAAATTCCAAAGGAATAAGGTTTTCTTGAGAAAATTCTGGCTCTAACATTGGAAGTTTTATTCTATGTGTCAAGAGTGAGAATATAACTATGGAAAAAAAAAAGATTTTGCACTGTTTAATGTCACTTAATTTGCAACTAGCATGCCAGCTCTAAACTATTACCTAATTAATAGCGTATGCATTGATACATGCATTGACATCGTCCAGCTATAGTGGTCAACATACACCAAGGTTAGATTATTCTGTTCTACAGATGGTAAAGCTATGGATATTGCTGTGATATATCCAAGCAGAATGATCTCTCTTAAAGATAACCTCAATATTATCACTGTGTCAATAAAAATGGTAATAGAAGTATCTGAGAGGAATAGTAATAGCTTCTGAGTTACTGTTGCCAAGCATGAACTCAGAAAAAAAATGTGAATCTAATATGAAATGCACATTAAGAGCCATACCAGCAATAATGTACAATTTTAAAAACAGGTTCCCTTACTCCTTCACTTACTCTTTTAAAGTCTTCCCCTTGCCAACCAGTATTACTTTGGTTTTATTTAGATTGAACTTCAACTAATTCACACCATCCATGTAATTTTATCACATCTGTCAAGCACTGTAAAGCACAGAGATTTATATATATGAGTTTAATGAAAAGCAGATGAAAACTTTATGGTATTTTTAATATTATTAATATTTCTAGCAGAATAGCTCTTTTTTTTTTTTTTTCTTTCTGTTTTTATAGGCCTGTCTGTCTGTCTGCCTATCTGCCTTTCATAAGTCTATCCACCCATTCTCTGGAAAGTGCTTATATGAGCATGGTAGCTCTAAGTTTAACAGGGAAGTGACAAACTGGCAATCTGCAAAGCTATGCATATCAGTATATACTGTGATGGAGAACAACTGCACATTACTACCAGAAGCAGAGACCAAAAGAGAGAAGAATCCCTCAGTCACTTCTGTAAGGCTCCACTGTCACTCAAGTAACTGCATAGCTGATGGTATCAGTGGTTGTTGACAGATGTAAAAATTTCAGCTTGGACTCTTCATAACTATGAACTGTAGGTTATGGTTCACCTTTCATCACTAATGTACCTTGCTGTGCCTGCTGTACAAGAGGACTAGAAAATCTTAGTTAAAGTAGAAGTAGTCTCTCTTAACTTGTCTGTTTTGTGACTTCTCTTCCAAAAGCCCTGCCAGTTACCACAAAAAAAAAAAAAAAAAAGGCGCTTCCTCCTTGTTCTTTACAGAAGCCTGATTTTATATAGATTTAGGAGTGACTATTAAAAAATCTAAACTTTGTCTCTATGTAAGTTCAATTGAGTGGAAAGATATTTTAGTTTCTCTCCACAGAATCAACTATTATTTTCTCATATCTTCATGAATGAATTTCCTCCTCTGAATTATGCAGATGATAAGAATTCCTTGGCTTCCAAGTGTGTTCATGATGTAAGGACAAAGGTTTCTCTTAGCAGTTATCCCTGACTCAGTGGTGAATATCTGGAACCCAATGCAAATTTTTGCAGAGAAAGATGAATCACAGAGAAATGGTGGATTTGAACATCTTCACCCTGAGAAATTTCATTTTATCTCATTACAACAGGCTTCTCTGAGGTGAAAATGCAGCAAAATACATGCCTGAAGAAAACCAGAGAGCAGTCACCTAATTCTTTTTGAGAGAGCTCTCAATCTTCCTGTCAGCCTAATCTTCTGAGAAGAATTCTTTCCCCTAGAATAATTATAATCAATAATCTTACATGTGAGTGATATAACTTCTGCGCCATTGTTTACCTGCCTGCCTTTGGGATCGGAACCATATTGCGCTTAGACTGCTGAAATTTTGTAAAATGTCATTATTTGACAGTTTAGCCATCTGCCCTCATCCAGATGCTACCATTCTCCTATACTGATCTGTCACTGAATGAATGCAAAAAGCACGGTAGTCTCCGCAACCCATTTACTGTGAAGCAGTGTACGCTAGTGTTTGCTAGCTCAGCCTTTTCCTCCAAAATGCTGTGCATATTCATTCCTCTTCTGAATATTTTGTCTAAAATGCTTTTGGGAACATTTTTTTTTTAAAAAATTCATGCGAGAGTTAGCAATTTTTGAGCCAATAATTCCAGTTTTTCTGTAGAAATGCTGCTGTCCCATCTCCCTCAGATGAATGCCACCCTTTGGATCCTGTCCCAAACTCTGAGAAAATACCAGCAGTTATTGTACAGAAGATCAAGAGAAGATCTAGAGGAGCTCTTTCTGTATTGTTTCAGAGCTTTTCTTCTTTTTAAAACATCCTCAGTTTTTACCTAGTCATGAGAACACTAGCAGCTCTTTCAGGGTGGGATGCTAACTTAAGTGGGATGCTAGGTCATGTCTTTGAAACCTTTTGGGTTTGTACGTTTCTTTCTTCCATATACTTTGTGGTCCTGTGTAATTTATTTTCCAGAAAAAAAAAAAAACACCTGTAGATAAGCATTTTATTTTAAAAAGTGCAAAAATTAGAAAAAAAAATCACCTATGTATTTGATCAATCTTCTTAAAGAAAAAGGAATCCTTCTGAGATGCATGAGGCATGCTGTTTTAAGATGTAACAGAGGTCTTTCAACAGAAAGAAAATCATAGCTGTACAGGGGCTAAAGGATAGAGGAACTTATTTTTTCTGTTCAGATTCAGAGTTTCTTAATACATGGCAGCAGTCTGCAGGCTATGTGGAGGGTCACAGAGGCTGTGAATGGAAGGTGTATTTAGGATTTAGGCTTACGTGTCAATAAGTAATTGCCTTAGAGATGTAGCTTGCAAGTAAAAGGATATAACTAATTGTCTTAGGAAAAAAAAAATCCTACTACTTTAATCATGAACATAGAGGAAGAAATAAATCCCATTTTCATGTACTATACTTAACTGGTGTTATTATTCACCAAGGGAAGAGAGGCTTGAATTGTTGAAGAGGCTGTGGATGATCTCTATGCCTGGGTAGTTATGAGCTTCTCAACAGTGTAGTGCATGCGCACCTCCCAAATATTAAGAAAATAAAATAAAAAAAAGCTCACATTTTTTCTGCCATCTAAGATTTTAAAAGAGATAACTTGAGTATTGTAAAAGGAGGAGTTTTCTGAGCAGTTGTCTGAGTAGGTGTCACTAATGTGTGCAAAAACTATTGTACCCTTTCCTCCAGAAATCAATAAATTTTTGTTTACTTCAATGAAAAAAGAACAACAGAAGAACCACTAATAGATATGGAGAAAAATGAGGAACTGCTGGCTGAAGAAAGAGAAGGATTAAAGTCCATTTTACCAGCAGCAAAATTAATTGAGAAATAGAGAGGGTGAGAGTTCACATGATCACTTTTAGTCAGTGGACATTCTGGTGCTCATCCTAGCAATAGAAGAAGATAATAAAAATAAGGTATCTGTATCTGACACAGAAAGTTATCACTAGATGGAGAGGTACACTGTATAGAGCCTTTAACTAAATAAATCAAAAACAGATTTATTTTTTCTGCCTCTCTGGTAAAGCATTGCACTAACATTATGGTGCACCAAAAAAGATAAGTCTTAGTCGTGGACATATTGACTGGCAAGTTGCCCACATGGAAACAAGTGGTGGACTTAGTCTGTTCTATTTCTGCAGTTGCTTCTTAGAGAAATAAAATATAGCTCATTTGCATAATCTTCTACCCTGCTATTGTTTATTAATGTTTACTAGTATTAATTGCTTTCTTGTTCGGTAGTATATATTCAACTTGAGAGAAATCTTAAAAGGAGAAAAAGATTCCTGGTGTATAGAATGAGCACCAAGTGAAACAGAGTGAGCCTTTGTCCTTTTCTTATCGCTTCATGTCTCCTCATACTTCTTTCTGTCACCGCATACCTTTATTATTTGCATAAACACCACGATGGCTGTGTTGCATGTTACATAATGTTTACTCCTGGGTTAGAAGCTGTGGGTCTGAAGAGAAAAGAAGGCCAAAAGTAAAAATTGAAAAATGGATTGTCATTCTCAAACTTGTATCAATTAGCATATATTTGATACTAATGCTAAGACTGACCCACATGTCCTTTTACTGAGTTCAAGCATGATATACATACATGTAAAATTACATATGCTGGCTTAATTGTAGGTTTGGGTGAGCTTGAAGAAGTGGAAACTATAACTTGATAGGGAAAAAAAGGAAACAGCAACTGCCACAGGCTCACAGATAAAACCTTCTTAACATAGAAACACCATGCACTAGTAGTGCTCTAGATTACCACTAAATTAGAACAAACTTGAAAACTTAAATCAGCAAGAGTGAGGCTTTTCCTTAGGTGCCTTCTTTTTGGCTGGCAGACCCAGTAAATGGACGACACCTAAGGTTTCTGTAAGCTCTCTGTTGACTCTGTACCTCTCTGCCCATGGGCAGCAGCTATACCTGGCTACTTTCCTCCACAGCAACATTTGACTTCCATTGGGCAGTCTCCAGCATGAAGAACTGAAGGTCCAAAGGCACTTCTTGACTTAAGTTACCTGTCCTGCATTGAGTTACTTGTTCAGCTATAGTGGCTCTTGGGTCAAAATACTCTTTTTCCATATAGGTCTCTTTCACCCTTTTACCTCCACCTACCAGTAGGTGAAGTACTGGTTTTAAAGAACAGACTGCATGACTTACATAGCACGTGGCAGACATGCAACAGAAAGACAGGCATGAGGAGTAGGCGGAAGCTGAGAATACTGCTGAGCTGCACTGTACGTGACAGTACTGATGCCTTTGCTTTATTATAGAGTGAATATCAGGTTCCATAAGCCTCATTACATAAATGGGTTGTGCAATGCATGTGAGAAAAAATGCAGCTGGCAGGCAGTACAGAGGAGGAGGAAAAAGAAGTGTAACTGTCTAGCTGTGCAAAAATAACTGTAGTGTATGGATTAAGTTTAATGTTAAAGGGTCTGTTAAAAACTCCCTGCAGCACATTTTCATGATACTAACAAGCAAGACCAGCTGGTTAATTATGAGTACCCTTTCTAGACAGAGTTTATACTTCATGCTTCCCCTTTTTGTGTGAAGCTCCTGCATTGTGACAAAGCATCCCATTTCTAACTCTAAAAATTTCCTCAAACTTTAGATCAGGAAACCTCCCCATTGTTTTCCCATCTTTTCTCTCACCACCTTTCATCACCCACCGTCCTGTCCTTCACTGCTTCCTACTCATAGCATAAGTAGTGCCATCAGCAGGCTTCCCACAGTCATCTGTGGTTTTCTTCTTCTCATTCAGTATTTTATTTATTTACTTCATTGTATCTCCTTGATCCCATAGGCTTTGTTCTGTATTGTGACCTCTTTGCCTACCCCTTCATGTTTTGAACCCCTTTCATACCTTGTACCAAAGTGGTTTCAATTTTTATTGGCCTTGGTTGTCTCCGTCCTTAGGTGACCTTCAGTTCCCAGCTATCGACATAAGACTTACCATTGATTCTAGGCTGTCCCTTGGAGCTGCAGATTTTTGAGGTCACAGCTTTGCAATTTCTCAGTTGAAGTATCCCCATCTCTAAGGCTTCAATTTGTTTCTATTGAACAAAACATTAGATTGGGGATCTGGGGTGAAGTGAACAGATATTGGATTAATATTACAAACTGACAGTTTCTAACACTTCAGGGGAAAAGTAGCCATAGTAGCCCAAACTCACTTTTAAATCTGATTGATAGTAAAGTGGTGGCTCCATTTAATGAAGAATACAATGTGTAATGAGGGCATAGTTCTACAAATAGCACCAAGGAGATGCAGAGCTCAAAGGATTAAGTCAGCTATATCTTTCCTTGTGTACAGTGGGGAATATGTGCCCTCCTATAGCAAGCTGGTTTTATTGAAGAATAGGGGAAAGTTTTATTAATCTTTTCTTTAATTTATAAAGTGTTTTTCTCCAGGAAAAAGAAACTTTTCTCTTGGTTGTGGAGTTTCAAATAAATGAGTAGAAATACATAGATAAAACTGGGTGCAAAAAATTAAAACATGTTGTTTAAAATATAGCGCAAGTTTCCATCTTCAGTGCCTGCTCTTGGTATAGAAAATGGCAATATTTATGGGGGGGGGGAGGGGAGAGGATCCCTTAAAGTAATTTCCTCAGTCTAGTCTATCAGCCATCAATTTATTTCATAGAAGTCAGGTGCAACAGCCCTCGTGGGGGTCCATTACACACCTAACAATAGCTAGAGCCTCTGAATAGTTCAGAGCCTTCTGGGCAAAATTCTTTTTTCTCCTGGCAAATTCCTCTTCCCTGCATTATGAAGGATAATATGAACCTGATACAACAGCTCTATGTTTTTTTCAGGCAGAGGTGTTTCTCCTAGGTGTTTTTTACTCAATATATTTACCGTTTTTACTACCTGAATGATGAGAAAAAATAAATCTGTTGAACTAAAAGAAACGTGGGAGTTGCTGGGTGGGACCACTAGATGTGGTAGGGATCTCCTGTAGTCCCTGGGGTGCAGAAGCCTGGGATTTTTGAGACTAGTTTCTAGAGTCACCCTATGCTACATTATTTAGCACTATATTAATCTTACAAATGGTGTTTTCTCAGCCAAAGATGTGTTTGAAAGGCGACATTTTTGGTCTCTGGTCTTTGTAGATTCCCTTAAACAGCATGATTGTCTCCTGTTCTGGGGTCATACTGCATGACAATTAAAGTCCTACCCATGATCATCTGTGCCTTGGCAAATGCAATTGACCTTTGAGAGGTGAAAACTCCCTTCTGTCTCATCTAGGCTTGGACTAAAGTGTTCAAACTTGCAGCAAAACAACCCCTTTCCTCCTTGTAATTTGTAAGATGGACTTTAGCCCCCTGTCCCCCTTACTTTTCAGCAAATGTATTGTGAGTGGGAAAAATAGCATATTAATACTTGTAGGGTCTTTTTCAACCAATCACTATGGCCCATCTAACTATATTTGCCTGTCCTTAGCTGGGAAGGACCTCAGTATATCCTGGCATTTGGCAATCTGCCTATTGTTCAGTACATTTCTGTTCAATTGCTACTTCCTCTTACTTTCTGAATAAACTCCTTTTAACCAAGTCTTTCTTGAACACATTGTGGCTGGCCCTAGGTGCCAATTTTAAGCCCTAAGGACTACTTTAAGGAGATTGGTACATGAAAGAATGTTCCAAGTCACTCCAGAAATGTACTAGCGAGTCATGAAACATGCCTATTTGGAATGGTGAATTGATCTGAAAACATTTTATTCTGTGTTTTAGGTCAGGGCTGTTCTGATTTCAAGGGATGATGGGTGAGGAAAAAAAAAGTACTTTGCCTTCCATGACCCACTTAGGGAAAAAACGTAGTCTGTGTCTGTTAACACTTGCAAAGTGAAATAATTGCACCTGACTGTACCTCACAGAGCTGGCATTTGTAGTTTATTTGCCTGCTGCTGCTGCTTGTGTCACCATTCCCTTCTTAGTTGCTTTTTCTGATCTTTGCATGGTGTTAGTGAACACTGTGTTCTTATGTTTATGTATTACAGCTCTGTCTTCACTCACCTGTGAGAAGATCTTTCATTTAGTGATGTAATTTTCAATGTGCACCATGTGATTACATACTGAGAAATAGTGGAAAGGGGTGCTATAGCCTTTTGGCAATGCTTTCTCACTAACACACTCTGAATTTTGTGGGTTTTTTGGTTTTGGGTTTTTTTTTTCATTTTGTTGTTGCTGTTGTTTTCTCATTATGCCACATTTCTTTTCCCTGCTAAATCACAGAGTAAGAAAGTGGTCCCTGTAAAAGGCAAGAATGACCTGGAATATTTCTTAGCAATTCCAGAAAGACCTGTTGGATACATAGGCATGGTACACAAAAGCACAAAAGCAGAATCAAGTTTTAAGTTTAATATAGCAGATCTTCTCTGAAAACACCCATTCATCTCTTTTCTCACCAGAGAAGGCAAATAAGTAATTTTTCAGTACAAGGATGTTGCAAAATTTTAGTCAGATTCATATTTTCTTTACGGGGCATATTACTCTAACATGCCTCCTGTACTTTCCAAATAGCATGTTAAACCCTTTTACAAATGCAGGCTTTTGTTAAGTGATATCTCAAAGTGTGATTTGCGGAAATAAAACCTGGACCCGTTAAAATTAACTGGTATTACTAAAGTAAAATGAGTATATCTGAGCATGAATATGCATATTGCTTTGTGCTCGTGATTCTCAGAGTAGCCACACCCATGCACACATTTTTGATGCGCAGTGGATATTTGCATGGATACTTTAAGAATGAGTAAATATCACCACACAATAACAGGATCCAAATATCAGAAAATGCATATGCTATTTAGTACTTTAGCAGAATGTTCTCAGATAATGATATCCTGACCTTTACTGCCCAAAGACGTAGTTGCAATTGGCTTTTTCGTTTGTTGTTTTTTCTTTTATTAAGAAACATTCCAGGTACTCTTAAACAGTTAAAATGTATTAGAAATTATTTGCTTGCTATTATTTTGTGTTTGTTGCTTGTTTGGTTTTCTTTCTAAACACCCTCTGTTGTGTCCAGTACTGTTAGCCTTCTAATACTTTCCAACAGGCTAATGTGTCTTAAGAGTTTTAAAAGACAAGTAAACATTGTGAAAAGTTCATTCAAAGCTGTGTGTTTATGTGTCAATAAACTGTCTGTGTTGGCAATGAAAAATACGTTCAGATTTTAACATTTATGGAGCTATGAAGCAGCTAGCAGCAAATTAAATCAGGTCTGTGCTTATAGTTTAAGGGCAGTTGTAGATAGAAAAGCATTTTAACATTGGCATCTCTGACCTCTGCCAAACAGAAATGAGACAAAATGCAGAAACATGGGTGTACACTAAGAAAATGGCTTGATTGCTGGGCAGACTTTGTCAGTATACCAGAAAAGTCCCGCATCCAAAAAAGCCCAGTGGGATATTATATGGGACAGGAAGGAATTAGTAACAGTTACTCATACCCTCACTCAAAATGAAAGCCCAGGCTGGGCACGATTCAGCAATGCAGTGAGCACTTAGCTACAAATCCGTCAAAAAACCCAAACAGGTTGATTTTGAAGGGGAATGTCAAGATCTAATTTTCTGATGGCATTACACCTGCTTGCCACAGTGTAGTCACAAGCACAGTGCATAAACCTGCTCTTTCCTTGAATAAGGCCAGTATCTTGAGAGGAGATGCTAATTTTCTCCATTTTGGAGTAACTTTATGAATTCTGGAAACACTAGTTTATTACAGTAGATTAGTTTAGAAAATTTCAGAAAATCTAGAAGCTCTTTAGCAGTCATCTTCATCTTGCAAGCATGGGCATTCCTCATGTATATGCTTCATCAGTTCTTACTAGGTAGAATACAGTTTATCATACTCATGAGTACAGAAGAGACCAAATGCCTCGCAGTATGTAGTCTACAGTACTTGTGCTTCTCGTTCTAAGTACAGTCCTTAAAATCATCTGCATTTCTAAAGGATCAATGTTACTCATGGGTTAATATCCGTGTTTGTCCTGGTTTCAGCTGGGATAGAGTTAATTTTCTTCACAGTAGCTAGCATAGTGCTGTGTTTTGGATTTAGTACCAGAAGAATGTTGATAACACACTGATGTTTTCAGCTGTTGCCAAGTAGTGCTCAGACTACTCAAGGACTTTTTGAGCTTCTCCTGCTCAGCCAGGTGCATAACAAGCTGGGAGTACAGCACAGCTAGCACAGCTAACCCAAACTGACCAAAGAGCTATTCCATACCATATAACGTCATGCTCGGGGGGGATTAGTTAGTTATTATTATTATTATTATTACTATTGTTATTCTTCTGTCTTATTAAACTGTCTCTATCTCAACCCATGGGTCTTACTTTTTTTTTTCTTTTCTCCGATTCTCTCCCCCATCCCACAGAGCGGGGTGGGGGGAGTGAGCGAGCGGCTGCGTGGTGCTTAGTTGCCAGCCGGGTTAAACCACGACAGTGTTCAAAAGTGATTTAGGTGCCAAAAGTTAAATATGCAACAGAAACTTTATGAATTGAAAAGCTTAGTTTGCTGCTGTGTAGGTTGCCATTCAAACCATAGTGCTCTATAAGGTGCAGGAAGAGACAAGTGCCTAAGCTGGTTTTCACAACTTTCTGTGCACTGAAAAGGCACTTTCTCGAGACTTGCCTTGGCCAGCCCAGTTTGCGAAACCTACTGAGGTTAAAGAGGGGCTTCTGGGCAACATTAGACTATCAGCCTTTTGACTCTTCTTCATCAGTGCAGGCCAAATAACCTGACTTCTGTCAGACCTGACTTTCTCTTCAGATGTCTCTTATTCTTGTTCCCAGAATGCTCATGCACGGGATGTGTAGAGCTACGGCCAATTCCAGTAACAGAAACATACTTGTGGACATAAACAAACTTGTGGACATGTAAGCCTTTTGGTACACTTGGTACTGCTTGGTTGAGGAATTGGTTTTGAGCAATCCACTGGTGCCTATGTAGCAGACATACATGCCTCAGATCTTTTTAGGCACCTATACCTGCAAGTCAGAATTATTTTCACCCAACTTGACTGTTTAAATGGCTAATTGTGTAAGCCTAAATTGATAACCCAGGATCCCTTTTTTTGGCCAATAAACAGACATATGCAGAGGGCAATTACTTTCACTGTAGAAGGCAGACAGGACAAGTGGCTCTCTGGAGATGCCTTATTGACTGAAGCGGCTGGATGAGGTTCTGAAGATGAACTTCTAGACACCAAAAGCTGCAAACCTCCCATAAGAACTTAAGTCTCCTTGAAGTCAGTGGGATTTTTATTCTGATGGTGAAATCTCAATCCAAATCAAAATTGAAGTATGAAAGAAAAAAGCCTATTGACATTACTGAGGCCAGGTTTTGAGTCTAAGAACTCAGCGATATGACTGCAGCACAGACAAAGGTACAGGTACAGATCATATTGGTGTAGCTTTCTCATTTTACCAGAAGCAGTGTGTTGGCAGCAGCCTGGAACTTACTGCAGGCTGCAAAATCTTCCTGCAAAGCTGGGGTAAATATTATATGTTAGCCTACCCTGAACTCTGTACTGGTTTAGCAAGGCCAGCTAACCCAAGGAAATAAATAGACAGCAATCACTTTATAGACTGCCCTTCCCACACACTTCTAAGAGCAACAAACTTTCCAAACCTGAGAAGATGGACAAGAGATCATGTGTCCCTATTTTGTATGAGTTTTGTGGTATTTAATTTACCAGTTTAAGCAAAGTGCTACAGAACATGTAGATACATGGAAAGAGAAGCACTGTTTTTTTTTCCAAAGAGTTATCTTTGCAGGGGATGCAAATCTATGTGCATCAATTGACACCCAAGGTCTCAAAGACCTCAAAGGCTCTAGTATCCCTTCTGATAGAAGGTTGCAGAGAAAAGATCTTTAATACAGTTTCAAAATTGCCTGAAGTCCAGGGACATCTTTGATTTTCCACCGTTCTGAATTTGATGTGGGCACTGCACTAATTGCTCTGATCCTCTGTGAAAGGTAACACTCATGTATCTATGTCAATGTTTCTGGATCATTAGCTGACATTGACACTTCTAACCTTAGGATATTACTAAAATTAGAGACCTTTAACATTAGCGCAGTTCTTTTTTTCTTTTGAGGATGCTGGGCTATTTACTCAGTAAGTTCCTGCTGGGAGGTTCTTGTGATCTTTGCCCCCTTCCCCTCTCCAATAGCAACTCTGTCCACAGTCTACGATTGGCGTATGCCTTTCTGCCTCTTTTATTTTGGGTCTTCATTAGTACTTACATATTTACTTGGGACTGTTTCAAGCTTCTTTGGTATCAAATGAATAGTTTATTGGGATTCTGGGATCCCAAGAGTGTCCTAAAACCCTCAGTTCTCTAAAGGCCTAGAACTACATTTGCTTTGTAGGCAACTTGAACTCCATTCTTTTTACCTCTAATTTGAGACATGTAGGAGCTATTCGAAGATGTATTTTGGGCTGTCCTGCCTGCTCAGCACTTGTCAGGTGACATTGCCACAGGAATAGGTGGAAGCTGCTGTGCGTACCATCTCTGTGGCATACATGTGTGTCCCAAAGCATGAGGTGAACTAGGGGTGTCCCTCTTTAGAGTCCCATCCAGAATGTGAGGCTGTTCCAGCAGGTGGATAGGAGAAGCAAATGATAAATTTCACCTCATATTGCCTGAAGGTAATGTCCTATACAGAAGCCAGTACAATCAATGTTTACAGGAAGGGATGATTTATGGAAATTAAAAAAAAATAAGATGAGAAATTGCCTTGATGAAAGTTGCCTCTGTAAAAATGTTTATGTAAATTAATTTTCAAGTATTTTTTACCCAGAAAAAAATAAAATAAAATAAATTTTCAATTTTAACTTAAATAATGTTTCTTGCTTCACTTGGTTCAGTTTTTAAAATATTAAAAGAGGTTGGTTTGGGTTTTTTTTTTTAACTTAGAAAAACTGAAGGTTCATTTATTTGGACTACTAACCCTGAGAAAATCAATGTAGTACTCTGGGGAAGAAGAAATACAGAAGAGAATTCCACTTGCAGATCTTCACTTCTATTACTTGAATCCAAAATGTAGGCAGTTATTGAATCTGTAGGTCCTCTCTCATCATGAGGACAGAGAAACATTTTCCATCACTTACGTTTGACCAAGAGGTTGCAACATTTCCTTTCAGATATGGAGTGAACCACACATGAGTGCGAGTAGATTACTGTAGAGTGCTCTTCTTTATGGCAAGTTATTATAACAATTTGTTGCAGCAATTTGCTATAATTCTATTGTAGCATAACAGGGACAGTAGAGAGGTGTGTAACTCTCTCACTGTGTAGAACTGTTTGTCCATCAAGCAGCAAGAAGGTCTGCTGGAAGTGTTACCAAGGGATTTTTTCCAAAGTACCTGTTAAGGGAATTGTGACTAAGGAAGTGTAGACACAGAAATACCTGTCAGAGTTGCTAAAAATATTCTTGTTATTGTCAGATTGCACAATGGTTTAATTCCCCATGAAAGTCTGGGTGACATATTTGCTACCCAAGTGAATAAAGTGACAAATAATACCAGGGCTAGTAATAAATGAATTTGCCTTTTGGACAGTAATCTTTCATGCTAGCTCATATGCCAGTGCTTAAGGCAAACTATTTAAAACACACTTCACCTAGTGTGAATCTGGCAACACCTGAATGAGAAAAATGGATCACAAGCATTTCTTTTTGACATATGTCTCTCTTTCATTCATCTAGATGCCATTTAACAGGCCATATCATCAGGAATAAGAGCAATTTTATACAGTAGATCAGGTTTTTTAAATAATAATTCACCTAAACAAAGATAAAATAGTATATGTGTATATATAGTATATGTATTATTTTCAGAGGAGATTTTTGCAATTTTTATATATACATGTGTGCGTTTGCATGTGTCTGTGTGTTTGCCTATCATGCCTTTCTATTTGAATATAGATATATTTGATATATTAGTTTAATGCAAATGACTTTGCATATATGCTTTAATAACTCTTGAAACTGATTATTTTTTTAATATACTGAACTTTACAGACAGGTCAAAGTTAGGTTTTATTATAGTAATGCCATTGTGTGGATTTAAACATCTAAAAGATATCTGCTTGGGGTCCTGAGGTAGCAGAAATCAGTGCATCTCCACTGGAGTCCCCAGCCAGATTCTGTCAGCTAAAGTTCTGCTGTGAGTGATTTGGAATTAAGAATATTCTCTATGCCTTGAAAAATGGAATATCATGATGGAACTGGAGTGCTTTATTTCTTAAGTCATTGTGTCAATCATTGGTAAATGGAATAGGTTACTCTCAAGAGGCTGTACGTGACTACCTGTCTGTGAGGAACATTGGCGGTCTCAATTTAGCTTGAAAAGGAGAACTGACTGAGCAACAGTTACACCAAAAGCATAAGAAATGTGGTAGCACAGAGCTGGCAAAGGGAAAAGTAGTGATTGTTTTTTCTGTAATACTTAAAGATATAATCAAAACTTGATGAGATTTCCAAAGCCTAAAGCAAATCTGAAAATCCCATAGGTTATGAAATTAGAGTAACTGGATATACTGTAATTTTGGGTAGGTCAGATGAATTACACTGAATATTTTTGCAATCTGGGCCTTTATTTTAACATAGTGTCTTGATTATAGCTTATCCCTAATAAAGGGAGAACCTTAGAAATTATCACTAAACAGAATATTTTGTCTCGATACTAAAAAAAATAATATGGGAGGGGAAACAAACAAACCTCAGTATCTTCTTAGAATTATTTACCAAAGTTCATTTCTTTAACAGTCTTTGTGGCCTTCATTTTATGGCCTGATACTTCTTTATTTCCATTCTCTCTTTTTATCTTTTATCTTTCTTATCCCTTCATTTTATTTGTCTTTTCTCCTCTGCTCATTCGTGCAGCCAGGTCTTTCTTCCACATACTTGTGTTTCCTCAAGTGCCTATTTTGCTTACAAAGCTCCTATTATACCCCACACCATTCCTGAAATAAACTCAGTCATTCCCTAGTAGATGATGTTGCTACTGGTCCTGAGAGGGAGAAATAATCTATGCGATACATGTTTACCATGTTATGACATGTACATATGATGTTATGGCTATGAGGATTCATCCATCCCCAAAAAGGAGAGAGAGAAGAAAGAGACAAAGAAAGAATTTTCATTTTACTAACAAGCAATCATTAAGAAATCATTTTAAGACTCTGATGATAATTTCCCAGTGGCTGGTTGTGTGAAAAAAAAAAAAAAAAAGCAAGAAATTGTGTTTTATACAGAATATCAGGTAATTCTGTATGACAACGTGAATCAAGCACATGGGGTGCTAGGAGAGTACAAATTAAAGCTCACTCAGCCTTTCGGCGGTCTATCTTGATCAAAAAGGTCTAGAGATTCTTAAACAAAATTACTAATTTACTTTGTTGTTTCCAGTGTCTGTGGAAGCACTGCACAGTTGAAATATGGTCTTGATATTTCACCAAAGTGTGTAAGCACAGTAAGGCTGAATAAGCACTTCCATTTAATATTTCAGAAACCTGGGGACAACTGCTCCTTACAGGATTGCGAAGGACACTGAGAGTCTATATGGCATGAACAGTCAAACTGTCCAACACTGCCTAACATCAGGCACCCCGTCACTATCCACTGACTGTTTACAGAATGCAGGTTCCTAATTTCCTATTCTTCTAATTGTCTAAACCTGACCATGTGAATATTCCCTTCTCCTTCCTTCACTCTTCACCTGATTTTGTTACAAACACGATAAAAAATGAGTTCATTAGAAGCTCAGTCTTTGGATGATTACACATGGCATTTCATATACAAAATAAATTGCTTTGTGAATTGTAACATATACTATTAAGCACTTCTATTTTAAGGTGTGCATTGCACAGGACAGCATGTACAGAACTGCATTTAAAAAATATTTTCCCTTTAGGAAGATGTGCATCTACTGCAGCAAACAGAAAATACATATACTTTCTAATACACTGTTTTATCCATCTTGTATATTACATAAACGTTAGAGTTATGGATTGCTCATTCTGTTCTTTTATATTGCTTCATTTTAAAAGAAAGAAATTGGTAAGGTGACAGGCTTAAGGTACTGCAGGACTGCAAAATGACATCTGTAGGACATGGTCCACTACTTTGAAACTATCTTGAGTTAGACTATTGCCTATCAGTAGAGTACCAAATAACATACTGACTCAGTGAGAAATGCAGTCTGTGCTCTTAGATCTTGCTTTGCAGGAAATGATAGAAATGATTATAAAGCAGATTTTCTCAAGTCCTAGGATAATCTTAGAAACTCTTATTACAGGGAATTCCAACTTCATAGGGGCTCCAGCTCCGACACATTATATTTCTGAGTGCCTATGATTGCTTTTGTGAAACTGTTAAATATGAAATAACAAAATAATGTGTGGCCATATTTATAATGAATAACATTGGCAAGCAGTCATGAGCAGCTGCTGTTTTATAAAGGTTCTTTTTGATGTATTTGTAATTTTTTTTTCTATTTTTGCCTATTGAACTGTCTGTAACCAACAGAGTGGAAAATAACTCTCTGAAAGCTTAGACTCAGAAAAAGAATCTGTAAAGCTTCTATAAAGTATAAGAACTTGCAAACAATGCTACTTTAAAAAATGTTCTAGACTCTTGGAAGATGATGAAATTCCTAGATTTGTTTGCAAGATACTAAAGTTTCTCAGAGAATATCTTTTTCATTTAGATGCTCAGCCTGTTCTCTGAGTACGTAGCATACCAAAATTATACAAACATATCACTGTTCCTGACTTAGAATGGAATCTGTTTCTTTAGTCAAGTCAGTATGCTTGCAGCAGCAATCTTCCTTCATACATTTCCTGCATGAAAAATGGTTTGTTCTGATCTGTTGTTCTTCAATTTCCATTTATATCTGTCATTCTATAATCTATGTATGAAAATTCTCAGGTAGATTTCTTTGTGGTATTTAAAGATTTTATACTTGTCAGTTTTAATCTTTTCCATCTCTTCTATTTCATGGAACGAGGAGGTAGGTAATTTTTTTATTCTCATTTCTTTCCTTCTAATCAAAGGATTTGTAAACCTGCAGTCTCACAGTGCTCAAACTGAAGCTTTTCTTGGTAAAGGTTACAACTAATTTCACTCAGAGATGCCTGTCTTTGCTGTCAATAACTTTGACACAGAACCTTGGCCAGATAGCAAAATGGATAAGTTCGCTTATAAAGCAAAGAACAGTATTTCTCAAAGTTTTTAAGAAAAAAAATGCCAAACTTTTCTGAAGCTAGTTCATTAAATCTTTACATGTGAAGAAAAGAATTTTGTCACTGTCTGCCTCCAAAAATACCTTTTCGTTCATATTGTATGAATTGCAGATCAATAACCCTTACTGTTAAATGTAAACAACAGTTTTATCTAGTTGTCTGGGCTGGAAATTTCCAGAAAGTAATTTATCCCAAATATCTTAATAATCAAATTAATCTCTTTCTGGAATTACCCCCATCCTTCCTGTGGACTAGTGAGGAAGAAAGGGGAAACCAGTCACCTAGCTTTTCAGTTGTATAAACTAAGTGGAAATGAATCTTACTCAATATGTGTTTCATGGTGAGAGAGGGAAGAAGAAAGGATTATCCTGAGGAATTTGGTCTCTTTAATAATTCTGTTGAAGATGTCATTGTGCCTATGATCCATGATTATCACAGGCTTTTTCCATGGGCAAGAAATGAACGGAGAAAGGTTATTCAATGGGAATAATGCAATTATACAAAGAACACTGTGTACTAATAAAAAGACGTGTTGTTCTATGTGTACAAATATTTTTCATTTATCCAAGACACTGATAATGAAAAAGAGATTTACAGGTAAGTAAAAATGTCATTTACACCCACATTAAATCTCTCTTATTCTTCTACAGCTATGTAAAGTCTCTCAGTGCAAATGCGAATTAGGCTCCAAAGAGCTTTTCTTCTAATGATTGTGAAGTGATTCATACTGCATTGCTACTGCTGCCATTAACAATGAGAAGTCAGAAGGAACTGTGGGGGCTCAACAGTTTTGTAAATCAGGGCATGGGTACTGAGCAGTGGACACCTGAAAACCGAGGCGAGCACTTAGATGACACCCCGAAATACCACAGGATATCAGTGATGGTATGGCATTAGCAGCCCTAATTTCTACCTGCCAGGCGTAGTAGCCTCTCTGCAGTTTTTCTTAACACATCCAAACCCTTGAAAGGTTATATTTTACATGTGAGATTTGAAGCACCATCATCCAGATTTCCTTACATGTTAAGTTGCCTAAAAATTGTGTTGCATTAAGTATTTCCTCTGGAGCTTTCTATACCAGGAAGCTTGGAATTTGATAGACAAAAGGAGCAAAGAAAGATAAAATGTGAAGGCTACATTAAGGGAGAGAATGGGACAGAGATGAAGGTATGGGACAAAGCCTGGGCAATAAGTTTTTGTGGAGGGACAGAAGAGATTTCAACAGGGTGCCCAGAGCCTGGGAAGTCTGTGCCAATGTAGTCTTTGGGTGATACTAAGTCACTTGCAGAAAGCTTTTCACTCCTCTATCATTTTCTTAGGGACATGGTTTAGTGGTGGGATGGCAGTTTTAGGTTAACAGTTGGACTTGATGATCTTAAAGGTCTTTTCCAACCTAAATGATTCTATGATTAGATACCTGGTGTAGATCTGTGTGAGTACCTGTATAGAGGGAACTGCAAAGCAGCTTGTACCTGTCCCAAAAAAACATGGGCTTACACTTCTTTTATTCCTAATGCTCTTATACCCACTAGTTTACTTGAGAAACCATAATGTTAGATGTATGAGTGCAAAGTAGGACTAGTGATTCAAATTTAAGATTATTTCAGCCATGATTTCATGTCATAGTTGGTACTATAGAAATGGCGGGTCTCAGGGCTGAAAGATTCTGTCATTATTTATTATATCGATCGTTTTCCTCTGACATGAAGGAGGGAAGGCTACTTTATTGAAAGTTATTTCTGTATTTTTGGGGGGATTTTGTTCTATTTTTTTTTTTTCTGAGACTATTAAAGGGGTCTGCAAAACAGGAAATAAAAAGCGAACAAACATTACAGTTACATGCACTCCCTGGAAACAATGGGAGAAGTGGATCAGGTTGGCTGTGTGACTGGCAAGAGGAAAGGAAGGGGTGAAAAATTCATGTGGTTGAGGGATCTCTTTGGACATTTGTGGGTGAACTCCCAGTAAGCAGTAGAGGGTGCCAGGCAGTAAGAGGCAACTTTCATTTATAAAACTCATTTTAGCTGGCTTAAATAATAATAGTAAAGTGAGCTGCAAATGAAAGTGGCAGAAGGTATATGTTACCGCGGATAGAAGGTAGTGTAGGAGAGGTTCATCAATTTTCTCCCATGTGATTTAAGTTACAGTAACCATCTTGCAGTTAAATTGTCACGATCTGGGGACATAGGCTATGTTTGATTTGTTTCTCCAGGTGTCCTAGAAGTTGTACATTTTATGAATATGAAAATAGAACTCTACCTCCCCCAAAGCATTTAGGAAAGAGATGGAGTTCTTGGAAGTCAGACACAATAATCCTTGAATCTGTTAAAAATAAAATAGACCAAGGAAATTTAATGAGCACGTACCCTTAATAATGTAGAGGTAAGAGTAGTCTGTGGTATCTCAAAAATGGGCTTTATGGACCTTCTAATTAGCAAATTCAGCAAAACTGAAAACATGAAACATATGAAATTAAATGTATACCTGAACACTTTACACAAACAAGAGGTAACTGCTTGCCTGAAATTCAGGAGCTGGGCTGATTTTGCAAGCTTGGTTTAAAGGAAGAAAGTGACTCTCTCAGAGCACAGACATCGGGCTTGTCCAGTAATTATGGAATGTGCGTGGGCGTGTTTCTCTCTGTCTTCTTCTACAGGAGGTTGTACACTTTGCATAATTAACCAAGTAGCAAAGACACGGACCTCATTTTCCCTCATCCCACGTGGTATATTAAGCCGAGGCCTATATAATCAATCTTTTCCACTGACCCAAAGAATGCTTAATTTTGAATGAAAAATAGAACGGTTCTTGCTGGGGAGCTTGGCAGTAATTCACAGAAGATGGTGCACTACATTTGTGTGTGGTCCACTTTCCTCACCCAAAGAAAAGCAGCCCTTTCATGTGCTGAAGCAAGCAGAGCAGGAATATAAAGCTCGCTATGCCCCAGATTGATGCTCTAATTCTTCTCAGGTGAGAACTCAGGTTCCCTGAGTATTATGGTGTATGTCTATCTTTCCTCTTTTTTTGGAGAAATGAAGAGAAGACTTATTCACCTAATGTCAGTATAAGGATCATTTCAGAAGGTACTGAAGTACAGAGATTACTTTCTTGCCAGAGAACCTGCGTGTGATCAGGTCATTACTTATACACATAATTCACACCACTTTTTCATGCATTTTTTCCTGGCTTTCTTTGCAACCTCATTTAGTTAGTTTCCAAGGAACCATTCCACAGTGGTTATGTGTGGGGACCCTGTTGTCTACAACAGACATATACCCAAGTGATAAACCCTTATGCTCTGCACTCTAATGCATGAAATATCTCAAAGCCTGTAGTCATAAATTGTTTGCCCAAGATTACAAGTTTACAGTAGAGTGGAAAACCCATTGAACCTAATCATTAGCCTGACATCCTTTCCTTGTTATACCAATAAAAAGTAATTTTATTGAGTTAAATGTCCCGCTAAAACATTCAGGACCCATTAAATGGTATTTTCAAACAGCAAAATACATGCTATGATGTTACAGAAAACAAATATAATTTAGTAATTTTGTCTTGCAAGAAAGAGCTCTGGTCTACTCCAGTCCTTCTACCCAATTGGTGATCTGATCTGCATGTACTGAAGCAAATGACAATGCTTTAATTTGAGGCCAGCAGTTCAAGACCATTCCATAAAAGCTATATTCTGCCCTGAGTGTTGAGGAAGAATAAATCTTCTCTTGTTTCTTCCTCACTGAAGAATTCCTGTTCTCCAGAGCAAGATTCATTACTCTTGGTTGGCTGCCATAGTACTCTTTCCTTGGCAAAGCTGCAAGGTCTTTACTAAACAGAAATAAAGGGATGTATTACCTATTTCTCCCACCTCTAGCCATTGATAGCTCAAATGCTAACCAAGTAGCGTATAGACTGAACTTCTGACTAATTGAGGGTGCTCTGGTGGGAGCATGTATAGTATGATTGCTCACTACTGTATTTTACTAGGGTTTGGTTCTGTTGTGTATTTAATTTAAAGCATCTGAACTGAACTTTTGAACCTCTTCTATGAGTCACTAGAGGTGTATAATGATTGTGTATAACAAATACATGAAAAGTTTTCTTGAGCATGTTTTACAAAAAAAAAGGCACAACAGAAGGTGGGAGTTAGCCCTAAAGTTCTGTAGCGTTCTCCTCAAAACCAGACTTGAACTACCCCTATGCAGAGATGCAATAGTGTAAACAGGCTTTGTGGAATTGTTTTTGAGAATGCATTAGACATACTACACATGCAGGAAACATAATGCCAAAAAGTCTGGTGTATAAAATAACAAGTTCAAGTCAGTGATTAACTGCTCAGACATTTTATTTCTTTAAATCCATTAACAGATGCTGAATTGCATGGCAAAATATGTCCCATATAAATGTGACTTCCACAAATAAACTGAGTATAAGCAATGCTATTCCAAGGGCTAACAGATTCGCTTAACTTGGCTAGGCTTTAGAAAGGAGCTGTGATTAGTTTTTGTCAGTGAAATTGAAACACTGAGTTACTTCATGATTCCTACTCCAATTAGACGAGGTTTGCTCTGTTCAAATTTCAGTGGGATTCTTTTGGAATTATATATGACATCTGAATTAATACTGGAAGAGTTCATCATGATTAATGTCTTTACAACAAATGCTAAAGGGATTAATAAGGATTTCCTACTTGTTGCGAAGTTTAGAAGCCCCAGGGGCTTTGCCATCGAAGAACACTGGGGTGGCCTCATCTTGTCAGATCTTTTGGATTAGAGATATTAAATAAAAAAATCTGTAAACTGGTACAAGATTTACCTTCCTCCTTTCTGTTATAAATGACATTGCTAACTCTACTGCACTTCTGGGGCCCATTTAATTTAGCAGTTGCTTCAGAAAGCACTTCATAAAAAACAGTTATTGAATTAATTGTGATATTTCTAATACACTATGCATTTATAAGCTCGTCACCACCTGTAAATTCTTCTCCCAGTTGCCTTGTAGAGGCAAAACTAGAACATTTTATGTATCATTAAAGTGAAAATTCCAGTAGTCCTAATGCTCTGGTCTCGTCACATAGCACTCTGCAGACATGTCAAAAGTGAAGTTTGCTGCCATTTGATTTGTGCCTTCCTTCCAGTTGCCTCTTAGAAATGGGGACCAAATATCCAAGACCCAAATCTCTCACACTTAATATTGCCTGGTTTTGACATTACAGCTATTTGAGATAAAGGCTACTGAATTATAAAACTCATTGAAAGAAACTGCATATGGCTAAGCTTTGTGAGTAGTTACAACCCTTATTTTGGCAAGGGTTCAAAGCGACATCCTCATGGTATAAGCAACTGTTTAGGAAACACCTAAACTGGAGAGAAAAAAGTGCCCTTAGACTTTGATGACCTTTCTGAGAGAAAATCTGTAATTCCTTTTTGAAGAGAATAATATACTCATTCATGTGTGTACATGAGGGAGAGGGAACATTAAGCTATGCTTTTAAATCATTCTTATGTGGTTTGGGAGGACTCCTCTATGGAAAAGTATAGGCTTATTCTGGCAGTCTCCTCTATACAGTTGTAAATGCAACATGGCTGCAAAGGATCCTTTTAACTGGTAAAGATGATTCCTGAGTCTTTCTCTCCAGTGTACAATCATGCAGAAATGAGCACCAGGTGTCTTAATCTCAGACTGAGTCTCATCCTAGCTGCCTTTTGCTTGGTACCTAATCTAGTTTGTTTAAAGTCCCTCTGATACATGAACAGGTAAGTATTACCAGAGGACAGTAAATGTTACAGATTTTAAAGATCAGAGGAATAAATTACTCTTTGGACACTTTTGCCTTTCATCACTGATGACAGAGGGAATCTAGAGGACTTTCTTAGGCTATGGACTTCGAGGTGGTATTCAGCTACCTGAAGATATGTAACTACTGACACCTGAAATGCCCTAGGATACATGAGACATGCAAGACTGCAGATCAGGCAGGATATTCTAGGACATTTAATAGTCCATCCTTCTGCAGCTGAATCCCATCCTTAAATTTTAGGTACTTACATTGTATCGGCACAAATCCTACTGTCATAATATAAATTATATGCAAAAAATTACTATCACTATCAGAACCATTTTAAACAGCTCTCTCATTTCAAGCCTTTGTTTATGTCTTGCTTCAGGCACTGGTATAAAGAAAGAATTAATTCTACTCAAAGATATTTCCCAAGTCCTTTTTTTATTCATGACTGACCTTGTTAAGAGCTTTGAAATAGCACAATTCCATTAAAGAAGTTGGCATTCGATTGGATGTTTGAACAAATATTTCCTGTGCTTCATTTACCTATTTCTGCTGGTCTACGCCTGGCCACCCCAAGATCTGCCTCAAGTTTTATGTTTCTAGGTTAAAGCTATAGTAATAGACACTGGTGTGGCTTTTACCGTATAGAAACAGCAGCCTGTTGTGGTATCCTATTGATCCTAATGTGATATAACAGTTTGTATAACAGCTCCACACAGGACAAATGTAAATGGTAAATCTAGTGGCCTGAACTGTTCATTCTTCCTGGGAAACTACACTTGAGATGACACAATAAATCCCTTCACAGCCCTGGGAGCCAAGAAATGAGAATTATGACATATGAAGAACAAATATGGCCTTTACAGCATTGTAAACGCACCATAAATTATATGGCTTTTAGTATGAGGTTGTATAAGGCTATAAACAGTATTTTATCCTACAGGTGTGAATGATGCCTGACATTTTGTTACCTCACTATTTGTGTGTAAATAAAATAGCTTGCAAGTAAAATTGTTTTTTTTAAGCCCTGTTGCTGGATTTTATACAGCACAGAAGCTTTTGCACAGGGTTCAATTTCAAAATAAAGAAACATACAACAAAGCAACCCATCTTACTCATAGACTGATTAGTGCAAGGGTTGACTTACAATAAGAACTGGAAATCTGCATCAAAACACTCCTCACAGGAGGAAGGAGGATAAACTTCTAGCTTTGAAATATAGAAGAGTTATTCTGGGCAACTGGTGGAAAGATTTTCGAACCAACCCACAGAAACACAGGGTACAGGAGCAATTCAGTTTTCAAGGGATAATGGGAAGTACTAGTTGATTTAGTGTCCTCTACAGTGGGAATATAACATTAAGAGCTGGTAGCTAGTTCATCCCTCAAGAGACTGGATTCTCTGGACTTGAATAGTAGGCAATACCACTGCCTACGGATACTGTGGAAGAAGGGAATAGCATGAGCAGGCAGGAATATGGTCAGTGGTACAGGAGGTTCTAAAGTAACTCAGATGCTACAAAAGATTATTCAACCCTGGTTGTGTGAACTTGCGATAAATATCAGTTTGTTTTAATGTTTGAAGTCAGCATGCTGACACATTACAACACTTAGTTTCTGTTATATGAGCAATATTCCATTACCAACAAACAGAAATGCCACATTAAATATTTGTGCGGAGCCTTATTTTCCAGAATTGCAAATGTGTTACTGCAACTACTATGCGTGCAGTTAATTTATCAACCATCCAGGTACTGAGCTCATGTAGTACAAAGCTAAGAATCTGCACAATTAACTTTTGTGTGATAAATTAAAGCATATTCAGTTGGTGAAGGCAATATTTTCATATAGAATTTCTTCCTCATATTGCAGCAGCAGTTTTATCTTTTTTAATCTCCTGAATTACTTGCACTGTTCAAGTGTATGAGCTCTGCTTCTTGGAGGGAAAAATCAGCCTGCCCGGGACAATGGAGGGATCAGCCAGTTATTTCTACTGGCAGTAACAGTAGCGTGTACAATAATCTAGTAATGTGTTACTGGCATAATACTGATTAGTGCAGCATCCATACCTGTGGATGTACATGCAGAACCTGGAGACAAAAAAATTCAGGAACTGAAATAAGAGACGGTAGCTTGCAGGATATGTATGAATAAAATACGCCTCTCTTGTGATTGTTAAAGAAAAGCTTGGTGGTATGAAGAAGTAGAGAAAGAAACTGCATGAACTGTGTGTTCCTAAATAAGTGAAGCATTTCATTTTGGTGGATGAGCATCTTTCCAGCATCTTTCCAGCATGAGTACAGCCTCAACAGAACATAACTCAATAGTGACTCGATGTTTTTCCTCTCCTGAAATTAGAGTTGGGTGTTTCTCTAAAGGTTCTTTTGGTGACTCAGTCCCAAAACAAAGAGACACCACACTGGCAGCACAAATATTAATCCTGTTCAGTGTTCAGTGATTTTGAGCAGTGAATACATTCACATCAGTGGTGTAAGTTTTGTTCATGGAGATAGGTCATAAAACGCTTATTGAGCTATTAGCACTTGTTCCAAGTTCAGATTAGTTCAAGAAGATGGATATTGCAGTGGGGGACTTTAGTCACCTAAACCACCATTGAGAGCACAAGCAAATGAGGAGAAAGAATAACAGAAGAGGAGATGGTGAATGGCCATAACACTCAGGTTGGAGAGAGGAACAGGAAAGGAACTGAAGCAGAAAATTAAATGGTCTGATACTGACTTTGAATAATAGCTATGGGTCACCCTGAATCTTACTGTACTGGAAATGCACGCATATTAACACCCCCCAGCTGTGATCAATTTTGTTAAGGTGCAAGGCATTTTCCTTGTCTCTTTCTCTGCCTTGCCTCATATGAATATGCATCCATAGGTTAGTAAGGAAGATCTGACCACTTAAAAGACTATTTGATAGTAAAATTTCCTTTTAAATCTTTAGGAAAATTTGGGTATTTCCTTCTCTTTTCATTAACTCCTTCTGAAAATGTGGCCCTCTTGTGAGTCCTTCACTCATCAGAATCTAATTATTATTGCCTTCCATTCAGGTTTGGCTGCCTGGGTTTAGCTATCAGTGGTGGCCTCATGGGAAATCAGACTTGCTGAGATATTTGTTAGCACCGCCAGTTACCTCTCTAGTGGGAGGCACTTTTTTCTGCTTTCATTAACTCTTTTTCTCTTTTC
>NW_009258727.1:930593-970963 GCF_000687185.1 Egretta garzetta
CTGCTGGCCCCCCTTTCAAATCCACAATCATCATATTTCCACAGTGAGCTGAGGCAGCAAAACACCCAAGCCATGGATTTTGAATTGTAAAAATTATAGCTGGAAGAGATCAATTAGGTTATCCTACTAACATTACAAGATTATATCCCACACTATAGTTTTCTAGTTTTTTATTCAGCCTAATTTTAGAAGCCTCAAGGGATGGGGCTTCTGCACTTCCTTCAGAAGACTTCTCAACAGTTTAATATAGCTTACCGTCAATAGGATGATTTGTTGTTTTCTTTTTCATCTACATATTCCTCATATATGCATAATGCATTTCCATGACCCTTAAGTTACATCCTCTTGGAAATATTTAAAATCAAACATTCTTCCTTGATGGTGTCCTGGCTGTACATGGGGTTTGCTGTTCAGCATAAATAATAGACAACTGTTATGGAACACATAAAACTTTTAGCCCTTTTCTATTCTTCCACACATATACCTGTTGAAATGATACTAAGAAATAATCCTTCTAAGGGATTTCCTATTTAAACAAGTGTTAGCAAAGAAAATGTAAGGATTCTTGAATGTAGACCATCACATTAAAAAAAACCAAATCTGGCTAAAATGACCTTTTCTGGAGAAAACAAGCTCACCACATTCAGAAGTTTCTTTATCTTTTTCCTCACCACTTACTGTTAACATTTGGTCTGCTATATCCCTGATCTGTCCTTGACAAAGTCATGGCTTGTGTTTCCCTTGGCCAACCTACAAGTCTTCTTCACCCTCTTCCTTTTCCACCATCCACTCTCACTGACAGTGATTTCCATTCTAGAGTATCATCCACATCAACTTTGACACCCTGGTATCTGAGGTCTTTTGTTACAGCTCAGCTACTGCTTGTAATTACACTTTCTCACTTCCCATATTTCACTACGGTTCCTTGAAACTTCTGTTCTATATCCAACAATATCACACAGATTCAACTATCAATGTCTTTCTGACTCTTCTCCTACTCCATAGCTAATTCCCTCCATGAACCCTTGTATTTCACAGCTCTCTTGTGAATTTTAAGTTCTTCTGCATGTTATCGACCTCTTTGTTGTTTTTTTTTTTTTTTCATTTCCTTTTCTCTAATGCTGTGGGTCAGTGCTGTGCTTTTTTCTCACATAATGACCTTAAACTATTGTGTTCTCTCTTAATTTTTACCAGCAAAGGCCCATGTCCCAACAGGCTTCTCTTAATTACTGCAAGTATAGCTACTACAGCTCTCTTAATTTTTTTCCAAGGCTTCTACAGTATCTATACCTTGTCTTAAAGAAATTTATCATCTATATGTATTAATTCTATACTCTTTGTTGTACTTCTCCCAGGCCTTTTCCATGAGGTTCTGCTGAAAGCCCATCATGTACTTCCAGATTTTATTTGAATTTCCACCTTGGAAGGACCATCTTCACTCTTACTCTCACTTTCTTTATTTGTCACTGTGCACATCTGGAAGACAGAAAACTTTTAAAAACATTTAGTTCTCCTTTGTTTACGCGGGGTTTTGCTTAATATTTCCTAAGCAAGTTGTCATGCCCAGTGTCATACTTATGACTGCATGCAGTTCACAAATACAGACACAGGCGCGATCACATATGCATCAGCAGGACATCAACACAACAGAAAGGGTGAATACAAGAACCTGAAAAGAGTTTATTAAGGGTAACAATTAGGTAGGTAGAAACTATTCAGAAAAATCCTTTGAATTTAGGAAAATATTTGGATGAAATGAAATAAGAAAATTCTTCATTCTTGCAAAATGTGCAAGAAATGTACAATTTCTGTTGCAAAAATATAATTACTAGTATTTTGCATATAATTGCATTTATAACAAAAAAGGAAAAGCTTTTGACACCTGTTTCTAAGTCAAAGCCCTAAAGAGGATGATTTCTTACTGCTTTACCTCTTGTGTGGGTATATCAAAAGCAAAAGCAGACCTCAACTTGGTAAATCAAACAAACCATTCAGAATTTTCATGTGTTCTGCTGAAGACTTTGACTGAAACATGCTTGAGAGTTCAATTAAATCAGTACTCCAGTTTGTTTTCATATAAAATACTATAATTTTTACATTTGTCTCAAAACATTAAACAAATGAAACTGAGCCAAAAAATTAAAGGAAAACTTCGTCAGTTGTTTTCATATTTTCTGGGCAACGATGTTTGCCTTAAAAATACTTTTCTTCACAGAAAGGAATGTTTTTAATCAAAAACACTTTCAGCTATGTCTAAACCAGATATCTCTCTACCCAGAGGAATCAGAAAGTACTTTGTACTGAACTTAATGTCATGCTAACACTGCTACAGTTTATGTTGCTTAAATATTGTTTTCAGAAATGTTATCTTTTATTTTTTTATTCCAATGGGACAGATAAAGAGCTGTAAAGAATGCAAATTAGAATGGCTTCAGAGAAAGGCATGCTTTGTTATTTGTCACTGCCAAAATCCATCAGTAATATGGTATCATGAGAAGGAACCGCTGAAAGACTAAAAATTTTAGTGGAATATTTAAGCATGATATTGAAGGGCGATTTGGAGCAATGCCCCTAAAGAAAACTAATGCTTACTTTGTTAGTTGCTGTGAAGCAAGGAAATGTAGACAGGGAGCCATCATTTATCTTCTTTTTGCCCCCAGGGGCTCCTTCCACTAACCTGCCTGACACTTGAAATTTCCAGCTTGCTCGTTAAAATTACAAGCTTGTGAACATTTCACTGGGCCGAGGAGTAGGACAGTAGGAGCTCCTTTCCACTCTCCTCCCTGACCCGTGTCAGGCACAGAGAATGCTGTTTTCTGATTCCCTCCTGCTCCTCCTCAGAGCAAGGGCAGGTCCTCACTGGCTGGAATTAATCAGCAAAGGGATGGTGTATAGGAAAGAATACAAAAGAAAAAGAGAAAGGGGCAGAGAAGGAGTTAAACATCAGCAGTTTTTCAAAGGCAGCAGTGATAGTTAGCCATCCAACCACCCTCCTCCTCCTGTTTTTCAACAGCTCAGTCATGAAGGCAGAACCTAATAGAGTCTTTGAACTAATTCAGTTTCTGTAATTTAGCATGGCTTATTGACTTGTGCCTGTGGGATTTCCGAGTGGTCTCTCATCCAAGTGCTAAGCAGGCCCTTGAATACTTAACTTCAAGGCAACATTCAGATGGCATGACTGAATCTACCACAGTCTCATGTCTTTTTCCTTTTAAAATCAATTGTGAGAAGGCTAAAGAATCATGGTATCATGAGGACAGAGGCTCTTCATTGGCAGGATAAAGGGCGCACTTCCAAGAACTATGAAAAATATTGTGCTTCATAGTTGATTGATTAAGCCTTAACATGCCCTGGAGAGATAGCTGATTAAATGTTATTTTCCTTAAATCTTGAAAATGTGAACATGAGGAAGGAAAAAGAAATTAATATCCAAGGCCACACCAAGAATGTGTGTCAGAATTCAGGACGTCTTCACCTTTGCTGTTGAGGCTGTGGCTCAGGTCATACCAGGCTAATTAGTGCTTTTCTAATTCCAGTGCTGTAGAGCTGCTTGAGTTAATTTTTGTCTTGTTAGAAGGCAGGAAACATAGTGGTAAAAGACAAATATTTTAATCAGATATATGAGATTATGATATTTTAGTCCAGATATGCTATAGATTGTCACGACGCTAGAGGTGTTGAATACCTTCAAACACAACAGAAGTCATATGAGGTATGAGATATTATTATTATTAGACATTATTATATCCACCCTGGGTTCCCCTGGACTTCCCAGCAGAACATATTATTTACAGTGAAATAAAATTATTTTGTCTTTTTGCCCAATATATTTTTGACACTTTAAAATTTTAAAGGTACAAGTAACTAACAGACAAGCTTGCAGTTTATCCCAACTGATCTGCCTCTCCTTAACGATTTTGTGCTACTGTGTGTGCCATCAGTGGTGAACACAATAATTAGGTTCCATTACAAGCAGAAGGGCCAACTGCTCCCTGCCTTTTGTGCTAAGTTAATGCATTTTATGGCAGCTGGGTAGAGGGGTGGCATTTTCAGAGACACTGTCTTAAGTTATTTTCTTTCACCAGCACACTAAAAACATTATGCAAATTAACAAATAACTTCAGTGCTGCTTGACAATTTGCATTATGAAATGAATGATCAAACTGGAATACCTTTTTTCCAATAGCAGGGGAGGATCAATCAAGGTCAAAATGCTTTAAAAGACCAGGCAAAATAAAGCATAGAGAAGGTAACCATGTCTTTGCTGTTATCAATAGTCAGGATGCTTGGTAGCCAGCCAAACGATTCAGTTTCAGTGTCAGTATTTTTCAGCTTGTATAAAGCAATTTGTTGAAGGCATTAAGCTTCCTTTATTCAGTTGTAATGGGCAATTCATTGACTGCTGGCCTTTTTGAAAAGTTGGTGCAGACCAATTAGAAAATAATCCCTGCATCCCACAAAAGGCTGAGCTGGTGTAATCAGAACTGGAAGTCTGCATCATATTGACTCTTTACACAGCTGAGTGAGAAAACAGCCCTATTGTGGTTCAGATTTGGGAGACGGTTGCCACATGTTTGGTCACAGAGCCCAGAGGATTTAATTCCTCATCTGCAAAGATTTTGCTTATGGAATCTCAACCCTTTAAATAAATAATGGACTCCCAACTGGGAAATCCTTTTAGAAGTCCTACTCCACCGATTCCATTGCCTTCCAGTTCCCTTCGATGGGGCCTTTACTTCTGGTATGTTGTAGCTCTTTAGGCTATTCTCCTCAGGCCTGATCCAAAGCTTGTGGCAACCAATGAAAGTTTCTCTGCTGATTTAAATGACTATTGGACTGGTCTTGTTTTGTTGTTTTTGTTGTTGAAGTGTTTTTCTTTGTAAAATACATTTTGAAGGTTAGAATTTCTGTCTTTCCCTTTCTTTTTCTTTTCTCTTTCACTTCCTTTTTTCCTTTTCCTTTTTTCCTTTTTGCTTTTTCCCCTCTTTTCTTTTCCCCTCTTCCCCTTTTCCCTCCTCTTCCCCCCCCTTTTTTTTAGACCATAGATATTATCTTTCAGTTATTAACTCAGGCAGGCTTTTCTCATTTTTCCAGCAAAAGCTCACAAGGAATCTGTTCTCACAGGGTATTAACACAGCTCAACCACCAGCAGGATGAAATGAACACCACCGGGATGAAATGAACTCAGTAACTCCTGTGTCAATAGATATTTATTCTTCCAGAGCTTTTGTTTAACTCTCATGCTGGAACCTTTTGTATTGATTGCATAAGCTTCTGAACATCTAAATTAAATGTTTCTCATGGTCTTTGATATAACGGATGTCTTCTTTTACTTTTGCTCATTATTTTTTTAGTATGTTCATTAATCAGCATTCATTATTTATATTCACTGTGTGAAGCTGCTGTTTGTAGTTTCCTTTCAACAGAACATCCTCTCAATTTGAGACTTTATTTTTGAGACTTTATCTACCAGGCTTTATCTAGCATAGAGTAATGGAAACTGTTATTCACTTTCACTTCTAATAAAAACTCATTTCATATTATACATTTACAATATTTTCTGCATTTCAGCAATGATTACTATGTTAAAGTGCTATGTTTGCCATCCTGTCAGTATTGCCTCTTTAAAAAGAAAACTTTTTCCTTTGCTTGAAGAGAATTTGTCCATTGCTCAACCATTTTTAAGTGTCCGTAGAGATAGAAGACTGGTAGGATTTGGTTTTTTTGAGGATATTTCTATTTTTTGGAGGAGGTCTAACTGAGCTGCCATTGATATAAATCATATTAAACTCTGCTTTTAATGGATGTTGCCAAAGGTGGAGAAAGGATGGTGCCAAAGGAAACGGACAGTTCTTTGTGAAGGAGCTTGAAATGAGAGGCAGCTGTTCAAGATGCGGGGCCGATAGCCAAGGCTGGTAGGGATGGAAAGTACTGAGGGTTATCAGTATCAAATTGCAAAATCAATATCCTCTTACACCAGCTTCGGGGGAATGACACCAAATGGTTCTTGATTTCTTAGCATCGTTTAAATTTCACTCAGTTGAAATGCCATGGGAGGCACATGATCGATGCAGACTGCACTGAAAAGAGGCAGGGCTCGTGTTTGGTTACCTTGGTGACAACAATCGAGCTATCCTTCAGTAAGTGAGGAGAGTGGGAAAGACAAAAAGAAGTGGGAGACCTGAAGAAAAGAAAGGTTGGATAGGGCTACTCAGGGCCATCTATGCTCATAGACAAAATACACATCTGTTTAGGGAATTAGATATCTGGAGACAGCAAAGCAGTCACTGTCACCTTCTTCACTTTGTCAAATTCATATGGCACCTACTGGGAAGTGATGTGAATTGCTAAAGACTGGAGGGAAGAACTAGTAGTCCTTCATCTCTGTACACTCACACACACACTGCCCACTTCCACATCCCAGAAACAGCACTAGTAACCCTGTATTTCTGAGGATTTTCTTGGCCCCGTGTTCCAGTTCTGCCGCTGGCAGAAGGCTCACTCAGCCTTTTCTAGGCATTGAGCATGATAAAATTAAGCTCTACAAAGACTTTGAGAAGTCTTTAGCAACTTCTGCTGCTGTGTGTTTCCTTTAAGAGACAGAATAGAAGACTGAATTTGAATGGAAAGTCAGGAAACTAAGATGAACTGAGCAAGGCAGCTGCGACAGAGAATAAGCAAGTAGGTGAAGAAGATCAATGTAAAATTGAGACAGGTTTGTCAAGAAGCCTATAATGCTAATCAAGACACATAAGCTTATTTTTTTATGATGGTTCATTAATTATTTTTTGTAAGTACCTAGCTAACTCCTAGCATCTGATTTGCAGGAATGATGATCACTGTGCAGGAATGATACCAACAGAGGCTATGTGCAGAGCTTATAAAGTGTGAAGCAATGTTAAGTCCTTGAAAAAATAATTTCCTCAGTGACTTAAATTGGCCACTTCAAATCTATGGATACTGTGGACTTTAATCTCTCCAAGCCTTAGCATCTCAGCTGCAAATGGAAGAAATATTTCAAAAGGGTGCTGTGAAAATGAATGCATGATGGAGATGAGTTACACAGGAAAGCTCATATAGAAATTAATAATTCTGTCTTCTGAGCAGTGTTATAATTGTGTGCAATAAATAAGGCCTAGAACTGCACAGTGAAGAATAAGGACAAAACAAAATACTGAAGTGCTGCTCATTAAATAAGCACTGTGTCTTCTGTGCACTGAATGGAGTAGCGGTCCTCTGGGAAAAAAAGTCTGTGACTATGTAATTAAAAAATATATCATTATGTGTTCGCATGAGGGAGCCAGATTAAGGCAACTCGAATTCTGACATTTTCTAATTTTGAATGCTTTCTATGCAGATTGTTTTGCAGGCCTTGGAAACCAAAACTTTAGGCTGGTTTATGTCATCATACATTCTCTACAGGAACTTTTTCTCTCTTTCCTCAGTTTCAGCCAAACCTGGCAAAATTTCAAGGACACTAAAGGAGGCATTCAGTTTGAGGTGAAGTATTTAAGTGCAGGTGTCTTAAGACAGTAGGTATCTACAGAGAGTAGGTGTCTAAATTCCTGATACAGTCAGTGGAGACCTAGTCTTAATCCAATTGCCTGCACAACTGTCTAGTGCCGTTTGATATAAACTTATATATCCTGCATGGTTTTCTCCTGCCACTGCAAAGAGGGTCTCATAGGTCCTGTGTCTAATTTGTCTGACCTACCTGGTGATGAGGTACATCTCAAATAATGGTGGACACCTGACCAAAGAATCATACTCTGAGGCAATTCAGTTGACAAATCGTAGGGAGAGGTTTGGTGTCCCCAAATGTAAATTTATCAGTTGAATCATTCTTTAGGCTCAGCTGACTGGATTAACAAGATCTCCTCCACTGGCTAAAATTGGAACTGAGAGATATAATGTTCCCTTAGATATCCCTAAATGTGGATATCTACATTTAGATGTCTTTTTATGAAACTGAATCCTGTGTTAAGTACCTGAAAAAATGTTATGTTCTTTTAATATACCTCTCTGTGGGAAAGACAGGCTGAACTCAACCATTGTCCATTATACCTCAGTAAGTCCCTTGCCAGTTAGATGCATACATTAGCTGAACGTTTGGGGTACACATAGCTCCTGATTAGCTGTAGTGTATGTTCTCTCTTGTCCAGATAGAAGACAAAAACATATGTAGTGCATGTGGGAGGAAACAGGGAAAGGAGTTCTGGGAGGCATGGGAGACAACAGAAGATATTGTGTGGTGAAATGAGAAGGATCTGGAAGTAATGCAATCAGGGTGTTACATAGGATGTGGTATTGCAATAAGGAATAGGTGACACATGAAATGTGTGATGCAGATCAGTTGGAAGTACAGTTTCATTGATTCCTTGGTTCACAGACAATGAATTTTATAATACACTTAAGTTTGGATAGTTGTTGAGTCTTTTCTATAAAAAATTATGTGAATTCTTTAGTTTTAAATGTTACTTTCTGTTTTGGAGGGGTACTGTCAATTTCTTACTTTGAGTCAGGTGACAGGCAGGGACGAATACACTAGACGTATTACTCCTACCAAGACATGAATTTGTGCCGTGAGTTCATGCCTAAGTCAACCTCTTTTGCCTCCTTTTACTCTTTAGCATTAAGACCATATAGCTTAGTTGGAATCCAAGAGGCTTTGGGTCAATCTTGTAAAGGCTTCCTATAAGGTGAGTCTCCCAAATAAACAACATGCAAGAGTTATTGATGAAGTGAAAACTTTCAGATTTTATCTAAGGAAAATTAAATAGTTTGTAAGCACTGTACCAGATTTATTTGGTGTCTCTGCACTTGTGAATTGTCTGTAAGCAGGTTTCAGTTTCTCAAATGAGATTATTAACTAGCTGAAGTCACCTGTAGAGTTCTTAAAATATCAGGGTAACAAACTAAAATAAAATCCACATAGATGAAATGCCCTGCATGCTGTTCATGAGGCATCTATGGGATATTAGGCCTTTTATATAGAGAGATTCTGACATTTTCTAGAGGTGCCTCCTGAAAACAATAGACTTCATTCACTGCCAAAGGTAGAATGAAATTCCTCTTTTTGATATCTACTTCTCCCACTCTGCACTATATCCACCTGAAATCTTATAGATTCATCTTAGTGTCTCTCCATTCCTGTCTTCTTCCCTGACGTTTGTCTTCGACTGTCCATCTCCTTTCCTTTCAGTGAGCCTCACTAGGGGAAGGACAAGAACTCAGTTAAGTTTGACTGTTCACCAGTCAGTGTATTTATGCCACCTATTCCCCATCTGTGTCTCTTCTATATTTTTATCTGACACTCAGTTTCTCATCACGTCCTGCCTCACTTCTCCCACACACTTTACAGGGTTCTCTTTTTATGGATGTTCTTGCTTGTCGCTTGTAACATTTTGTACCCCTGCTGTCCCATTTTCCTTCCTGACCCACCAGTACCTGAGGCCTCCATGTATGTCTGGTCTACTCTTTGATGGTAGAAACTGTTGAGTAAATTGAGTGGTGTTTCAGGTGATGGGGCAATTAATCAGTGGTGGAGTATGGCTAGTGTAAACCTCCCATGTAAAGAACTGCCTGGATCCAAGTTTAGGCACCCTAATCTACTTCTGCCATCCCAAACCACGGTTTCAGCTCATCCAGCTCCTGAGCCTAGTGCAGAATCAAAACTATGCTACCGTGGATAATTCCCTTTGAGAGGAAATTCAGACACTTGATTTTGTTTTTCAGTCAATTGGTCCCTTTCCAGCTTACATTACACCCCTGCTTGGATTGTCAATGAATTTCTAGCAGCAGCAGCAGTCATTTTACGTAGCACATCCCACTGTGGGCTGTGTATGAAATTTATGCCTTTAATTTTTGTATATAAAGCCTCACTATTGTGGCTGTAGGCATTTTATAAACCTCAGAATGAATAACGAAGATATTCACAGCCCACGCCCCCACGCTCCATTATAGATATGCTACAATCAGCTGGGAGTCATGGCATTTATCAACTGTTGAAGGATAATGCAGTTTATCACTTTTTAATGAATTATTTTCTGTACTGCTCATTTCCAGAACAGATAAATACAGTCAAGGACATCCTGTATCAGGAGGGAGTTATGCTAAAATTTCTTCTAAGTTTAATGATATTTAGCTCGATCTTTCCCCATAGGTTATGGTTTGTCTATGTTGTACCATGGCAGAGAGGCTGGTGCATGAAGCATAGGTAAGGCATCTTATTCTTACACCCACCATAGAAGACAGTCAAATAAATTATGTGTAAAGGGCTTCAGCTCCATGGAGGGGATGAAGAGAGGTGTTGAGTAGAGCATCATTCTTTAGGAGGTCTCCAGTCAAAGAACAGCATATCTAGTCTGAACCGTCAACTTGAAGAGATTTATGCTGCAATTTATAGAAACAATATTAATTTTGTTGTATCTACATGCTTTTAACTCAGATAGAGCTTGTGAGAAAGCCTACTCAAGTCCATCTTTCATATATAAATTTGAAAATGGGAAACAGACATTCCTGGGAGATGACATTTCCAAATTGCTGCTGTTTTCTGGAGTTCGAAAGAAATGCCAAAACAGCCGGCCATGCAAAAGAACTAAACCAAAACAACATTTAAACTAAATAGAATGTACATACTAAAAACCTCAGAAAAGTCTCTTAGTGAAATGGTTATTGAGGAAGATATGTCTCTACACAGTGTTTCGGCTTCAATAAAATGAGTTATTATGACAAAATTTCATTTAGCTGGAATTAATACGATAAACTCTCAGAAGAATGTTATTAACATTTGAAATCTAGAACCTTTTGAGATATATCAGCACTGGCATTTCTACAGATGTGATGAATAGCAACTCCAGGTTAATATCTAGATGTTGTTTCATACATCACAGCTAGTTTATTTATATAGCTGTTGGCAATACATCAGAATTTTATAGCAGGAAGTTAGGAAAGCTTTTAAATACCTTTTTCAGTGATGCTATTCTGTCTGGGTTTTGGTTTTCTTTGTTATTTTACAAATGTGCATTGTAAGGTTTTTTAATGGTTTCAATTTTTGTTTATAGATATTGTCTATGTTCAGAGTTTGACTTTTTGGTGTCTTGTATACTCTATTGCATATTCTGATATCAATATTCATGTTATTATCAGTTACAGGCAGCTTGCTTAATGTATGATTCTTTTTGTCATTACATACTTCTCTTTCTTCTGTTTACCTCAAATGTTCTTTCTGATTTGTGCTTTGATTCAGTAACTTTAATATTCTGTACATGTAAGTATAAAGCATTGAAGCCATTAGGATTTCTAGAAATTTACTGAATAGTTGTCAAGATCACCGCTAAATGTTAAGTCCTTTTAAAATGTAGTTGGTTTGATTTTTTCTGTGTTCTTAATAAAATAAATTCTAAAAAAGAAGTAAACATTTTTCCATCTAATATATTTTTTTCCTTCTAATAGATTAAAAGTTGTTTGCAATACTTCTTTAAAAATAATACAAACTACTAAATGCACCAAAACTGGAGAATTAATACTGGAAAATGCTATCATTAATGTAAAATGTTTAAGGCAAGATCTTATGAATAAATATATGCTTGTAGTTTTTTATTCGAATGTTGCCTTGCACAGTCAGGCCTTACTGAAGTTATGTACTTTCAGGCAAGCATGAATAGGGTAATATTTAGATTTAGTTAAGACTTACATAAGAAGATGAGTGAAAAGAGTTTGTGATTTGCAGATAAAATACTCAGCATGAATCTATACAATCTGTGGAATTAACTGCAGTGAAGTTTTATGGAGGAACTGGAGACAATTGAATGTTAGCAAGTTTCTAATATCTAATTCCCTTATGTATATTGTGATACTTGTGTAGTGTCAAATCGTGTATTCTTTTATTTTGCAAGGTCAAAAATATTCTAAAAAAATTTATAAGAAATTAATCTTTTGATCTGCTTTAGTTTAAATATACCTGGATTCTTTTAAAAATAAATGCCTTTTTCTTTTAAAGGAAAATGAGAAACCACATTTGATGAAGATCTTATAAAACATGCTTCAGCCTAAAGCGATTTTTTACTTTCCAGTTATCAACTCTTTTACCAGGGGGTATATGATGGAGGCTCAAAACACAACTATAGTGATATTTGTATGGATAGCAACACTGTAACAGGGCTCCCATGGTTGCAAATTGTATCCTTTTAAGAGTACTTCAGGATTTGAAAAATATTTAAGTAATCATAGTTTCAGAGTTATCATCTGATAATGCCTGGGAATTGGTGACCCAAGGGACTAATCCCAAACATTACTAGAAAATGACATTGCTCATGTCAGCGTGGAAGTGTCTTAGTGAATATAAACTGTAATATAAAAGCATTTGCAAGCAATTTAGCCATCTGCTGTTTCCTGTCGATATTGTTTAAGAATAAGCTCATAGCTTCACAAAAACAAGTCAATGTGCCAGCACCTGAGCTAAAAGTGTTTGAGATCCCAAGAGGATATAGTCTTCTTTTTTTTCCCCCCCTCATCCCTCTTGTAACTGCACATTGTCTCATGATGGTAATAGAGAAGGACTGGAGCTTAAACCTACATATGGAAGTTGCTCTTCTCAAGTCCCAACCTTCCTTGAACAGAGAATTAGAAACTTGTCCCTCTTGTAACCCCCCATTAGCTCTTCTCACTGCTCAGATGGAAGAGAGAGACCCCAGAGGCTGCCCAAGGCAAGGAAAGAGACATACCTGAAGGACAATTAAAGTACGTCTTATATGTTACCAGCATGGAGTGGTTTATTGTCATTATGCATTTCATTACTGTGTCTGCTTTGCATCAGTCCATGTGTATTTGGTTTTGCAGGGCTGATAGATCCAGCCACATGCATCCCTCTGGAATGGAAAAAGCTTAGTCTGCCTGAAAAAAGGCTTCAAGATATTGCCGCATTTGGCCAAAGGAAAGAGGGAGTTCTCGCTGGGCCATTCCTTTTCTGTGATCTCTCAACTGAAAAATTTTTTGAGGTTGTGAACAGCTGAAAGCAAATTAGGGAAATCTTTTTTTCCACTTCTCCAGACAGTTCACTGGGTAAAAATCTGGTGATATTCTCATTTGCTGGAAAAGTCTTCAATTGCTTCCCTCCTCCTTTTTTTCACATTGGCTCTAAACATGGCCAAAATGAAACATGAAACCAAGAAAATTTAACATGCTGAAAGTCCCACAAACTTTATTAGCGCAATAGTTCTATTTGATCTGATCCTTGTTCTTACTTTTCAGGTTGACTTTGATTTCTATCTTCTCATTAACAAACCTGAATTCCTATCATTTCACCCCATTTTTTGGTTTTATTTTTATTTTGAAGCTCTTCCTGACTCAATAGTTAACATTACAGTGTATTGATTTTCAGGGTAAAGCTCAGTGTACATGGTCGCTGCTTGTGTTATTGAGTGCCTTGCATAAGAGACCCTAAACATGTGAAAATAGCACACCAAGGTTGTTTTTTTTTTTTCTTTTTCCATGCCATATTTGGAAACTCATTCATGGCCCATTGGGAAAGGTTAGGACTATAATTAGACCTTTTTCTCAAGACATTTCAGCAATAGGATGCATGAAGGTTAGTAACAGTTTCCTTTTAATTGATCCCTGGTGATTTTACTGTAAAGCTGTTAACTTGTGCACTGGGGACCCACAACCCACAGGCTCCTTGTGCTGACATTTGCAGCAATGATTAGAATGTCATTGCTTTCCAATACTTCATTGTCATTCAGGGAGCACTCGAAATGCCTTTTACCTCATACTGCAATGAAACACACATTCGCCTGCACACACACACACACACACACACACAGAGGCTTTTCCATTTGAGCCGCATAGGCCTTTGAAACTGGATTTGTTTTGAACATCCACTACAAGTATTGCCTTGCTTTTCTGCACAGTGTCACTCTCTTGTCTCTTATACTAATGGAAACAAAGCTAAACCGCTCACTCTGCACATAATAGTGGACCCCAAGGGCAAAATGTCTGTCAGTATGGAAAATAGTGAAAACAAAGAAATTGTAACTATTTGTGTGCACGCAAGAACTACTGTTCACCCATGTCAATTCGCTCAGGTCTTTGAACGTGAAATAGTCCAGTTTCAACTCCCATCACATCACTTATTGGAGATCAGTACTCAAAATTTTAACAGGTCTTAAGACCAGTGTACTTAATGTGCTGGAGGGCTTGGGAAAAGGTTTAACAAAAAAAAAAAAGGGAGATTGTGGTTGAAGTACTATACTCTCTTTCACTGAACTATGTAGCTGTTACTGAAAATTTCTCCTTTCAGGTCTGATTTTTCATTTTCCCTATCTGGAGCCAGATTAAATAAAAATATATATGTAATTTTAAGTGTATTTTTGGGGGGAGCAGACTCACTGTTTTCAATATGAGTAATAAACAGAAAAGCTCATTCAATAGTAGCGGCAGAATTCAGGTCTCATTCATTCTCACTGTTGTGTTTCTATTCAAATTAAATTGAAGCTGAAAAAAAGTGGGTTTTCTGTTTTTTGTTTTTTTTTTTAATTTAATACAAGACATAAAAGTAGCATTGCACAGTGTTTTCTGTAAAAGTTTTTATTAAGGGTTTTAAAGTAATGCCCAAGTTAAAAAAAAAAAACCAAAACCAAACAAAAAACCCAAACTTGTACTTTCCTGGAAAGTATCAGGAATGAACCTTACTCTCTATCTGAAGTCTCCAACAAAAAAGTGATTGCTTCATAGATTAAAACCTGGAAGTTTTCCTTCTAAATATCTCTGAGGAGTATATTAGTTTGATTAATAAATTGGTTTTATCAGGGTGATTTAAGACTTTCATGCCAATGCACTACCTAGGTACAAATTCTGTAAATCCAGTGTAGAAAAGTCTGTATAAAAATGCACAGTTCAAGGTTAAGTTCATTTAGTTATTTTTATTTCAATAAAATGGGGATGAATGGGACATAATTAATGTTCAATGTGTCTCTGAAAGGGCCAGGAGGGAAATAAACAGCACAATCATAATAAATAGGGAAGGCAAATGAGACCTCCTACAGTGCCAGTTGACTGGCACATGTGGTACTGAGTGCCAATGCAAGGGCAAAATGTGTAAGAGCTTCTACACCATTACTGGAATCCTAAGAATAAGATGTGAAAACTAGCATGCTTGGCATCAAAGACAATACTAATTTAAGTATCTCAGGGACCTTGTGGAACTTTGTAGGAGACACTGGTGCTAACTTTCCAGGGATGACAGAGTGAGATGTACAGGCACAGTATGTGAAGGACAATATAAAGTACTACAGCATAAAATATTATGGGAAAATAGAAAGATATTTGTGGATGGAAATCCCATACTCCAACAACAAAAATGTAGTGCTGTTCTTGTACTGTGGGGTGATAGTGATCAGGACATGTTAAATAAGATTAGAGAAGCTGCAGCTTTAGCATAGGTGGTGATAGTCAGCGATTTAAACTACCTGCATATTGACTGGATCAATGCCTCATCAGGACAAGATGCAGAGATTAAGTTACTAAATGCAATAAATTACTGCATCCCGGAACATCCTGATTCAGAGCCCACAAGAAAAGGTATTGTTCTTTATCTTGAGGCACAGGACCTGATTTGAGCTGAATAAATGGGAGAGCCGCTCTGTAGTAGCGATCACAGAGCAATTTGGTTCAATGTTGTCATAGGAGAGAGTAGGTCAAATAAATCTAGCACACAGATATTGGCATGATTCTTGGATATTCAAGACAGGAAACTACATAAAAATGAGGCAATTGATAAAAATAAACCAAAAAAATGTAACAAAGGAAAACAGTGTTCTGAAAAGGAAGACAACTTCAAGCAGTCTAGAAGCTGTTCAAAAATGGTAATAAAAGCTAATAAAACAATTTTAGATATTGGAGAATATGAGGGTCTTAAGCTGTAGAAAGTGGCTGAGGCTTTGCGCTCCCCTGAAATAACAGCTCCTGCTGTCACTGGTGGAGAAGTAATACTGGGCTTGTGGACCACAGTCTGATGCAGCAAGGCACCTCTTTTTACAGTTCCCACCTGTCTTCTGGATATGGCTGTCCCAGTAAATTAAACAGTACCAGGGTCTGGTACCTGGGTCCTGGGACTAAAATAACCGTACTGTTAAGCTACTGGCTACTGGGGTTAACCACGGGCCAATGCTGCTCTCAGTAAGCAAGTTGTACGTGGCCAGGTTCTCCTGGGAAGTTGGGAGCTTTTAGCTGTATGGATGTGAGGTGTGCTAGGGCAGCTGGATGAGCTGTTATGTTTTCTGTAACATTATAGGCACAGACGCAGAGACTGTATTGCAAAGGCAGCTAATCATGTCAGAAGAGGCATGATTCTTATAGAGCCGCAGCATATATATCAGAATAGATGCATCGGTATATACAACAGAGAGTACACATACCTGTCAGGTCATCCTGCCTAACAAAAAATTCATGAAAACATAGCAAAGGTTGAAGAAAGCTTGAACTGCTTTAAAAAAAAAAAAAAAGAAAAAAAAAAAAGAGTAGTGAAAACCTGATTATTATTATTATTATATGATTAACTATGTGAAATCACTCGATACTTCATTAATAAGTTGGTGCTAGTAACTTTTGTTCACTTTTCCTGTTATTAACTGAATAAAGGAGTAACAGGGAAATATATTGCTAATTAAAAACCAGAACTGTTTTCTGTGCATAATGAGGAGATAATCTATTTGCAGCCACTTCAGAATCAAAAGACAACAAAATTCCTTTCTTGTTATCCATTGCTGAATCTATCTTGTTCTAGAGACCCAACTTCTTCAGATTTCACCAGGAGTTAGATCATTTCCCATACTATCTTTATTAAATACACTCTTTGGTTCTACAATGTTTCTGCAGTTGAAAATGTGAAAACATCTGTGAAAAAAAAAAAACATCAAGGAAAAGTTAAATCACACTTGAGAATTTAATGTTCTTTATCTAGCTAAGTTTTATATATTTCAGACAATCCAGTGCATCAACAATGTATTAGACCCACATGATATCTTAAAATTCTACTTAGTGCTTGAGGTGAAAACTGTTTCACATTGGTGAAAGCATTCGAGGGATATCATGGCAACTAAAGTTATGATCAGTCATGCATTTAGGAATATTTGCTAGTTACAGATCAAGGGTTGCCTAAGTTTTGGGTTTTTTTTTTTTCAGAAATTGACCTTTTTTTTTCCAGTGGTTGTCAATTATTGTGAAAAAAAATACATGTCTAATATTGCAATTGTAGTTGTATCATTTTGGCAAGAAGAGTTAATGTTTATTTTCTACACTCTTTTGCAGTTAAAAATAAATAAATCAGGAAGCCACATCTTCTGTTCTAATCTGGAAGTGAGATACTTACAAGGCGTTCAAGATGGTGGTGTCCTAGAAAGGAATCCAAAGCCCAGAGCTAGGGTCTTGGGCTTGCTGTACAATTTGAGAGAACAATTAGTGTTTTAGTGAATAGTGGCTCAAAGATCTGTATCCTGATCTAGGGAGCTAGGCCATGTGAAACATTGAGCATGGAGATATTTCTGTCTGCAACCCCTGATACCCTGATTTTGATAGACTGAGATGTCCCTCAGGCATGTATAGCTGCTCTTTCAAAGCACTCTTCCAAAAGACCTTAATGTCTTAATGTAAACATGGTATCCTGAGGAGGTGAAAGAGGTTGTGGTTGCTTTATCTAAGAGGTTGGAATGAATACAAAGGAAGAAAGCACTAAGTTCAAATGTTTCCTCAGCTTGAGGAGATTAAAGTATATGTTTAGGGTAGTGAAGCAAGTCCATAATCAACTCAGTCAGTAGATCCAGAAAGCTATTCAGCTCATCCCAAAGAAAACAGCCATTTGATCAGCTGAATTGAGTAGGTCTTTGAATCAGGTGCATACACTCAGACCTTTAGCATCATCTGAAAATATCTTTGGATATCTAGGACACCCTTGCAGGGTTGTTACATACAATATAGGAACTGTGGCACATCTGTGGCCTTTCTGAGGAATAGTCTGAGGAACTAGAGCAAGTATGACAATTGTAGTGCAATTGTACTGGATACCAGATGTGAGTGAGCAATTGATTTGGGCCCCAGATGCCTACATCAGGTAAGTGAATATAGCCCCAGGTGTCTGTTTCTGTGTTACAATGGTGACAGATAGACACCTCCAGAAGACAGTTCAAGATACATTAAAGGTCATCCCATCTTAAGGTAAATTTTTCTCTGATAACGTCTATTTCTCTGTGGACTACAAGATCTTACATCACAAGCCAGTGTTCCTATACTTCTTTCCAAACTAAAGATGAGATCACTATCATGGAGATGTTTATTTTAAAATTGCAGTTGAAAGGAACATTGTATTATACAGTGTATGCAAAGCACTGAGGTCTTAATTAGTCACAGTGATTAAGCTCCAGTTCCTGAAGTGAGCAAAGGTGCATGCCTGGTAATTTCACCATGTTCTCACTATTTAGCTAGCCCAGTACATATACAAATAATATTCAAGTTCAATTCGATTTGGATATTCAGAGCTGAATGTTTTTGGTAGTTAGTGTCAGCAGAAACAAACTCTTTTCGCCTCAATAAATTTCCTTTTCTGTTAGAGTTATTTTAAAAAGAGTATCAGACAAAAATCTCTGAGAGAGAACTGTAGCAACTGAAGTTACACTCCATGAACGCTTAGGTACTATTTGTTAGAGATAGGGCAGCGATGAGCAGTGAATCGTGTAATTTAAGATTATAGCTTCATTTTTTCTGCTCACATTGCAACCCTGTGAGGTATCCATAAATACATATTTGTTCTCTGGGTTTTTTTTTTTCCATTTTTTTTTCCCTCCCCTTTTTAACTCTCCATATTCATCTCTTCTACTTCTTGGAAGATTATTTAATAATTAGGTCCTAAGTATCTTTCTATGTATGAGCTAAGTATGCAAACATTCCTCTGTGGAAATTCATGAAGAATTAACCTTTCAGTTTCATAATAAATATGCTTTTGAAATCTATTTTATGTGAGCATGTATATAAAATAAACATTCAGAAAAAGTGAAAAACATCATATGAAATGTGCGCAAGTTTTTCTGGGACAATTTTTAATGACACTTGGTGCATTGTTATTTTTAAAGCTTTTGCAACACATACTTCTTAACCAGAAGACCATCCAAATGCCTTCAGAATTCTTATTATCACTTAAAGGCATTTGAAAAATTTAGTCTGTATAACATTATATATGATGGACATAACAGAATGTACAGAATTTTGCACTAATTTGCTGCACGTATTGATTATGTCGCTGCTAATATCTTTGGGGATTTGAAGAGTATTGCTGTCCTACAAGGTTAGAGAGTACTGTGGCCTGTTCTTGCCCTTACACCAAAAGGAACAGGTTGAATGTGTCAATACCAATAAATATTCCATCAGAACCTAAAGTCAGGTGTTCAGATCCAAACTGCTGTGAGCTCTGGATCATACTGACTCCTGGACAGTGCCTAGTAAGAGAAGATCCTTGCTACTAGCTAGAAGTATGCCAGGGTCTGTTCTAGCAATTTAACTATTATAGATAACTAAGCCATGGTGCCTGGGACTGTGTCCTGGCACTTCTTGATTTACAGTTCTCTACAAACTCAAACGTGACATCTTTGTTTCCATTATACTGGCTATTGTTCACCCCTTTCTTCTTTCCTTCCTTCCTTCCTTCCTGACATGAGTGCTAGTCAACACTTAGAAAGACAGATGGGGAAATTTTGGTCTGTCTCAGGGGTGACAGTGGGGTGGTCAGCCCAAGCAGGTGGACATCCTAACAGCCTGCTGCTGCAGGTGCCCGTTCTGGGGTGACTACAGACTGCCATGCAAAGCTTGGCCTTTCTGACACAGCTGAAGGCAGCAATGGATGCCCTGGTTCCTGGCTGCTACAGCGGAGGCCACACAGCTGGAACTGCTCTGAGAAGACCGAACTCTTTTCATGCACCCCACTGAGTAGTCAGTAGGTGGCAACACCTTTCCGTGGTTATCACGTTGGGCTGGTTTATAATCACAATATGGATGTCAGAAGTATTATAGCCCATTAACAATCCCATGAGCCCCCCACAGCTCTTCTTGCTTTCATATTGAAGCCTCCATAGGTGTTTCCTAGCATGAATACTTCTGACGTGATAAGCTGCAACCAATGCATGAGCCTCTGGAGCCATCATAATGTATCATGCCAATAGGACTGCAATGCTTAGGTACTGCATTATTAAATTTTTGATGAAAATTATTTTTTGCACAGCAGGTGCTTTTCTAAATGAAATAATTCTGTTGATTTAATTTTTTTCCCCAAGATCCCTAAAGGCAAAAGTGCACATTATTGACTAATGGTGTGAAACATTTCAGTTAAACTCACCCCCGGATCCCCAATCCCACATACACATATAAAAAAAAGAATCTGTTTTTTCTTGGTCAACACAAGAAGCACCTGGCCTTTATTTGGTTGATTCCTGGTGTGTAAATTAGAAATAAGCAGGCTATATTTATCCTCTCAGTTTTTTAAGGTTTTATTGGCAATTAGATGAAAACATATCTAAAGCTTTTCTGCCAAGTGAAAAGAATAATTCTGGAATTATATGAATCTAAAGAGAAATCACAAAATAGTCTTCATGATAAGATACAGGATGCTGCCATTAAAATACTACTAATACAAAAAGCCATTAATCCTACTGCTAATTCAAATGCAAACTGTGGCACTCTTCCTTAACAGGAAAGAAATTCAGCAAAGAATGTGTCTAAGAACAATAGGAACATTAGGGTGCCCTACTGTATTCTCCTTCCTTCAGAGGTTGGCTAATTGTTTTGCTGATCAGACCAAAGAGTACCAGCTTTTTTGACAATGATTGTCAGCATGAGAAAGTATGATCTACCACATTTTCAGTCTGTGAGAAGTGAAAATTGTCATGAAATTTTCATATGACAATTTTAGGTGAACTCATACCAGAGTTCAGAAAAAAAGGATTTGAAAAACCGCTATCTAGTTCCTCTGTTCCTATCTGATTCCACTGTGTGGTATATATAAGTGCAGGCACATATGCATATAATCAGTTTAGTTGCACTGTATTTCCTGACAGTATGGGTTAGCTACTATGCCTCAGATATGCAGAGGGTAACTGGATGAAATATAAGGGTTTACCAGACTAGCTGACTAAACAGTTCCTTCTGCATTTAATCTCTATGGAACCCAGCTAGGTTAAGGACACATTTACATTTAGATACGGATTTCAGCTGCAAACAGATATGAACTGTTTTCATTTGTGCTAGCAGAAATATTCAGAAGTGCAACACAGAGAAGCTAAAAATGACAGTGATGGTGTGCTTGAGGAAGTAAACCTTTGCCAAGAGGCAACTATGCTGCTTCAGATATGAGATGGTAAGTCTAGATAAGTAGATTCCAGGCTGTATGCTGGTCTCTGCTACTTAGGGACCTCAACACCTTATTTTGGACTATGATGTAGAAAGCCATCTAAGAAAATAGATCCTGCACTAGTTCTTGCCTTTATAATTACTGTGGGATGTAGCTAATACTGAATGTGAAAAGGTTAGGGAGGATGTGATCATTTTTTTTAAGGAAATACCTGAAAGACCAGTCCTCCATGCAAGCACTTTAAGGAAAAAAGATGGAAAAGTTACACAACAGAGACAACAGGGCAGATATGGTGAAATGTTTTTGAGATCGTTGTTCTCATGAGGTATTTTACCTCAGCTATGTTCAGATGTAATCTGGAATCAGAGGTTTTTTGAGATCCATATAAAAACCCTGAATCCTGATTTCTGGCTTCCATGCCCAAGCGCAACCAGATCAGTTCACATTCTCCATGGCATCAGTAAACTTTCGTTCATTTGTATTCCTACCATAGACTCTTGTCCTCAGTTTGGAAGCATAATTCCTTGATTAGAAAAGTTTGCTCCTTGGCTTCTGAAGTGCTGAACAGCACTAATGCTTGTTGTATTAAATTTCACATATAAAAGAAGGCCCTGGAGTTGTGAGGAATGAGTAAGTGTACCGCTAGTCAGAACAATTATGTAGTGCTGGAGGCAATATTTGCTGCTTGTTTGTATATATCTAGCTGGAGAGCCCTTATCAAAAACTACTTTACTGAATCTGAAAAGGTTAGGGGATTTTTGGGGGGTTATCTCACACAGCTTCTTCATATTGCCTTAGGTTGTTTAATTCACGTCCTTAAAGGACAAGTAAGCTATGGAAGGAAAAGATTACAGTGCCCCTGCTAGTTCTAAACAGTGTGTATTTGATTTATTCAGCCCTCTTACTTTTATTTGAGGTGGAAATCTCATCCAAAGGCTGCTGACTCTCTCTGTATTCCAGATGTTGCCATATCAGCCTAAGTTGCATTTCTCATATCTCTCTTCTCCTATCTGTCAAGTTTATGAAAAATTAGAGCCCCCATACAATCAAAATGTCATCCTCCCCGCTTTCCCAGGCAAGCCTGGCTTTTGATTATGGGTATGCAGTCATGTGTAAACCTCATATTGGACCTCATCAACAGGACTGCTTAAGGACTGTGGAATTTGCTGCATGATATTATTATATCAGGTTTTTATTGAAAAACTTTATGTGCTACAAAAACTTTGATTTTTTTTATTTTTTTTTTTTTAAATGAAATGGTGAACATGTTCTGGGAGTCTTGAATACTTAGGTAAAAGGCAATGTTATGGTGGAGAGATTTTTGACTGTGACTGAATCTGAATACACCCCGGATCAGTTGTGATCAAGAGTTATTAATACCTGATGGTCTTTTGTACTGATCCCCCAATAATCTAATGGATTACGTGTTCGTATTTCAGTGGAAGAAGGATATTTAGCTGTGTTAGTTAACCTAAAAGCTTACTTCTTGTTGCTCAGCTCAGAAAGAGTAGTACTGACAGAATGGAGGTAAGTCTTTAAATATCTTTTGTTTTCCTTAAGCACCAGGACAACAAATTCATAGGTATTGACAGGACATGTACACTACATGCCATCCTCCAGCTACATCCTGTGAAACACTTGGCAAACTAAGACCTGAAAAAAAAGACCAAAAGTCACAGCAGAAAAGTAGACAGTAAAAGAAGAATGGAGGGATAGCACAGTAGTTTGTTTTAACATAAAATTCACCAAGAACCTGAGGAAGTGTATGTAGTCCCAATTATAGAAAGAACAGCAACTAGAGAAGTGATACAATAAAACATGTATTCCAACTAATGGAATTCACTGGTACAAGTTAACACAGAAGCCCAGATTGGTGGCAGCAACTGGACAAAAATTTGCAACTGGACATGCAAAATCAGATTTGCAGATATCCTGGTATCTTTGTTTTTCATGAGTGATACAAAAAGGATAACAAGCAGCTGGACTTGGTTAGTTGAGGGGGGTCTCCAATGGTGGAGAGTCTCACATAAATCACAGATTTGGGTTCTGATGAATAAGGGCTTGGGTAGAGGACTTAGAGGCCTTGGAATCTGTCACCAAATCTAAATGTCTAAAAAATACCTATCATGATGCTGGAACTAGGCTGGCATTCAGGAAAACACAGGTCTATAAATAAAATACAATTATTTCTGATTATCTTTACCTGGAAAACTCAGTTCAACAGTGACTCTTTTCTTTGCATGGCAAACAATGTAGATAATAAGATTGATAAGGCTTTTTGTTTTTATTTTTTTCATGTTTCCAAGTTTAATATTGCAATTTTGTACCTACATGTTAAAATTTAAAAAATTAAGGTCCCCCTCCCTTTTCACTGCAAAGTGGAACTGCAAAGGTGTGTATTTTGGGAGAGGGAAAGGTAATGGTAAACAGTTTCAGTACAAAATGTCGTGGAAAACACTGGCTGCAGCTAGGAAATTACATTTATATCGTTGGAAACTTACACCAGTGAGATGTCCTGTGAGTTGGATTTACCAAGTTCTTAGGACCAGAGGCCAAATTCTAAAGAATAAACCTTTATTTAACAGTAAAAAAATCCTGTGTCACTTAATACAGCATAACATTGCACACTAAGGAAATTGAAAACACTAACTGCATGTGATTTTTCCATGAACACTAGTGTGATAAGAACAAATTTGGGTCTCTTCTGGCTCACTGTTCCCTTTCACCCATCTGCCCCTGCACTCCAGGTCAATCCATCTCTTACCATTTCAGAAACTTTTCTGGTTTTAGTTTTTCTGTGGTATCCATTACTATAATATCTAAGTGTTGACCTTCCAACCTGCCCACTTTTAAGAAAGTCTTTGAGAAAAAGGCCAGTTCTTTAACCTCACCTTGTCAATTGGGTTATTTAAACCAGTTTTTCTTAATAGGTACACAATAATGTTTTCCAGGCAATAACTCATATTCTTATGGCTTCATGCCCATTTGACCACATTTTATTTTGAGTACAGCCTACCAAATGTTATATGAAATAAGGGCAGGATATTCTTTCCTTCGTATTTAAATATTTCACCATGTCGTTTAATCTGAGTAATTTGATTAGAGTTTCAGTGCCTTTTACACAATGAGTTCAAAGCACTGGCTGACTCTTAAAAAATGGCTTTTCCAGTAATAAGCTATGTTTTTCTACAGTTTCTGCCACTAGAACAGCTCACTTTCAGCATTCTGAATATAACTGGAAGTGAGGGCTCTTTAAATTTAGGTTTGGGCTAAAATAAAACACTTTGATTGAGATAATGCTAACAGTCTGATCTGGATAGATATTCTTCTTTTCCCTCATAAATGGTTTTCTCGAATGTTTTTTCATCCCTTGGTTTACTAATAAAAACTCATCGCCTTTATTATCTGGAATCCAGACCTGGACTGTGTTACAAGAAGGGGAGGGAAAAGAGTGGGACACTATGGAAGAGCTAACAGATAAGTTCTATGTTTATTTCCAGTCTACCTTAATGAACTCTAGTCATTCTTATATACTTAGTTTTTCAGTGTCTTGGGATTATTTTATGCCATATATTTGTAATGAACAAAAGCAGACCACAGGGCATACAGGTACCCATAGCCTAGAGAATTAGGCCATAAGCAGATAGACTTATCATGATCTAGGCCTGAGTAAAAATACTATTTATGTAGCTTTACTTGGTGAAATAGTGTCTTTGACTAGACTGTGATTAGGGTGGTAACATCTCATCAGTAAGTCTAGATATACCTCCCTAAAAGAAGAGTATGCTCAGCATTTTCCAGAATGAGAAGACAGTATATGATTGTAGACACTTATTATAATTATTAGGTTAAGCTCTTGAATAGAAATTTTTTTATGGACCAGAAATCAGCAATAATTGCCATAAGCCATTCCATAGTTAATGCAGAAAAAGCATTGATTCCTTATGATGGACTTCATGGTGGACATCAGTCATTCAAGAGGAGTTGATCATAAACAGTAATTCCAAAATCTTTCTTAAACACTTTTACTGGTAATGTAAGTTAACAGAGGCTCTCTAGGTGTCTGCCAAAGGAGTCAGAGCCATCTCAAGACTTCTTTGGCATGTAGTGAGGAAGACAAAATTTAATTTTGCTTCAGTGGCAGAACAGCTTCTTCTAGACCAAGGAAAAACAGAACTGAGAGGGGACCAGCTTGTTCCAGAGAGGACAAGAGGTGTTACTAACAGCTGAAATGTTCCTTTCTTCATACACCCTGTTTCCCTGAGATTAGGTTTACCTCATCCCCAGGCAACCATCTATTCCTGTTCCTGCATTAGAAGAATGTCCCTTCCCCTCTGGAAGTCTGTGTTTCCTTCCTGCACTTCTTTGCCTGCTGTAGAGAGGAAAAAGAAAAAAGGCCAGGGGAGGAGAGCAGATGTGTCAATTAGGGGGTGAATGAGTCAGGAAAAGACAGTATCTCTCAGCGACACTGGGTACTTGTCTTCTCTCAAATGTAGTTGGGGCTAACTGATGGAAGCTTGAATAAGACCCTGAATTAATTTGGCAAATACTTTTTTTTTTTTTCAATTTCCATTTCCATGTAACCTCCTTTCTCTCCTACCATACCTACTTTCTGTTACAGTGTAGTAGAAAGAGTTGTGAACACGTTAACTTTTCCACTACAAAAGGTTTATATCTTTTTCTCTTACACACTTGACACTGGCCAGTGTCTTGAAGACAGTACTAGTCTAAGTCAGGTGCACAGTTTGATCAGAACATCCTCTCCACAAGAGGAACACTTACTGGTCTCAAAAACAGCAGCCCCTACGCTATTTATCTTTCCTCTCCCTCCCCCCCCAAAACCGTGGTGCTGCCCACCTCAGACCTTTTTGGCTCTTCTCTATGCCTGCCTGGGACACCTTCTCAAGTTCCTGGTCTTTTTTTTCTTGATGCGGATCTCAGCAGCTTGTGCCCCTTGTGCCTTCCAAGACATATTGTATGGGAGGAATCCTCCTTCTTCCCCTCTTGGAAATGAACCTTTCTGAAGCTATCCTCACACTGAGGAATGGGGCAGAGAGTATAATGCATCACCAGGCGAAGGACCACAGGGGTAGGCTCAAACCATTACAGGGAAATAAATCAATTAAATAGCTGGATCTGTGTATATATATCCTAGACTTTGCTTTATTTATTTTTTGAGTGCTTTGTGCTCTTCTATAGTTTATAGTCATCCTTTGCATCTAACACTAAACTGCCACCCCATTATATCTGCAGTGTTTAAGCTAACAAATTACAGTGGTGTAACAGATTGTATGACATGGCAAATCTTGACCTTTAAATAGCAGCCACTTTAAGAGTTCATTGTTTGAAAATAAATTAATGGGAATGCTGAAATGTAGAAGAAATGAGATTAAGCAATTTAGTCAAAAGATGTTAGTCTTTTTACTTTTTATTCCCCCCCCCCCTTTTTTTTTTTTGGCCTAGTCTATTCTGTTGCCACTATTTGTTGACACCCAGGCTGCTGAAGCTCTTTTTTCTATCTTAAGGAATACTAATTACTGAAAGTGAGCACATAGACCTGAAGTTTCTATGAAATCGTTTAATCAGTAGTGTGGGAGTACATTCTATTATAAATGCATGCACATAACATTCATTGACATTAAACAGAGTTACTGGCACTCACTGAGTGGAGAATAGATGACACAGCTGTTGAATAAGTTACTCATCATGTCTTTCAAATGCATGAAATTTCATTAAAAGGTTCGTTAAAGAGAAGAGTTAAGAACACAGAAGAGAAGCTAGTATTTTTATTCAAGTTTGGCATTTATCTAGTACAGATTCCTTATCTGGTCATGCTAAATATATTACCAGAGATGTTATTTCAAAACAATGCAAAGTCACAAGCTGCTCATTTATATACTCCATATATAGCTGTGGAAGTTGCAGCACTTCTGAGTTTTATGGATAATATAGGTTTTATGTCCTAATGTGTAGGAAATTAATAGTCACAGTGGTCTGAAGAGTGATGACTTCCCTGATAATAATGATAAACGGATTGAGAACTTGATGGATGTACCTAACCCAGTAAAGGTTAATGATGGTGCTCCCAAAAGATTTGATTTGGGAGTGATAAATTGAGGATGACCTGCAAAGATAAAGTACAGATCCCATTAACTTTACCAGAGCCTCCCCCCCCCTAGAACTAGATCAAAGGGTGCATTGGGTGTTTTCTTACCCCCAGAATAACAGATTGTTTTGTGTACTGTCCACTGGCATCCACTTCTGATGCAGTTGATTAGTTCCTCCTCAGAGTAAACTACAAGGACAAATATCTATTATACAGTGGTTAAGTCTCTAACAGTGAAGATTAACTTTTAATGGCAGGGCTTAAGAGAAAAAACTCTGTATATATATCCTGACATAGGTTTGGGGTTAGGCTGCAGTGTATTGCTGGGTTCATTACAGTGTACTGCTGGTGCTCCTACTCTAATAGCAAATTAATAATTTATGTAAAAGACTATACTAAAAGGGAGAATCATGCTGGTTCTACCCAGCTGCATGATACCATACAGCCAGACACCAAAGGCTACATGATCAACAGAAAGAAGAGAGATACAGAAGCAGCACAACTGCTTTATTTTGGGCCCTTTCCATAAGAAAATGATAGAGACAATAAATATAATCCTGTCAAATTGCTCGTTGTTCTAAAATGATTTTATATCCAAAGTACTATTTTAAACACAGCCCTTGGTGGCCGTTAATATTTGTCACTACTTTGGGAAGCAAATATCAAATAAAATCATGATTTCAAACCATTTTTTTTGGGACAGAATGTCCATGCTGGAAAAAGTAATAAATTTTCTAGTGTACTTTGGCAATGTTCTGGAGAAATCAAAATCTTACAGGCCCATAAGACTGAATGGCCTTTTAACCTCATTCTTTCACTGTATATTGAACTAATAGGTGGATAGGGAAGTGTGAGGAAGCTTGCATTATCTGTATCTCTATTGGGATTGGTTTTCAGTTGCTGCAGCTGTCAGTATGACCTTTTTGTTGAATTAAATTAGTTTAAACCCCCTGTTTTTCAAAGTCTAGCTTTCCTTCATACAGTATTTGCATGAACATAGAGGTGATTTTTGCATATTACATTTTAACAGTTAATTTTTAACACAATTAATTTTAACAAAAGATAGGGGAATAGGTCAGAACACAGAAAGGACAGGTTAAAGAATATTAAATAACTTAGATGTAGCCAAGTTGTCAGGATATGATGAAATTAACTAAGCCAGAACTGTCTTTGAACCATTAGTAATTACATTCAAGAACTCTAGGAGGACAAGCAGAGTCCTACAAGATTGGAGAAGGGCAAATACAGAACTAGTTTATAAAAAATGGGGGTAAAAATAAGACAAAAAGGAAAAAAACGTTGAGCTATAGACAAGCCACCCTAATTTTGGCACCTACAAAGATATGATAACACATTTTTAAGTGATCATTTTTTGAAAGCCCAGAGAAGGCAGACCTGGTTTTGCTAAGAATAAATGTGCTCAAACCCCACCACATTTATTCCTGAAGAGGCCAACTGTGAAACATAGGATGGAGACATATGTAGTATATTAGCAAGATTTTTTACACGGCCAAAATATTCCCATACTGAAAGAAAGAAAATGTATTCCAGGAGAAATTAGTAAGACATGGTTACATTAATGGTTTGTTACTGAAGTAGGAGAGAATCTCATTTGTAGGAGGTTATTCCGATGTGATGCTACCTGGAATTTTTGTTTACCAACTAGGTCAGCAAAGCAGGAAATATGTTTCCTCGTGAATTACAAATAATTGCATTTGGATGAACATTTTATAAAGTAGAGACTTTTAAGGGTGGAAATGAAATTGGAGATGGTCCTAATGAAAAGACAACCATCCAAAGTATATTAAAAAAAAATTAACTGAAGACCAGTTTGAGGTAGTGCAGTTAAGAGCCATATCTTTTGCAAAATTATAAAATTACCCTGCATAAAATGTACAGTGTTATGAAGTACATAGGCAGTTGATGTTATGACCTTGTTGTAAATATAGGTAAACTTCAAGTAGTTATTTATTTACCAAAGTGTAGTATATAATACATAAGAGGCAATTTTTACATTTCTCTTAATGTTTATTTGGGCTATCATATTTTCTCTTCTATTTTGGGCAATACATTTTAGAGAATAGTTATCAGTAAAACAGAAGCTTTTTTAAAAAAAAATCAGAAATGTGCAGAGACTTAGAAAATGTGGTCTCTGAGAAACAGTCAAAAGAAAAGACCATGTCTTCTGCAGAGAGGAGAAAAATGGCTTCAAATATATTGAAAGTGATGATAAAACCAGTAGCCTGTTTCTGTATGTAATCCCCCAAGCACTGGGTTTTATGCAGAAGGTAGAAATCCTTTTCACAGGTAGTTTCCAAAAACAAGCTAGACATGGTTTTGATCCTACCGCAGACTAAGATGATGAACTACATCGCTCCCTGAGTTTGTTAGTCCTGTTGTGTTTTCTGTGACTGCATTTCATTCATGCATGTGCTGCTGTGAACTGATACAAAACATTCTTGGAATACGCTATTCTGTGCTATTTTTTCTTCCAATTCATTTGCTGTTACAATTCACACACATTACATGATAATACATAAATTTTGGACTCCTCATAAACATATTTCTAGTTATCTCAAAATACTGTGTACCAGCAATATTTTCTATGAGTTTTGTTGTCTATGGTATATAATTAATCTGAACTAAATAGTTTTTCATTCAAAAAGGCTACCCCGCTGCCACTGGAACTGACTGGGTGAGTATTATCTATTGGTCTTAATTAGGCAAGATATAATGGCCAGACTTATTCCTATTGCTCATTTCTCTCTTTAATTCCACCTCAACAATTCAATGTTTTCTTAATTCTTTCAATAAATGAAAATTAGTACAAAGTGATGGATGACTTTTTGTTAGCCTTCAGAATACTGGTTGCAGAGTTTAGAAGTCGTTGAGCAACATTAATTTTATAAATATTGAGGACTTTTTTCATCAGTTGTGTGGATTTTAGGAGGAAAACCATAAAGAATGCCACTGATTCAGAGAAGACAAATGCAGTTTACAGCAAGCTGTGTTGAACTTATGTCCTCTGAAAAGGTTGCCAAATCACAGGAATAAACTCAAATTCAAATCGTGTGCTTTTAGATAATTCTCATAACTGGCCATCAGAGACACTGAGTTCATTAAAGCAGGGGCTTGTAAGAGAAAAAAAATGTAGCTGCTAATCCCATGCATTTTCATATCTCTAGATGCTGAGAAGAGTTTACACAGGTAGCTGACATTACATGTTCTGTTAGACTGCTGTACTTGTACAGGCAAAAACTGTAGTGATGTAATAACCACTCATTTTTTGTTGTGGTAACTATTTTATCTTATTTTTTGCTAGCTCCTTTCTGTAAATGAGAAATACAGTCATACTCAGGTATTCTCCTTCGGAGCCGTGGGGACAGGGATAACTGAAAAATTACTTTATTATAGAATAATTTTAGAAAATTATACTTAGACTTTCTGCTGCATGTTAGCTTGCAAACTAATAAAGGACTAAATATTTGCTTTTGCTTTTCATTAGCACTGACATAACTCCATTGTGAATGATGCAAATGTTACCAAATGCCACTAAATGAATGAATATGGTAGAATGATCCCAGAAGCGTAAATTATATTCATTGCCATCTGAACTTTGTTTTCTATTTAAACAAGGCTAAAATCTACTTTTCAAAGATACAAATACAGTCAAACCTTGAATGTTGCAAACATTTCCAGTGTGTAGTAAAGGACAGGAAATCTCAAATGGTAGTTGAGGTAAATCATTCCAGTCTGAAAGCTCGGTACCCTGAAATTTAGATTACTAGTCTGAATGTAATGATTAACTATGTTATAAATAATCCATATTGAAAAAAAACCCACAAAGCCTTACAGATACAATAACTTTCTTATGTATGTTTCTTTTATAGCTACTTTGGAGACAAAAAAAAACCTAAATAAGCCCACTAAAATATTTACAATAAATATATTTAGCGTGCAGGAACATATAACATTGATTTTCAAGAAACTTGCATAACTATTTTATTTGTGTCAGTGTAAAGTGGAACAAAAGATTCATATAAGTCATATAGAGACATATTTACACAGGTAAATATTCTGTATTTCAGAGAAAATGTTGCAGGCTATATTGTTGACAGAACATCATTGGTGTGTATGAAGAGGAAGAGACAGTCTACTGTCTACTCATTTTAGCCTATAGAGCAGATGCACTTTGGGTAGAGACAGGATAATACATATTTTTATGGGAAAACAAAAATTTTTCCCATTCATATGGAATAAACAACGAGCCCATTCTTGAGGGAACTGCAGCTCCTTATGGGTTATTTCACATAAAGGGATAGGGAAAATTTAGCTCTATTAACCAAAATACTTTCTGCAGCTTGGCAGTTTTGTTATTTGATAACATATGATTGTGCCTTTACAATATCCTCGACCTCTAAGTAATTATCAGTCTCAGCCCCGATATGGTACATGCAATTTTTATACTTACTTTACATCTTTAAAGGTTAAGGAATACAGGAAATTTTCAGGAAGCCAAGTGGAAATGCCCTTTGTAGCCTGTAACACTTAGAAACAAATTTATCAATAACTCTTATTCTGCATGTCTGCACAAATTTATCCCCCTTCAAATACAAATCCTTCATAGTCTCCATTTCAATTTCTTTTTAGGTGAGACCCAACAAATTCCTCCACAAAGGCAACTCAAGGTCACAATCCTCCAAGGATATTTTTATCAAATCAATCCTTCATAAAACTCAAAATGTATAAAAGCATTATTAAACAAATAAGCAGCAGCATTTCTTTTAACAATTACTTGGCTCCATAATGAAATTTTGTAAACTTGTCTCCTTTAACTCACTCTAACAAATTCATGCCTGCCAGAAGTGGAATTTTCCTTTATTTAATTTTGCTAATTTCTCTTGAACAAACAGGGGAAGGAGACGTGGCAGAAGGTGAATGGATAGACAATGCGATATGCAAAACCCAAAAGGCCAAGGGTAAAAACAAATAAGATGAAATCACCACATAGATAAATAAGTTTTGCATTAAAAGATTAAAAAAAGCTAGCCGCCTAACTCCAAGCCCAAAGTAAGCAGCTCATAAAAGCATTAACACAGAGGGATATGTGATACATAAAAAGTACAGTATTCAAGAGACATCAACACCAGATGTGTTTGTTTAATAGCTCAGGCAATTAAGATGTGAAACAGACAGTCTTTTAGCCTCCTTAATGTTGCTTCCATCCTCATGTTGCTTTGCCTTAAGTTGGTTCCCTGGAGTAAATCACTCCAGCAAAGCTGACAGATGGGTATTTCTGGGCATATTCTCTTTCCTCATGGCCCAAGCACCTTATTGGAGCAGATTCCTGGTGCTTAGATCTGTCCATAATTAATCATAAAAAGGTGAAGTGCCCATCCATCTTGAGTTTTCAATAAATCTGGAGCTAACAATTTATGGATGTAAGTGGTCCTATTCTGAGTCATGGAACAAAAGTTTGATTGAATTGTGAATAAGTATGTGTCTTTTCTTTGACTCTGGCCTCCTATCTTCCTATTGGCATTGTTACTTAACTTGTAATGCACTATTGTTCTGTTCAATGACATGTTTTCTTGGCACTGCTGCTAATGTACTTTAATTTATACAATGTTTTGCCTTTTGGTCTGATTCTGAGATCTCAATTTCCCCCCTCCCTGCCCCAGGACCAGGAAAATCAATGTTTCATAACCTAAGAAAATGCTCAGACTAATTCTGGGTAGTAAATGCACATAATTCATACAGCTTCAGTGTACACATAGCATCAGGCTAAGTTTCAGCTGGGTTATTCAAGCACAATTGAGATGTAAAAGAGAACCATTACGACTGCAGAGATTCCTGAGATGAGGATGAGACCAGCTATGTACTAGGGGTTCAATTTCTACTACTTTAATTAATTTACATCTGAGAGCAAGTTACCATGGGCAACAAAAGCTATTCCTTTCTCCAGTCAAGCCAAGAAGCACTGAAAAACACACTATTCTGTGAAGCCCTTTGCTGTTTGTCAGCAGGATGTCTCTGAGAACTTGGTAATCCCTCAGTCTTCATCTTTGCCTAAACAGAGCCAGAATTTAGCCCTTAGCAAGAATATATTGACAGATGCTAAAGACCTTGATGTTCCTCTGCTTTCAGAAAGATGTGCTAGTCCTCTGGGGACACAATGTAATTTTAGTTGAACAAAGAGGCATGCCTTGATTAGAGCTGAGCTAAGAGCAAACCTTCACATTTCTCACTTTGTCTGCACTGCTATATAGAAGTTTGTTTTCGTGCTTCTTTATTCCTGATAAGCTTAGGATTTTTCTCCAGAGTCATATTTCTAAGCCCATCTTTCCCAGCTACATGTTCTTCTGTTCATACCTTATTTTCATGGATTGTGTATGCATTTGGAGTCCGATCTTTAAAAAAGTCTTCATGTTGCAGTGGAAATGCTTATTTTTCGTAAATGGATTACTATTTGACATATCTGACAAACAGATTGCATGGTTTTATTAACTAACTCTCTGTAATTCCACTGCATATTTGAGAAATTTAATGAATTCAGTTGAAGCAGACTCCCTTGAGTGTTTCCCTTTATTTTGTAAGACTACAGGAAAGACCAGCCCTGACATCTTGTTAATCTATAAATCCCCTAGACACTTAACAGTTGCAAGAGCTGATGATAGAGAAGTTACCTAACATGATTACCAAGACAGTAAAATTTATTATCTTGGAATACTTCAACAGCAACATAGATGATCTGCCTACTGAAATTTTCAGGAAGGTTTCCTTCAAAGAGTGTGACTCACACACTCATATATAGCTTTATTTACTTGAATGCCTGAATAGGACATGGAACACAATTGCCTCTACAGTTTCCTCTCACAGTAACAACGAAACTGTTAGTCAGCAGAGGAAACTTCTGAATAATGGAGGGAAAACTTCCGTAAGAGAAAAGAGAGAGACCATGCACCCTAATGTCATGTAAAATAAGAGTGAGCATCAAACTGATAACATTCAGAATGAAAATAGCTTTTGCTTATTTTTCATGCCAAAGTTCCTCACAAATGTTGATGTCAAAGGATCTGTAGGTAGCAGAGAATGTATATGGCTGAGAACTGATGACCTTTATTCATTGAAAGTGAGGCTTTTATGTCCATCAACTTGTGACACAGGATGGAGTCACCTGGATCATCTGAGTATCTCAGGCAGCTTCATTAATCATGACTTCAGGCATCTGTCTTGATTATTTCAGACCAATATATCAAAGCAGGGCAATAAAGAACATAGAATGGCATTAAATTTCAGATATTTTTAATCTATGTACATTTTAAAAAATTAAACAAATGCCTTAATGCTTAACCAAAACATTATTAATATCCTAATTTTTATCCTAGCCTGAAATATATCACAGATATTTCCCACTGTAGACAACAGTATTATTTAATTCCAGCTCATAAAAAAAAAAAGTCAGAAAGAGAAATGGTTAACACTTTTTTGCATTTAATTCCTGCTCATATGTTAAGTGACCATGAATAATGAGACCCTGAAAGGAGGGCAAATGGAAATACTGATGCAAAGCTGTGTATCTACATTTAATTCAGAGGACGTATTCCTGGTTACATCACTTTGGGATATGGACCACTATCTAGAAAATACTCAAAATGCAGTGCACATTTCCTTATACCCAGGAATTTCTTAGCAGTTTGACAATAATGCAATATTAATATGAAGTGATGACACTTGCACCGTGCAGTGTTATTATGGCTTCAAAATAATATTTACACAAAAATTAAACTTTGTTTAATTTTACAGGAAGGAATATTTTATAGATGTGTGTGTATGCATGTCTAGGAAAAGCACAATATGGGACTTAAGCTTGTTTATTTTCCCATAAATTAAAACCAAAGTAAGCAAACTTGTGTTACTGCTGTAAGTTTAGATTGTAGTCTGATCAGGCTACAGAAAATATCAGCTGAGAATATTGCACCTGTCAACTGCTTTTCATTTTAGGGAATTAATCAAGCTGGCTGTTCAGAGAGTTTTTGAGAATGTTCATTATTTCAGCTATTAATTTTTAAAAGCAGCAAATGTTGCAAGTCAACAACATCCATAAAGATTGATTTATTGCACAATTTACCTCATGCTACTGGAAGGAAAGAGAAGGGTTTGTACATCTACTATTCCCCCTCTCAGTTTTCTAAGGCATCTTCTGTATGTGACTGTATTTTTTTTTTTAAGAAAAATTATTCACCTGAAATTAATAAAACCCTTTTCGCATTGGTTTTATACCAATGTGGATGGGTAATATTTGACTACTTGCAGAATTTAACATTAAACAGAATGAGAAACAAAAGCAATTACATACAGAAATAATCACAGAAGTGCATTCTGAAAGTAGTGGGGTCTCACTGTAAGACTGTGTTAGGAATCAATATGGTCCTCTAGGCTTCACTCTCAGTGAAATCTATTAAGCACTATTCTTTTATAAGCTGTATTTGGTGTATTTTCCTGTGGGTCCCATAAAGAGAAGTTTTACATCATTTACGCAAGCTTAGGTAGAGGGAAGCTTCTGTTAAACACCTGACTTAATGAAGCTTCTTGCTGCAGAATCTGAAGTGTCCTGTTTTGCTGAAGGGGAAAGATATCTCAAATTTAGAGATTTGATCTTGTCACACACACTAATTCACAGTATCCAAAGTATCTGAAATAAGGCCTTTATGCTAAACATGGGTTACAGAATGATGCAACACAGTCGCCTGATACAAAAGGACATCTTGTGAGCAATTTCGGTCCCTGGTGTGTAACACCTTCTGTACAGCAGTGGTTAAAAGCTTGGTCCCACTGTGTTTTGTGGAAAATCAGTCAGGGATAGGTAACCTGTTCAACCTCTGCTTCTTTAGGTGATGTAGTACAGCCTTGACTTGAGGGCTTTGTCATTTGCAAGTCCACAGTAAAAGTGAAAGACAGTGAGGAGCACTGCTATTTTATACAAATTAGATTCACTGAGAGGATTCCTTCCCTGAACAGCTGATATAACAAGCAAAGTCCGTGCTCCTGTAACACTGATCTGACTGGAAAGCATTGGACTTGACCTGCTCATGCAAGGGTCCAAAGGGGGTACACACCACCACCTACCCACCCCCAAAAATAAAACCCAACTATTCCAATATATAACTCCCAAACAGATTTTTGTAAGAAATTTTGAGAGAAATGCAGACTTGTAGTAGAGCACAGACCTTTGAAAAAGTTATTAATAATTCAAAAGAGAGACATAAATCAGCCTAAAAATCTCCACCATTCAGGTAGAAGACACTACATGGTTCATGAAAATGCCCAATATTATTAAAGAAATGGTAGATCTTCTCAGTCTTTTAAGATTCTAAAACTGAGGGTCTGAGGATCAAAGATCCACACTAACACAATGAGAAGGAAAGACTGTGTAACATTTTTATAGTATTTGTCTGCTTGATAGCTTTGCTCAGGAAAATATTAACTTACTTTGACCTTTCATATCTGAAATACAGTCCAGATTATGAAAAGAATACCATTGCATTTGCTCTCACTGAAGAAATCCAGAGTATGGGGACCACTATTTGTTTCACAAATCCTTTTTATATTATATATCTAAATATTTCACAGATAAAAAGAGATGAGAGATCGCTCACATATACTTTTTAAAAAGGAAAGACAGTGTGGGATGATATTTCCTGAGCAGTTTTACAGGACAGAACCACAAAGAAAGACTTTTATGTACACATTTCCCATGCAATATTTTTACTTCCCATTAACTTCTTACTAATAACATAAAGTCCCTAAAAAACAGAGAGCTTAGGCTGTGTTGGAAGACCTTTATAGAACCATTTATGTCTTAGCTTCAGGCTTTCATATAACCCTTGGGTGAGCATTCAATGACACCAAAACACACCTGTAGGGGGCTTGCGGATTAAGTAATAAGTACTGAGTCCCCTGTTGGGACATTGCTGTTATCATTATCATCTTGATCCTCAAAAATATTCAAGCTCGTAATGATTTTATGCTACCTACTGTGTAAGATTTCAGCTTCAGTGTAACATTTAATAAAGCATTATCTGTGGAGTTCAGTGGTGCTGTATCGATAAGAGTTGCCTTTAGACTTTGTGAGGCTGAGCAGTGGTGGCTGCATAACGCAAACATGGCAAATAATGAAATAAAAAAAAGCTATGTGATAACCGGAGATAAGACTTCACTGCAACTAATGAAGAAAAACAATAGCAAAAGGAAAAATATTGTAGAAAAAGTGCAAATACAGTAATAGCAAAGAAGACAGACAAATAACAAGTGCAAACTAAGAAACAAATAAACAAATAATAAAACAATAACAAATAATGAACAATAACAAACTAGAATTTAGAAGTAATCAAAGTGAGAAAGAAAGGAAAAAGGGTGTATTATATGAGAAACAGATTAGTGCTGTGTGCTCTTGGGAACAAGAAGTCGAATTCCTTTCATAGGTAAAATGGGTTAGGGAATATTTTTGCGAAAGTTTTGCACATCACAATAAACACCTCACAGTTTGCTGCACTAATTGTTCATCAAGAGAGTCCTCAGAATCGCTAACCTGTGGATTAGCATGCAGGCTCATGGAACAAATGTGATACGGGGAAGCACATACGCTGCTTTATGCTTGTCACAAGGCATGGTAAGTGTTCAAGGGAATCCCTCCATTAACTTCAGTGCCTTTGGATCTGGAAGAGATAAAATGTACACATAATGAACAAATGGAAAACATGTATTTATTTGTTGTGGTTTTGTTGGTTTCCTTCCCTTTTCCTGTGAAAGTGATGTCTGTTTAGCATTGGTAAGACAAAAAAAGGTGGAAGGACTTTCCACTTGGAAATACATTTTTTCTGAAATTGAAATGGTTTGTAGGGTTATGCGCATCCAATTGGTACTTTATTTTAGCAAAACCAAACCCCACTTTTTTACATTCTTAGAATAAGGTTGTCTAATTTCTCCTTTGAAATGACTAAGCTTCTATTCTATTATTACATGTATTATTACTCCACTGTCTTTTGAAATAATTCAAAATCATATTGCAAGACTAATTTAATCAAAATGAAATGTTTTGATTGATCAACATTATTTTTGAGTTACTAATTTCAGAAATTTCTTTCATCAGGAAGTTTCTCCTCCCAAGAGGAGAAATAAATACCCAAGCTGAAATAAAGATAGATTTGAAAACTCAGTATGCTGCATGAAATTCTCATCCTCTGAGTGTAACTACTCTTATCATTGTGCAGTCTTTTAACAATGGTATCTTCAAAGAATAAAAACTTTAGGGAAAACACCTGGAAAAACATTATGTTTCTTTCACACTTTTTGACCTTGAGGATATGACAAGAGCACACAGAAAAAGGGCAATCTCAGAGGGAGACAAGCAGGGGAGACAGCAGCTCACGAGTGAGATGATGTACCTTTCCATCTGCAAAGAAGTTGTGCATTCTGCCACTGAAGAAGCACAGGAGAGGAAGAGAGAGAGAGAAATACCAGCTTTTGGCCAATCTCCCACTAACCCAGTACTGAGGGCACTCTTGACAACTGTCTTAATTCAGTTTTGATCTGTTTGTTGTGTCTTTCCATGCCACCAGGAGAGCCAGAAACATCTCTCACCTGCAAGGAGACCATCACATACGATCCACATGCCCCTGGAGTGGGCAGTGCATTTGTATGCCATAGTAGGTGGTCTCAAGGGCGGATCTGTAATCCCATTTGTGCTCCATCAATTTCAACAAACCATCAACTTCAGGTGGGACTAGTCACACTGAAAAATTCCTGGTCTACCAAATTTCACAGCTGAAGGTCCAAATTATCTTGCACATGGTAGCAGCATGCCCACTTCCATGCCACATGTTATATTCCTTCAATTATTGCTGTGAAGGAAAGGTTATCTCACAGACAAAACTCCCCCAACTGAGATTTTAGTACACTTTTTGTTTTCTGTGTTTGAAATGCTGTCCTGGCTTCACAAAACTTACTCTTTTAAGACATTGGATTTTAATGACATAAAAAAAAGCACTGAGCCAGCTGTCACCATATTACAAATGTGAGTTTGAGAGAAAAACCAATGAGAGTTTGAATCCACCAGGACTAGAGTTATTGCAAAAAAGGTCTAAGGTCTTCTTTCTACACTGCTGACTGTGGAGGCATTATCAGACTGTAGACAGACATTTCTGAAGCAGTAAGGAAGGCTATAATATTGAAATGATCAAGTAAATTATGTTTAGATGACCCTAACCAGCCCCAAAGAGAACCTCCTTCCTCCTTACTCTCTGCCCTCGCAGCCACTGACAGGTTTCCTTCCTGACTTCAAATGTGGCGAACTGTTTACAGCCCTGAATAAAGCAAACCAGCCAGGTAGCTAAGGGCATACTGACAGAGCAGTGGAACACTGCATCCACCCATGTTAGCCGCAGAATGAAGTGCACCCCAGAAACAGCTTGCTTGGTTTCTGCCTGACCTGGATAGCGAAGTCCAGGTTCCTGGGCAGAGCCTGGTGCTGCCCATTATTATCCCAACATTGCTACCTGAGGTCCAAACTCCAGTTTGCCAAAGTTTGCACTATACTAGATGGATTTGTCTAGCAGAGTAACGCTGCCTCACATGTCTCTGATTTATGCTTGAAAGCTCAAATGGCCAGGAGTTAGAAGGACAAAGGTTTTTCTTTGTGTTTATAGCTGATCTTCTAACTTCTCAACCACTGAACTTCTACTTTAGAGAAACACAAAAAGATTTAGGTATCTTTGCTAATCTAACACTATCTTCCACTTTCTTTTCTTTTTACAGAACTGGATGAGAATATGTTGAGGTCAAATGCTGGTTATGCTAGCAATTTTTCTGCTGAAC
>NW_009258727.1:970989-982882 GCF_000687185.1 Egretta garzetta
ATCTCATTTGCTAGCTAGAATCATTATGACATAAACTGAAGTTGAAACAAATGTTGGTATGCAGGATTAAAAATAACAGTTCATGCTGGCTTGGGGTTTAGGAGGTTAACTTGGAAACAGACACATTTTGTGAATGATTAAAACACCAGAATCTTTTATCTGTCTTTGCTATTCAGCTATGTAATCTATTTTACTGTAGCTTAGATTTTGAACTGATACAACAGTGATGATCACAGATGCCAAGACTTTATTTTTAAATGACTTGTCTCTATATTATATCATATTTCTGTATAATCTGATCTATGGCTGTTAAATTAGCCCTAGAGAAGCCTAGATTGTTGGCAGGGGAATTATGTAAGTATCCTGTAAACATTGAGGAAAAGATAATTGAAATATATGTAACAGCTAGATCAGTAAATCAGGTCCAGTCTGGTTTATACTATGCTCAAAGTAACCACTGAACACTAGAAGTCCCGTGTATATCATTGCAGTTCCAGTGGAGAGAAGGTTCTGAGTTTAAACCAGGGGATAAGCCTCGAGCAACTCTACTGAGCTTAGTGGAGTTTCCTCAGATTCACAGCTACAAGTGTGAGAGACGATTTGATTCTCGTGGTGTTTCTAACTGTGGGAGCAGGGTACAGAAAGCTAAACCAGCTTCTGTCTCTTTTATCTTTACAGGAAATTTCTGCAATGCTGGGTAGGACTGAAGGCATGCACTCCAATTTACCCTCACCGCAGGGTCTGGGGAGATACCCTTAACCCATCCATTTCTGTGGCCACTCTTTGGTGGGTGAATCTTCATGCTCTGTTTAAAGTTCACTTTGGGTCTGAGTGAATAGGAGAAGAATCTATCAGAGGGCTGCAATGAGGGGAAGTGTTCAATGAGAGTCCTAAATTCATGTGGAATTTAGAGGTAGATTTGGGCCTCAAATTCTGTCCAAATCCCAGCTTATGTTAAACATTTTTAAATTATGTTTTGATTGTCATCTCCTTAATATTTTGAAAGTATTTAACTCTTATTTTCTCTTAAATTGAATCAGATCCAGGTTACACTAGGGATTTGAGAAACGTTAAAAATGGGGGAAAGTAGCATCTGAAATTAGTGTACTGCTTTACATTATTTTCCTCTTTTTTTGTGGGCCTGCCTGCATTCGAACAAATTCTGTGCCTTATTCAATTAAAGTCCTCATGACAACCCTCAGAAGTGAAAAGAGTTAAAAACTCACAGGGGAACTGTAATGGTAATGTGTCCTGAGAGATAGTCATTTGGCCCCAGCTGTCCATTTTATTCTAAGTGCTAAATGCTTTAATATACATAGACTATCATTTACATAGCAAGTGGCTATGCAAAATGAATTATTTATTTTGTGACAAATACCTAATACCCAATGTACTGTCAAACACAAAGAAGTTCCTTATTTGACCCCCATGTGCAAATCTGCATTATAGAATTCATTATCTTTGCACATAAGTCACATTGAAGTTACGTGCCGATATCTGTCAGTGGAACTGCAGATTATCACAGCTTTGATTTAGTTGCAGTATTTGCTGTTATGCCATACTTGTATAGCAAGGACCCTGGTTTTTAAGCTTTGTGCCATAGAAGCTGCTTATATATGTAACAGCTGCACTTCTAATGTAAAAAAAAAAAAGGTAGGTGAAATAGAAAAACAAACTCAAATTATGATGAAAATGTTATGAAAGTCAGTAATTGTATGTCAGACAAATTGCACCAGGATTTCTTACGCCTGGATGAAGACAGATTGGGATGTAAACCTCCCAAAATCAAGACAATAAAATTTGGTCTGCTTTTCTCAGGCAATAGGTGAACTGATCTCATGCAGCCAGCTTCATGTTTACATTCCAAAAAAGTTTAAAAAGTCTGCTTGAATAAGAAATTGTATCATACCAGGTTTACTGTTCTTATACTGCATACAGTTCTGTTAATTGTCACAAAATCTCACTTCGATTCTCTCTCCTTAGGATTTAAATCGCATAGTCGCTATTATTTTAACCATTTAGATAACCATATTACTCTAGTGATTATAGAATGTGACAGAGTTGTTAGACGTTTCTCAGGGCAAATATTGTACTGCTCACCTTAGTAATTTTTTGCCTAATTTGATGTTTGTTAGCATGTCTTTATATGACAGCTATCAGGATAGTCCTCAGCATTTGGTGTATCTGAGATAAAGGAAATGCTGATTTCAGAAACGTTACATCTTCTCCCTGAAACTGCATGGATATACTTCAAAAGATTCTGGGGTATGACTTAATCTGTGTGCACAACACACAAAATTAAGATGTTTGTTGACATAATGTGGAACCATAAAACAATGTTAAAGATCTCACAGAAACAGTCCATCTTATACTTTTTTGTATGCTTAGCCTTTTGGTTTGACATTTGACATAACTTGTGGAGAGAAAGAGTAAATAAAACATTTCTGAAACTTGAAAGAGATTTTGCCTGGGATGAAGTCAGAACAGGAAGGTCAGGTCAATTTTTATTGAATCAGTCCAGTTTCCCATCCTTTACTGAGATACAATTTCTGAAGCTGCTGCCTTCTAGGCTGGCTCATTTTAGCAGTTCTGCAGACGAAAGGGAGCTGAGAGTGCCCAAGGATTTTCATTCTGTACGTTAGAAAGTTGGTACAGCCACAGGCTGAATTCAGCCAGAAGGAGTTTATGCCTGCTAAGTGAACTGAAAATTAGTGTTGACCCTGAAAAAGCTCTTCTGTAGTTGGAGAATTTGTTTATCTGCACTTTGGCACATCTTGGGTAATGAAAGCCTTTGAAGCACAATAGGCCAATTACAGACCTGGTGTGAATGGGCACAATGCCACTGAAACCAGTCGAGTTGCGCCCACTCACACCAGGTTTGAATTTGGCACATTGCCTTTGTCAATGGCAAAACAATGTTTTCAACAAATTTCCTGGCAGAAGCTATGCTGCATGGAAAATGCATTCATTTAATATGTTTATTTGCATAACAGATCTGAGCTTCGGCAGAGTTTATTATTCATTATGCAAGCTCATTCCCTTCCCAGCCAGCAATGAAATGCGCATCAGAAAGTGTAGTCAGAGATTTTTAGAATTGAAAAGACCTACTTCTGTTTGTTTTTTATTGCAGTCTCCCCCTACTTCTTTCCCCACAAAGAAACAACCTGAATGCTGGGCCAAACCCTTAGAAAATAAAAGTTCAGGAATAGATAAATATAAGGTCCTATACAGATACCTGCCTGGCTTTCAGTAATACTGTGTGCTCTCTGGCTCTCCTGCTGATGCAGTCTTTGATTCTGAAACAATCTGAAGCTCACCTTTTAATCAGGTGGAGACCTAAATATGGATTTAGGTGTCTAACTTTAGGCTTCTGTTTTTGAAAATCTTGCCCCAGATTATCAGAGCGGCTGATCATTCAACTGAAATCTTCCAGTGAGAAAGCTTCCTGTTGGAGATGGAAGAGAGTATATTGCTATGCGGAGGAAGTTTAATTTCCTCCACTAGCCTATATGAAATTCTGTGTATTTGGTACCATGCTATTGAATGGGGAAGCTTGAACAGTCAGATGGCACATACGGACAGATATCTGAGGGCCCATGAGGTCAGTGCTATAGCCTTTGCTTCATGTAGGATACAGGACAATTAAATTACTCAAATGTGCAAAGAAACTGTTCTATAGTGTCATCTATATGTTTCCTCTTGTATTTACATGAATAATAAAAGTTACCATAAAAGAAAGTTTTCAATGAGTTTTTTTTTTGGCCACACTTAGAGGTAAAGAAAACGTAAGTCCCTTAACTTAAGGGATTTAAGAGAAAATGAGGTATTTTTGGAAGCTAGGGGATGCCTGCTTAAGGTGGAATAGCACTGGTGTCTGCTTGTAGGGAACAGAGGGTCCCTAGCTGGGTCTATGACTAGTGTCTCCCTTTCCTACTCCTACTTTGGAACTGCTTATGTGATGAAGCTTTTGTAAAAGTAGTATGTAAGCAGGGTGGTACAAACAGGAGTCTCTAAGAAGAAGTTTGAGGAAAGTATGTTAACCGTGGGGTTAACATGCAGCTGCACATGATACTACATGAAGCATGGCCAGAAAGCCAGACTCCTGATTTTTTATCTGCAGTTGCAAGGATCATCTGAGGATGCCTGAAATCATATCATTCACTGGGAAGTTTTGTGAACTCTGCCTGTCAAGGCTGGAAGGGGCATTGCTGTAGGTGTATTGAAAGCTTTCATCTAAGAAATTGTCTAAGATGTGGGGAGTAGAGCTGCAGCAAGACATAGTTAAGCTAGGAAACATCCATGGCTGTATCCAATGATACAGAAGCTTGTTTGGTCAACAGAAAGTATGTTTGCCATTCCTAAGGAAAGAAAATAGCTTTTGCTGAAAAGACAGTTAGTTTCAGCTCTGAACAGCACCTGCTGAGACCAAGAACAAAATCACTGTTCCAGCAACAACTGAGGATCTAAATTAAAATGGCCTGATCCTGTCCTCCTTTCTGGCTGTTCTAGATGAAGGTCTGATAGTGGGAAATATATACGTATATATGCATATTCAGTATGTGTGCACTTGCTGGCCTTAAACACCCAGGCCTATACAGTAGCTAGCCCTGGATCCCTGGTCTCTCATCCCAGCTGCTGGCATGTGGATACATGAATCCCCAAGGTCCACAGTTCCAGCTGTTGTTACTGAGGCCTACATACACATGCACAGACACTTGCACTGTGGATCCTCCCAGTAGCTGGCCTTATGCTCCCAGTTTATCTCGTAGCTGGCCACTGGATCCCCTGGTATCCCAGCTGCTTCTTGTACAGACACATACATGCAAGCTGGTCCAGACTTATGACCTTACCAGTAACCAACTGCCAGACCTTATATTCTCCCCACATGCTGAATTGGACCTCCTGGTCCCTTCAGCAGCCAGCACTCAGGCTCTCTAGTCTCCTCAATATCACTCCCAGATTCACAGCTGCTCTAATATCTGGTTTCCAGGCTTCTATCCTACTCACCAGCTAGCCCAGCGTTATCCTCACTATTGATGACACATGACATACATGCCCGCACAAGGTGCACACACTCTGGTCTCTCCAGTTTCTGGCACCCTAGGCCCATAGTGCTTATGAGCCACGGTCCACACAAATTTCTGGCATTTAGACCTTCTCACACACACAGAACAGAAAGTACCCTCATTCAGGAAAATAATTAGAAATGGAATTTAATGAGAAGGCAGGAAAGACTGTGCAGATCAGATGCAGAACATAGGCAGGCATGAGTACTAACCAGCAGCCTGTTTATGTGCTTGTTTGGCTGGTTTATCACCTTATCCCCCTAACCCACCCTTGCTCCTCCCCAGATCACAATATTTTATCCTTTCCAAAAAAAACCCCTTCATCCCATAAGAAGTCTCATACGTCTAAAGGCAGTATCTACCCTCAGTCTGTAAGGCTGCCCTGGGGAGCCTATCCAGCTATCTGGTGTTGATGGGCCTCACTCCCTGCTCAAGAGGCTGCTGCCCTCCTGGGATGCCCTATGAGGGAATGGGTCAGGGGCTTGTCCCTCTGTCGAGGTTATTGGGATTCCCCCAGCTGCTGTTGTGCCTCTGCACTTCTTTTTGTGTGTGGAGATGAAAGGCTAATCACCTAACCTACCATTTTCAACATGTAAATGTGTTTAAATCAGAAAGTTGTCTAGATCCTCCTTAAGGTCACTATCAATATGTTCAGTGAAGACTGGAATATTCACTTACATACTTGTGTCTACTGCTGTCTGAGACTCCACAGAGAAGGAAGACTTCTGCTCAGAGCTACCAGATGCTGTGCAGTATATCCAGGGGGCACTCATGTTAGTATAGAAACAGCTGGATGTCTGCCAAGATAACCTGTAAGTTCTCAGATGGCACTAAAAGCCTCCATGTGGGCAACTGAGTTGAACTTGCAGTGATGGATCAGCAGAATCTCTTACAAGGCTCAAATGGTCATTGTGTAGATAAAATGGAGATCTCTCCATTGACCATAACAGCATTTAGTCATCTATTCCATCTTTCAACACCTACATATAAACATTTACATTTAAATAGGTCTTATCAGTAGATAAATGGACTATTTTCTCATCAGATATTTTTTGCTAGGAGGTCCTGACTGCCTTCATGATGTAGATAAGTGGCTGTCAGTGACTGCTTTGACTGAAACATGTCATGAAAGCCAGGATATATCAGAGTGGTGCAAGAGGAATCTGGTTCTCTTTGTGGTCCAAACAGCATTCTTCTACTGTTTTGCAAGAAGTGGGGAGAATAAGCGGGGTCATGAAAGAAAGCAGAAGGGAAGGCTGGGAAGAGAAACTGAAGCCAGTTTTGTATCCAGTAGTTAAAAAAACCAGCAGAAACCACTCCATTATCCAACAGCTTAGAAGTAGAGTACCAGACAGCATCTTCTGCTTGCTTGCTTGCTTTTTTTAACATATACTGCAGTTTGAAAAATGTGGCATGATATATTACAGAGAGATCAAGGTTCAAAGACTGAGTGAACTGAAGTAGAGAGGATGGATGAGACAGAAGACTTACAAAGGAAGACGATAAGCTGATGGGTCTGTTCCTGAGGTCAGGATATCTGAAGGTGATCTTCAGCATTTCCTCCTATCGAAGACCTACAGTGGAAACTTTTGCTACAATAGAGACCGTGCAGTGTACAATGAGCTTCATATCCTCTAAAATATATTTTAACACTTAAAGCCGTGTTAAAACTGCACGTTGTTTATAGTTCTATTTGAATAAATGCAGGAACAAACATTCCTCTTTATGGTTGCAGAAGATGGCTAGTTTGGGAACACAAAATATTTTTCGAAGCCCTGTCTCAGGGCACTTCTTGAGGCCATGAATTTTATTTCCCAAAGCTGCATGTGCAGATTGTTAAACTCATGTTTGTTCCTATCCATCATATTCACCAAAGGTCCAGAACTGCAAATGTAAGCTTCAAGTTATCCTTTACCTGTTTTTACAGGTGACCACTTTAGCACACAATGACAAATAACAACTGTCATCATGAAACTCAGGGGGGAAAGATTTTAAAATGTTTCTTAATACTTCTGTAGGAAGAAAACAATGATTATGTGAACTCAAGGAACAGCAGCTTCTTGATTTTTTTTGGTCGGGGTTTTTTTTTGTGTAAACACTGAGAATTTCTATGGGAGCTTTTCTGTCTATGGATCTACAAATAGTTCAGGAATGTTTTAATGCTTCTGGTGTATTTGAAATGTGTCTGATTTTCTGTGGCGAATCTGCTTGTAACTAGGCATGATATTTGTAAAATTGGAAATGTGAATATTTATGATTGAAGGTTTTCTTTTCTACTTTTACAATCAGTAAAAAGCTGTGTGTGTAATCAAATTGAAGGAATTAATGAATTCCATTCCCAAATGAAAGCCTTATTTCTACACCTAAAGTTTAAGAACGAGTTTCCAATTGTCTTGGAGGGCTTTTGGTCTCGGGCTTTGCGTACTCTATCTTGTTTAACTTAAAGTCAAGGGGACTTAAAGGTATAAATGAGAGAAGGTTCATTTATAAAAGCTAAGTAACATTAATCAGAGCTGGTGTGAGATGTTACATAGGGACATCAAATTTAATCAAGAATGAACAAATTCCTTTTCTGCTAAGCATGGGACAGTAAAATAGCAAGGTGCTTGTTATACACTGTATTTCATCAATGCATTTCCCATTTAATTCAATATTTTCTTATCTCTTCCTTTACTGTATCATTGCAGATTTCTCCTACATTTTACCAGCTATATTCTTAATGGATATATTAAGGCAGAATAGAGTAGATAACAAATACATTATGCAGTAGTTTCATCCCAGTTCTTCTAAGTCTAGAACAGTAACTCAGAGATAGGCCCTCTAATGTGATAGCAAGTTGAAAGCAGACATTAGCAGTGACAGATGTGGATTTAGAATCACTATTGTATTGTGGTTTCAGCCTTCCTAATTCAATTTCTGTGTCATGGGACCTCATTTAGAGGTATAGATCCTTGGCACGTTCAGTTTTACTCCGACTTCTTCCTAGATTTTCACTTTACCACTCATAACTTCTCTGAAAGGAGGAACCACATCTGACGGGCATTGTCCATTTCTACTTCACTGGAGTCATGTCTCATGTTTGCCCATGAATTTATGTTCCATTGAGCCACTTCCTTTCAAATGTTAACATTCTTCTCAGTTTGTATTCTTTATATTGAGTCTAAAGTATTAACATATATATATATCAGCAGCATATTTTCTCTTCCTGATGTGAAATTATTAAATGACTACTCTAGGATCAAGCTATTTGCTCAGGTCTTTGAGAATAGTAGGAGCTTTATGAACTAATGATTTATTGAAGATCACATTAGACTGCTCTTCTACGTTAGAACTTTTTGTTGCACCAGAGTTGTGATGCTCAGCCCAAGGTGGGGGTCAAAAGGTAACACTTTTTACTGTTTGTGAAAAAGGGACTGGATGAATTTAAAGTCCCTTTCATTAGAAAGCATTCTTTCCCTCCTCTGGTCTCCAGTAATTCATGGTGGAGCTTACTGCAAAATTCGTCTTTTGGGAGTTGGGAGTGTTATTTAGAAGAAAATACAGTGTGGAGTAGAAGTATAATCCATGTTGAGTCTGCCAGTTCCTGATTTGCCTGAGATGTGATCACAGTTGGAGAAAGGGTGCACTGCTATCTGAATTGATTACACAACCTTGCTTTATTGTGCTTTAAAGCTTAGGTCAATGCTATGCACGGATGAAGACAGATACTCTTTGATGTGAAGTGTCTAAATCAAAAGGGAAAATGAATAAATAATTAAACTGTCTGCTTAATTTTTAAGTCCTAATCATGACCTGAAAATTAAACTAAATTTTCTCTTCCTTGCTGGGGAGAGGAATGTACAGTATGGTCCCAAAATAGTTTATGATAAAGAAATAAAATATTAAAAAAAATGCAAACAGTTGTTTGATTTCTTTACCAATTTGCATATTTTATAATATTTAAAATATTATGAAGCATCTGTCATGCTATGACAAGATTCTGATACCTGTCCAAGTGAACAACAGATCAGAGAATACATTTTTAGAAACATACGAGGTAGTAATTATACATTTGCATTCTTTTTATGTTAACTACCCCAATTAAAAAATTGGGAATATACCAAACTGAAAATTGGGCTTTTAAAAACACTTAGATACAAACATAATGATGTTCTCATTGCCAGTTATACCAATGAAGTTGTCTCACCTATAATCCAATATACTGAAATTGGCATTAGAACTTTGAGAAAATAAATGCCGTGTGATGCAGGAAGAGAAAGGGTTGGAGAGAGATGGAGAGAAAGAAAGAGATCTGAGCATCAGAACTTACAGAAAACATGAGGTTTGTACTTTATAAGATGATTGGTTTCCTTTTCTTTTTCTTTTGCTCTTCTTTGAAATGTGATTCACTAAATGTCTGTTGTCAGCTGGTACTTATTCTTACAATACATTTTATCACTGTTCTTTGGGGAGGAATGCTGGATGCTGCAAAATACTATTCATTTGGCTGCTTAGTTTTCAATTAAATGGTGCAGTATGAACTGTAGTAACACAGGCAGGGGGATGGTCTAGATGAACCAATGGTGTTTTGATCAAAAATGTTTGCTGGTCTGAACATAGCATATAAGCCAGATGCTGTGAATAAATGTTCTCTTTTTATGGCCAGTTAAATCAGCACTTGCACTTCCGTAAAAAATTACTGTAAAGGAAATTGTAGATATGGGAGACTTATTCTAGACAACATGTTGTGAAAATGTAACACAGATATACAAAGGCATGTTTAGTTTAATATTTTTACAAAGATAAAAACAAGATAATGTATTTTATAAACAACTGAGTAGGAAAAGTACCTGGAATTTTTAACAAAATGCTTGGGAATCACGAAATTATCTACTGTAATCAATCCATCAGGCTTAAATTATGACTCTCTAAGGACTTATTAGTCAGAGCAAGACCTCCTTAACAACCTCAAATAAATGTGTCAGTCATAAATTCCCAGAAAAGTTGACCGTACACTGTAAATGTTCCTCTTGCATGAAATGATTCTCCTTGTTCTCCTGGCTAATTCAATGAGTATAATGCACTGGATGAATACATCTATCTATAATCCTGGAAAAAAAAATTAAAAAAAAAATCAAATACTAACGTGAATATAGTGGTGCCAAAATTTAGCATGTTTACAAACTTTCTTCTTATTTGTCCTTAAAATCTACCAGAGTGCAATGCTGAGTGACAATGGAATAAACTTTAATCCAGTCCAGTTTTGAGTATAGAAAGGCAGCCTGACTGTGTGATATACACCAAATTTTAATTTTAGAGGCTGTGTTCTCTATGGAATATCTACAACATCTACATATTATGGAGCTAGACCAGAACATGACCAGTCCCTGTCAGGACATATATCACTCGTTTGCAGTATCAACCATGTCAGTTATACAAAGCAAGAGATACATTACCAGGAGTTTCTACGTCTCTTCTCAGCAGGTAGTGACCCATGCACAATGTAACCTGAAGTGAAAGCAGCAGCTTTTATGTGATCTGGCACAGGCAAGGGAGGTCTTCTGCCTACACCTCATATGTGGAGCCCTGTTAACCCTTTCTGTACTGAGTAACTTTGCTGAGAGGCTCTCTGGACCAAAGATAGTTGTCTTTGCACAGTCCTGCATTGCTCTGTGCTAATTCAGCATTAGATTCACAGTCTTTAGCTTTGTGCACTGGAGACTGAATATCCCTTGGTGCAGAGCATGAAGAGGATTTACGTATCTCAGGAAGTTATTTGACTTTATCTTGGGTACCAAAACTTAATAATGTTGTCTGTACCACTGAGAGCTTTGAGGTGTATGAGAACATACTGTCCTTGGCTGCTCAGTTGGGATCTGGACAACTATGTCTCTGTCATTTAGTTCAGTTCTCTGAAGGGTCCTGAAACGGACCTCAATTAAGAGTAATGTAAATATGTAGGCTACATTGAAATTTTCAGAATTTACTTCCTAAAAAAAAAAAGAAAAACCTAGGTCGGTATCCTGTTAGACACTCCTCTCTGCCTTTAAAATGTCATCAAGAAAGAACTGATACTAAACCACTGACATCTTTTTCAATACATAGTGGTTGTGCTGGATCAGATTACACTACATCAGTAGAATTATCCTCCATATGCGCTTTTGTAATTATTGTCAAGCCTTGACTCAGTGCAACTAAAATCCTCAAAGACCCTCTCCCAAATAGTAAAAAGAAAGAAATGAGAACTTTCTGATAACATTTGGAGGAAAATTTTGGCAAGAACATCTTTCCAATACATGTAAAATATAGGTGCAGCTCACCTCACCAAATTGTGGCTTCCCCATAAAGACTGGGAGAAAGAAACCCAAATATTTGTTTGATCATCACACTGTGATGAAGCCCACAGCAGATAAATTTGCATCCCAGCTGGTGTCAGAAGGATTCCGTCTCCACATACTTAGCAGTGGAGTCTCAGGTTTTCTGCAGCTTCTTTTTGCAAATGAAGAAGGAAGAAGGTGAAAATTTAACTTTCAGATATCATAGCAGAAGAAGTAGAGGAAAGCTAAATAGTTCTTTCTCCTTTTTGCTCTTAAGTCAGGGAAGTAAATTTTAATCTTTATTGCATTCGTGTGCTTTATTACATCCAATTTGCTTTCTTATCATAGGAAAATGGGTTTGTCATTTTCCTATTGTTGAGATATGTCACCTTTAAATATCCGAGACTTGAACTTGCCAGCTTGTAACTGAGCTAAGGGTTTCCCATGATGTTTTACAAAGTTGTTGCCTTGATCAGCATGCTGGTACCAGCTTTGTGAGTTGTCATCTCCTCCACTGACAGCTGCAGATGA
>NW_009258727.1:982944-983483 GCF_000687185.1 Egretta garzetta
CAAGATTTCATCCAGGACCTAGGCTTATTTATTATACAGGTTTGATCTTGGCTCTTCCATGCTTTATTCCTCTCTAGATCGAGAGTCCTTTTATTTTTCCTTCATCCTGTGTTCATTAGTTTTTTGAAAAACATTTCAATCACCCACAGATTAATAGAGAAACCCATACGTTCGTTTGCTCCACATATTGTAAACAAGTCATCCATTCTCAAAGGGCTCGCAAATCACAGAATCATAGAATGTTTGGGGTTGGAAGGGACCCCTAGAGGTCATCTAGTCCAACTCCCCTGCAGGAGCAGGGACACCGCTAACTAGATCAGGTTGCTCAGAGCCCCGTCCAACCTGGCCTTGAATGATTCCAGGGATGGGGCCTCCACTACCTCTCTGGGCAACCTGTTCCAGTGTTTCACCACCCTCATTGTAAAGAATTTCTTCCTTATATCTAGTCTAAACCTACCCTGGTTTAGTTTAAAACCATTGCCCCTTGTCTTGTCACAGCTGTCCCTACTAAAAAGATTTTCCCCCTCTTTCCTATAGGC
>NW_009258727.1:983658-995402 GCF_000687185.1 Egretta garzetta
TCGGCAGGGCTGCTCTCGATCCTTTCTTCCCCCAGCCTGTACTGATACTGGGGGTTACCCCCACCCAGGTGCAGGACCTTGCACTTGGCCTTGTTGAACCTCATGAGGTTCACACAGGCCCACCTCTCCAGCCTGTCCAGGTCTCTCTGGATGACATCCCGTCCTTCTGGTGTGTCAACCGCACCACTCAGCTTGGTGTCATCCACAAACTTGCTGAGGGTGCACTTGATCTCACTGTCTAAGTCATTGATGAAAACATTAAACAGCACCGGTCCCTGAGGGACACCACTTGTCACCGGTCTCCATCCGGACATCGAGCCATTGACCACTACCCTCTGGACACGACCATCCAGCCAGTTCCTTATCCACTGAACAGTCCACCCATCAAATCCATAGCTCTCCTATTTAGAGAGCAGGATGTTGTGGGGGACCGTGTCAAAGGCTTTGCAGAAGTCCAGATAGATGACGTCTGTTGGTTTTCCCTTGTCCACTGATGCTGTCACACCATCATAGAAAGCCCAGTTCAGGAATTAAATTGAAACAGCTGCTATTCCCAGCAGATAGCTGTTTTGCTGAATATGAAGATTTATTTGTATGGAGGGGAGCCATTCTGTGCTAGTGAATCTCAGTGCCAAAACCAGTCTGGGAACGCTTCATTTACTGGTGTACATCTCACCATTGAGTCTTTCACTTTTCTGTAAGATGAACTCACTACTGAAACATTTACAAGAACTGAGATTAGTGGGGAAAATACCACCTTATAATGCAAGGCATATTTAAATAAATCAAAGATTCTTATTCAGAGTAGGGCTTGAATGTAGATCCCCCATATTTGAGGCAGGGTGCAGTTATTGAGTTATTTCAAAGAGCTTCTCCCTCTCTCTCTCCCTCTCTTTCTAATTTTTTGATGAAAACATAGATAAAAATGATACCAAGGTGGAATGTAAATACCTTTGATTAATTCAATTGTTCATAAACAGAACTTATTTTCTAGACAAAACATAACTATAACCTCTACTCTCCTGCCCAGACGCAAAGGGTTCTTTTTACTTAATATCAAAAGTTGACAATGTAGGTAGCTACATCTGAGCTTTTTAGACATGAACTGGCCATGATTCATCCAACTTATTTTTGGCATCTTCCTTAGATGAAATGAGTCATCTTCTAGAAGCTACTGTTTTCCCCTCCAGTTATAGAGGTTGTTTAGAAGCTTAGTTCATATGTAGAAATCTGCATTGTAGATGCTAAGATGAATCCCTCAACACAGATGTATTCAGTTTTTACTATGCAATTTAAAAATAACTGGGTTGTGAAAACCTGACTGTGTAAAACCTGATTATACTCATGTAAACTCCAGTCTGCTAGATATAGGAAACTTTACAAGTTGCTCTTCAGTTGGGAATTCATCATTTCAAAAATATGTTGTGCTGACAGCTAGAGGGACTGGACTCCTACTTTCTCTTCACAGAACAGGTTTAATGAAGATACCCTAAGAAGGATTTTTCTCTGGACCCATACATGCTAATTCTAGGGATAATAAAATAAAAATTTAAAAGTGTAGCTTCTACAAAGCTACACTTTTATGCTACACAGCCAACAGGAATGCAACTCATTTCCAGTTATGCTAATGTTTTTTGTGATAAATATGAATGTCACATGGGACATAGACCATGACTGACTCATTTATCACTATAGCCACAGGGCCTGTAGAAGGTAACACCTTCAAATTCCTAACAGCAGAATTGGATTGGCATTGGAAATCTCCACTGAAAAGGCCTTATACACCATTATTGATCCCAGCAGTTCACAAAAGTAGTTTGAAGGTATGATATGCGGATAAATAGGAATGGTGCAGTTCTCCCAGGCAGAATGTAATCACTAAGGACATGTCAGGGGAACTGGTATATGAAAAGATGTTATTTTAATAAGTAGCCCAGCACAGAAGAACTATTGAATTACTGGTTTACAATAGCATGAATTGGAAGGTTATACTACAGTGTCTCTACAAACTTCAGAAAACTTAATGTAAATACTGAGGCAACTTCTCCACAGATTACAGCCTATAAGAAACCATTTTTTTAAATGCATGTTGCCAGAACTGAAGGTTTTACAAATTGCAGTATGTTAGGCTCAAATTATTCCAATCAATGGAGCATTTTTCTCATGCACTGTCAAGCTTCTACTGTAATTATAGTCCACATTGCATTTCTAGCGCTTTTTACATGCCTATAAAATCAGACCCTTCCAATACTATCTATTTGTGATTTCATAAACATTCATCATAGCTTTCTTTGCTGTTGGCTGTCCCCAAGGATTTTAAGACTTGTGCTGCTCAATGCGCCTGCCCAGCGGCACAGCTCAGTGGTACTGAAGTTTATTGACATTTCTTTTTGCTCTTATGCAGCCCTGCTCCGTAACATTTACTCTGTCAATTACATTCATTTTGGTATTCATAGTCAATTCTATCTCTGTGTGACTTTAATTGTATTTCACTAAATTAAAGAGGCATTATAAAGTTGTTACCCTTTGATTTTTAGCTTTAATTTCATTTTTCTTTAATCTTTGGAGCACACTATATTATCAATTAGCATAATAAAACAGTCACTGTGGAATTTAGTAACAATACTGGATATTCTGTGAAGTGAATCAGCCCATTTAATTTTAGTGGTATGACAACAGTATGTGCACTAAGTAATAAAGTAGCCAAAATTCTACTCCACATTTCCGTAGTATCTGTATACATGAATTAAAGGATTTTGAGATTTTTGGAGAGTTGTTTGCAATGATGCTGGACTTCTTTTGAATGTTTTGTACACTCTAAAGTTGTAAGAACTTTGCAAGATCTTAATTCTTTAAATGTTTTCTTCATTTTAGAAGCTGCAGTCACTATTATCGGTGGGCAGAATAAAATCAATTGATATTTTAACACTGTCTTAAAGAGCCCCTTTCAAAACAAAGAATTTGCTTCATTCCAGTGGTCAAGACTTCCCAGCCTGTTGTTTACAATGCTTGCCCTGGAGAGACTGATAATCTTTGTGCTTTTTCTATAGGTGGGTTGAGCTTCTGTGTTAATTCTCCTAAATTATCTGCTTTTTGTAGGGAGGCCTGTTCTACTGGTGCATGTTATGCATTCCCCGAGCTCATAGGAGAATTAGACAGAAAATGACCTATTTCTTGTATTGCAGTCTGTCTGCTTAGACAGTGGTGAGGCCAGCCATGTTAAGTGACAGGATTCTAAGCATCTACATTTTTAATTTCCTAACCAAGAATGGGTGTTTGTAGTGGATTTAGCCTCCAGGGTTATATGAAAGTCAGGTGGAAGGGAGAAGGTTATAGAGTTGTAAGTCCCTTTGTAGTACTCCAAATCTTTATTGTATTCAGTGCTTTTTATTTAACATGCAGATGCTTATCAAGCCACAAAAAATACGTGTTTCAGAATATCTTCTAGGAACAACAGACAACTGGAAGAGATGCCAATAGTTACTGATGCAACCTTTTAAATATCAAAAAAAAGTCAATGTGGCTAGATACAAGAATTATGAATGTCAAGTTATTGCAATTCCCTAACGATTTCTGAAGCAGTTAAAGGAGAGGTGGAAGGGAAGGGTATGAAGCAAAGGAGAAGTGTGGAAGGATATAAAGGAAAAGAGAAGTGTAGAAGGAAGACCAAGAAAAAAAGACAGATCAATCTACATATTCACCAAACCAGTGGTAGTCCAACTGTTTTCCCCAGAAAGAATAACAGTTCACTGTTAGAAGAGTATAACCTTTTCTGAGTCACTGTAAAAGATTTCTCACAGAATTGTACCACAAAAGCTTCTAAAAGGCTTTTGAATGAACACACAATAAAAGATCAATATTTTTTTCCTTTCTCCTTTTTGTTTTCTTTTTTCCAAATTATTCTTTATAATTTGGTTGAATTCAGGAGTACTGGCCTGCCTAACTCTCTCCTTTTCTTCTGCTCATTGTCACCTTCTGTCTACCCCAGAATTTTCTTGGAAGAGAAAAGCCTTGGTGAGCTGAGGCTCCCTGATGCTACCTCCACCGTCAGTCCTGCCGGCCCATTTCCCTGGTCATTCTGGGTGAGCCACTGCCAAGGACTGGTGAAATTGGCCAGTGACGCTGTGACACAGGCTGCAGGGTTGGCAGAGCTGGGCTTCCCTCCACCAGGTTCACCCTAGATAGAAAGCAGAGGTCTGCCAGACAGAATGGAGGCTATCTTACATGTGTGAAGGTGGGGAGGGAAAAGATGTGAATGAGAGCTCCTCTTCTGAAATATATCCGTTAAAACATGTCAGTTGTTTCCCCTCCTCTGTTAACACCAAAGCTGATCTTAAACATGCTGCATTCCAGACATCATGTGCTTTCTATTTGTATTCATTGCAGATGTGCACTAAAACTACTGCAAATAATTTAGGTAATTGGCAAACCACAGGGGCACTTACCTTGTTCACTGGCCTATTTTAGGCTGGCTCATCATCACCATTCTAATTGATGACAGGTCTCTAGTTTTTCACTTGCCAGGCGGTAAGACAAGGAATACTAATAAAGTATTCTGGCAGGGGGAATGTTGTAACTGTTCCCAGCCTTTTGCAAGCAATGAGCTCCCCACCCCTGCCCCTGCTGCTAATGCACAAGTGATGTGGTAGGGAACTTTTTCAATATAAGAACACTCTCTTTTCTGCATCCACTCAGCCCCTGCAATTACCTAATTCTAATACGACCATAGCTTTTTTAATGCAATGTTGTACCCTGCAACAGGTTGTTATTATAAAGTAATGCTATGAAAGCAACAGACATCATTATTGAAATAACAAACTTCTCTCCCTTTTATAAAGAACTAAAATGATTTTATTTGTTTACTGTTTCCCAGGACCCTGTTCCCTAGATGTTCAGCATTAGTATTTATTAATTGGAGGACATACATATATGCACTCCACTGTGCTTTTTCTGCACTGACTCACCATAGAAGCGAATTCCTGGCCCAGATTATCTCACTAACTGGAACACAGGTAACAGAGAACACTGTTGAGTCCACTGTACAGTATGCAGAAGCAGGGAAGTCACAGGGCTGCAGCAAACAAAGGACTCTCAGACCCCTATCCCAATTATTCCTGTACCTACATTTACGTTCCTGCCACCCTGTAGTGAAAATACAGTAGAGTTTCTCTGCACTGCATATAAGGCATATGAAGCGTTAAATGCCTCAAGGTCTTAAACACCAGATCCTAAATACCAAGATCTTAAACACCAAAACACCCCACACTGATGCCTGCAGAACAGAACTAGTGTGAGTCAACACCAAACACTAAGCACAACAGTATACAACACAAATGATTGCGTGTCACCTCTTGTGGCTAAGCTGGTGGCTTTAGTTAGGCTCAAAGTCCTCTCCTGAGAGGAGGCAGTGGAAGTGGCTGGTGTCAAACTTTTGTGTAAGACTGTAGAGCTGGATGGCTCCCACTTGTGGCTTTGTTTTCTAGTCCTGCCCTTCTTGATCCTGATGGGGATCCCATTATCACATCATCTGCTGCACTAATGAGTGCCTTTGTCACTAGTCAGCAGAAGAGTCAAAGGAAATTAGATACTTCAAGTACCAAAGTCCTTTACAAAATCTAATTTTAATGACTAATCCAAGATCAAATAATTAACCTGAGCCATGCAGAATAATTGTATGTGCATTTCCCTTTAGTGGGTGTTTTATCCACCCTCTATTCAAAGTACAGTCTCATCACCCACCTAGGGCCATATTTTGGTATATGACTTAAACCAGCATAAGCTGTTCTGCTGATGAAACAGGCACCTCTACTTGTTCTTTTCTCCTTCCTTTTGCCATTGCAAGGATTGGAATGTCCGTATGGTCAGTATAGAGAACCAAGGCCTGCATGATTGAGAAAAAAAAGGGCTCTGATATGTCGTAATGTAGGGGATTCAGAAAATTCACTCCAAACAAGACACAGCTATACAAAGCTGGATAAATGTTTCTTCTAGAGGAGTATGGAGTATGAGCCCCAGGAAGGTATGTCACCGTGTCTATACAGTACATCATCTGTCATCATAGCTGGCAAAATCCTTTGTTGTGCTTGGAAGAAGAAATTAATGCTTTCCATTCCTTTCCTCCTAAAATAGGGTACTAATTTGTACCAAAGTGTTGAATGTGGAATTGCAAGACATGAGAGACCCAGGCTTGACCACAGTTCTTGAATCTTTTCATATGCTATGAATAATTTCTTCATAGTTAGTCAAAGCAAGAAACATACTTCTGATTTAGAAAAATACAAAAAAATACCTCTGCCCTCCCTCTACTTTTGCTTGTGTGTCTGATGTTCAGTAGTGCTGAATTTAGTACTATGTTTCAGTACTGTAGCCCAAAGACCACCCAGGTGATAAAGAAATCCTCTGAACCATTCGGCCCTGAGCCTGTCAGCAATAATTGGTGCAGGAAAAGGAAAGGAGTAAGTGTTCGTTGTACTTAGCACTTTTCTAAATCAGGCCTGAAAGGAGAAAAGTGCTAGTGAAAGGGGAGAGCATAGAAGGGAATGTTATTTTATTCATTAAAAATAAATGTCTGGAGTTTAAACATGTCGACAGGCTAAAGCTCTGCTCTGTGAGGCACGAAATGCCCTTGAATCCCTTTGAAGTTAGTGGTAGGTGTGAGGTAACTCCACAGGACTGAGCCCTGAGGATCCACTTGAAGGAAAGTCACAAAGAAGGATGCCCATGGGTTTAGAGCTGAACTCCATTTCCATCCCACTCTTTCTGTCTCCTGAATCTAGATCTATCTAGATGTGCGTGGTTAATTCATTTAAATGTATTACGTGCATACTAGAAGATTTAGTGTGCAGTTCAGCGTAGTGTCTTTTAGTCAAATGGATGAAAGGAAATGGCTGGTTTCTCAGAGATATGCTCTTGTTATTCCATTGGAGAGCAAGGCTTGTGCAATCAAAGCTGTTTGCTATGTACTCCAGTCCTGCCACATAATCCTAAATTTGGCAGACAAATCCTGGAAATAAAAGGATCTACTGGAAATAAAAGGAAAGTATAATTAGATCCCTGAGGGATTTAATGACCTGGTTATTTTTGAAAATATGAGGGATCTGCAGAGATACATCCCAAATTATACTTTGCAGCAGTTCTTATACATCATAGTAAGGAACTTCGGAACTGCTTTATCAATTGCTTCAGCTTCTTATCATTACGCTGCTTTATGTGAATAAGTTACAAACTCTAGACCTCTGTCTGATCCAGTGTTTGACCACCTTCATTGTAATTTCTTTTCCTGGTATCAAGTGTCCTTTATTTCTCATCCTTTCACTGTGAACTGCCGGAAAGAGTTTGGCTCTACCTTCCCTACATCCTCCTATTAGGTAATGGTAGAGTAAGATGATACCCACAGTAATGAGAGATCAGGTTGTTTCACAGAAGCTGTGCATCCTCATTAGCATACAGGTTTTGCTTTGGTTAAACCTTTAAGTGTACCAGTACCTGAGAGGAAAATGAAAAAGCCTTCCAGGGCCAGGATCATCACCATATTTCCTGTCTGAAGGTGAGACTCCACACCTGCTCTGCCGAGCAGCTCAGCCCAATGGCTGATGCTTGTGGGGCAGTTGGATTTACATTAGATGTCACAGTTGTGCTTGGTCCTTTCAGAGGACTGGGTGGTGAATCCCTAACTAAGTGGAAACAGCTGTGTATATCACTCTGCATAGACAAATTACATATGTATGTGCAGGGATAAACATATACACATATGTGTTATACACGTGCTGTATATTTGTAGTTTTGTTCACAGTGCAGACAATAATTAGACCATATACAGTTAGGTCACATAAGCTGTTATGCTGTATACTTACTGAATGTTTAATTTTTGCTTTGGTTTTTAAACAGCAGAATCAGTAACGGAATGTCTTTGATTGCAGTATTAATGAATACAGGGAGAAACAATTTGTTTTTCTTATGTGAACTCATCACAAGCATCTAGAAGACTGGATAAAAGTACTTATTGCATGTGGAAATGACTGTCTAGTGCTAATCTGAGGCTTGTATACATGTTATATTTAGCCTCTTATCAAATAGTCACAAATCCCATAGTTATTTTGGTATCAAAACTCAAGCTTCCTTTTAATTTCACTGATTTCTCCAATTCCCGCTGAAATCAAAAGAAATAGAAAACACTCATATTACAGTGAGCCCTTTGATGGTGATACTGGTGACAATAGCATGTTTTTCAGAGAGATTTCAAAGGTTAAATGTATGCATTTCCACAGCTCACTACTGTATTTACTCTAAAAGTGACTGCTCTTGCTTGGTAGATTTATTTCCCTTCTGAATAATATAATGTTGAGTTTATAAAAAAAAATAAATCTCACAGAAAATCTCTTTAAAGTCTAGACCAATAGGCACTGAAATCAGTAGCAAAACTCCTACTGAGTTAAATAAAAACAGGTCAAAGTGCTGTGCAATTGGAACTCCTCACTGTAAAACAGACAACCCCTCCTTTCCCTCCTTCCCCACTTTCTCTGTGTTTTTCTATATCAGCTGCATGATCAAGTGATGGAACAAAGGAAAGGTTGACCCTGATGCTAATTGAAGAAGACTTGGCAGGAGCCAGCTGGTTTGCAACATTTGTGAAAACAGTGTGAAATTGGAATTTTGAGTAAGTCATCAAGATTGAAGACTAAAAGCAGACCTAGTTCATCATGCAAATTCAATAAAGAGATTGAAAAAGGAAGAAAAAGAAAAATCTAAAGTTAAATAAAATTGACTGAAAAAGGTCCAACATCTAAAATGGTATGAAGAAGTGTAATCACATTTAAAATTTTTATTAGAACAAAACATATATCATTTTCACTTAAAAAGTTACATTCATCTGCAAATAACATCTGAGAAATACTAACAGTATAATGCCAGATTAATCCATTCCCTAGTCATGTGGGGTTTTCCTCAACCTAATCTTCAATCCAAGCTCCTTAATGAAGGGATAGTATGTGGATATCACACTGAGGGGAAATCATCCTGTTAAGTTAGTGAGCAGCAATATGAAATGAGAAGAAAACGCAGAAATTGAAAATGTGGTGAAGAAGGGGGAAGTCTGTTTTTTTTCGGGAGAAATGAAGCTCATTTAACTCTACTGATAAAGGTCAGGGGAAATGGAAGCAGGGCGTGTACATGTGTCTGCCTTCTGTGGGTGAATACAACTATTCTGATATTCTGCTTGTGACCATTCAGTCTCAAATATTTTTACAAGCTTAAAGCCTTGGTATATTTACACCTCAGTAATTAGCTTCCAAAGGAACAAAGAAAAGAGTTGAGAAAGAAATTATTATTATTAGGTAGATTCTCGGTTTTACCCTGGGTGAGAAGTATAATGAAACCTTAATGCCAAATCTGCCCATGGTCTGCCTGTTAGTTCTATGACCTGCAGCTTTTTGTTCAGTCGTGGACTGCTGCTCTTGAGATCAACCAAAGTATGTCTTGGGGTTTATGTTGGGTTATTTTATATATTTATTTATTTTGTGAGATAGTTTTGTAACAAGGGCAGCTCATCTTTCCAGGGTGTGATTGTCAGAGATCCAGTCCCTTCCTGGCACCTGCTCAGCTGTACGTCACCATGCAGGTGAGCTCCAAAACATGATGGTAGAGGGGCTGCGTGGACTCATGTGGTACCCTGGCTGTCACACAAGACAAGCTCTGGTAGCTGCTCCAGCTGTGATGGTTAAGTGCTCCTGAGAGTCATGTGTGGTGCCACAGAGTAGTTGCACTGGAAGTCACATTTTATGTGTGTTACACAAAATGTTACAATATCTTTCTTTTTTTTTTTTTTTGGGGGGGGGAGTGTTAGCATGGCAAAAGCTGTAGAATAGGTTCATACAAAAGAGCAATGTGTTTTAAGGGAGATGATTCAGCAATTTCATTTCCTTTAATGCTGCAAAGATTTGAATATTCGAATGTATCTGAATGTAAAATTTGTCATGAATACTCCTGTCCTGTTCTCAATATAGTGCCTGCCATATCTAGATCTGTAACTTCATCTACAATAAATATTATAATTATTACATCCATACTGTATATTATGCAGAGAGAATATTTTATGGCTTTAGGTAAAGATAGGCCTAATTATCAGAAATATAATAAAAATGCCAGGTATTGTGTCATGGAGAACAGTACCTTTCTTCATTTAATGCATGGGGATACAGTCATGCAACACTTTCATGCTAACAGAGGTCCATGGCCAGAGATAGTACATCTAATGGTGAATGAACTCCTAAGCATTTGCTCTGCCAATTAAAGCTCTATATTTATCTTAGTCCTTGTATGGAAATATTAACATTTTGAAATTGTCTGCTGGAATATGATGCACTGATCTTTTGATCATTGGATCCTTTTTACACTGTCATTGTGACCAGGCCATATTACTTCTCCAATTCTTCTTACAGTCTAGAAGAATCACTTTTTGAAGACTTATGTAGCTATTTTTCAGCAGAGTACACACTTGACTGTGGAGAATTTTGCAAGTTTGTAAAATGTGTCAGAAAAAAAAAATAGTCTTAGGGATTTATTATACAATTATTTCTAAATCAATACAAGATATATTTTTCCATATTAATTGGCTATTTTCTGCCCAAAAGAATGACTACAATTACTCTGGCCAGCAGATGGAGAAACAAAAAAAGGGAGCCTCGCTTTAGATATCTTTCCTCCTTCTGAAGGAGCTTGGTTGGCTCAGTTTTCTGGCTCAGATAAATTTTCTGAATCATACAAATTCTGTTCTGTCAGAAGCTTACATAAGAAAAAAATAGGAATAATCTTGTATCTCATAACAAAAGACATGGTAAGATGTCAAGACTAAAGAAAGGGACTTAGAAAAACTAACTAGCAGGAAATTCCCTTTTCTCCAGGCAATCACTGGAGATTTTTATTAGGCAGTACTTTCTGCCAGGAAAGATCTAAGTGCCAGACAGATGATTATTACAGTACAACACAAAACCATTATGTGTTTTACTTTTAAATGTTCACAGTTTGGATAACAATAAATAAAGGTTTGATGGAACCTTCTTAGCATAATCTTGCCAACTACACTGGCTAGGCTTAACTGTCTCCTTCAAGGGATGGAGGAGCATGGACCCTAGGAACAGCATGCAGGTACTCACAGAATCCTTGTAGATCTCCATTGTGCACTTATGGGAACCCTCCTCTCCCCTTCCCTCTTTCTGCTGACCAAAATAACCCAGAGTTACTGAACACTGTAAGTATTGTCCTCCCCAAACTAAATAGAGTGGGAACAGTATGGATACTGGATCTTCAACAGCAAGTCATTAGTTCTAGAGATCCACTGGGTTGTGTTGGAGTAGTTGTTAACACAGATATTGCTCACCACTATGTATATATATATGTTCCACAGAATCTTTTTCTATCCCTTTGCCTGTTGCCAAACAGCTTCAATAAAGAGATAATTATAAAGTGAAGTGAATAGAATATCATGGGAAAAATTTGAGAACCACTCACCACAATAAAACAAATGAGATTTGTTAAGAGTCTTAACAAGTCCATTGTCCTACTCTTAAGGGGTTCCTAGAAAAGCCGCTTGAAGGCTATCAGTCTTCCACTAAAAGAAACCATGAGAGAGAAGACAAGTGGTTCTGATTGTGTGCCCTTGTTGCCAAGAAGGCCAATGGTATCCTGGAGTGCATTAAGAGGATTGTGGCCAGCAGGTCAAAGGAGGTTATCCTCCCCCTCTACTCTGC
>NW_009258727.1:995433-1023696 GCF_000687185.1 Egretta garzetta
TACAAATATCTTAAGGGCGGAAGTCACGAGGATGGAAGCAGTCTGTTTGCAGTGGTGTCCAGCGACAGGACTAGGGGCAACGGGTGCAAACTGAAACATAAGAGGTTTCAGTTGAATATGAGGAAAAACTTCTTTACTTTGAGGGTGACAGAGCACTGGAACAGGCTGCCCAGGGAGGTTGTGGAGTCTCCTTCTCTGGAGATATTCAAAGCCTGCCTGGACGAAGTCCTGTGCAACATGTTCTAGGTGAACCTGCTTTAGCAGGAGGTTTGGACTAGATGATCTCCCGAGGTCCCTTCCAACCCTTGCCATTCTGTGATTCTGTGAAGCTCATTTTACTTCAGTAATTGCTGTGCCGATGATGAAGGATAGGCATTAAGAGGGACCTGGATGCAACGTGGTTTTGGCTGTTGGAGTGGAACAGAAGACAATACAGGATTAGTGAAACCATTCAGTGGAAGAGGGGGAAGAAGCCTTCCTGTTGGAGAAGAATTATAAATAATTTCACAAGGTGTGTTCATTCATGATAATCAGAGAATGGTTTTCTGGTGGAAGACGCAATTTGGACAGCACCAGTACCTGGGTTCTTAATGGGTTGTAGGAACCTGGGTGCTTCAACTTGGACTTGAAGTTAAGTGCCAGAAGAGAAGAAAATATCCCTTTGCTATGAAGCATTTTACAAAAGACTAAACATTAACAGCTGAAGAGGAAAATTAACATGAAACAAGACATCTATCAGATTGTCCAAGTAGACAACAGAACTATTGCCATGAATCCAGCAGGATCCAGATCCAAACTAAGTAAACATGTGCTAAACTAAACACACACTAAACATAGACACATACTAAACTAAACTTGTACTAAATGTGACCAAATATACTGAAGGAAACTTAAGGAATCCTTGCTTTTAACCCCTAAAAGTTATAATAGTTTCATAATAACATATATATCCAATATATCCAAACAAACTCATTCTGTAAGAGATGTGTGAACATGAAATTATTCTATAATTTATTATTCATGAAGAGCAGTAAATTATTCTAATCACATTTTCTGCATTATGAATATTCTAAAAAGTGGTGCTGCAGGCAAATGAATGGCCATGGAAAGTGTGATCATTCATTCCAATCTTTTTTTAATAAACTTTATTCAAATTAAAGGAAAAAAAATAATTACAGGGAAGCAAGTGTCTAAAGACTACCTCTGTGAGATGACCATTTGCTTTAAAAGGATATCAGAAGCCTCTTCAGAGCAAAATCACATTTCCAGCATTAATCTTTAGACCAGAGATAGTAACACCTGTCTTTAGAAAGTTGATTGGACTTCTTTGAACTCCAATACCAATTAATATATACTTTTGAGCTCTGCGCTTTGTATAGTCATGGAGATAGCTTTATTTTGAGTAAATGAATACACCAGACTCCAGGGAGATACAGTGAATGTGAAAGCTTTGTTTTTATTTAATAAATGAAAGCTACATCAATGGCTTGGCTAAGTGAAGCTAGGTGAAGCTTGACCTTCTGGATGCTAACAAAATTTTTTTAATCTGAATTAGTATTTGGGGTATTTTATAAATCTTTAATCTGCTGAAGAATTTTTGTCTCGGGTATTTTAAAAACATTCAAATATTATTTCACATGTGTTTACATTGGACAGATATTTTAAAACTCACAGTTTCTATGGAATTTGACAATTGTTATTTTTCCTTTTCTTCTAGACTATGCAAAACAGATCCTGCACTGAAAATCATTGCCTCCAGCGAAGAGAGAGAACCACTAGAAAGCTCCTTGAGGACTTCAATATTGTTATTCTAAAATACTGATAGGTGCTAAAATTGGGGGAATGGACTGGAAAAGCTCTAGACATCTTTTTTGTTCCTATCTTCTATAACTGTATATTCCTGTACTATCATTAAGATTGGCAGTACAAAGTAGTGGGTATAAATGGGGATTCCTAACAGCTTTCCAAGAAAGGTATCTTGCTATTTTTATTTTATGAGGTTTAGTGACATCTTGAGCTTATGCATCATTTTATAGGGTTTTTTATTTCTACACTTTTAGCTTTGTATCCTTCTTACTATGTCCTTGCAAAGATCTGAGTTCCAATTACAATAACATACCTTAAAGGACAGCTTCTAGATGTTATTTTGCTGTGAGAATAACAACAGTACTGTCTGTACAGAGAAGAAATGCTTAGCCTGCACTAAGCTCCATACTTTCTTGATTAAACTGCTACTGTACCAGACCAGCTATTTTAAAAATAGCTGAGATGTGTAAGTTTGTGACTGAAGTATAGACCCAGTCTTTGAGTGGTCAATTAACATGGATTTCATTATAATCAAAACATGCTAAATCTCAGGAAAAAAAAAAAGTGTATCAAGACAGCATCTTATAAGTAGGATTTTCACAAAGGACAGAAAAACATAAGAAGAATGATTTATGCCAACAATATATACATTTATTTCTTCAATAAGATGATTTAGCACATCCTGAAATGAGTGTGCAATACAATAGGCAATATTGTCTAAGAATGGTGTCTATATGATTACGTTGAGCTAGAGGGCTATTCTATATGGGGCCAAGCTTAGGTGAGATGAATCCCTCTCAGTGGTTATTGGAAATGGGAAGGTCAGCAGCCTCACTTTTTTGCTCAGCAAAAGAATGTTTTGGGGAAGCCAGAATGAAAATGGCATAAAAGTATGAAAGGTATAGCTACTGTGAGACATTATTTTCTTAAAAGAACCTGTCCTGCGCGCTGGTTGAGAAGGTAGCCACTGCCTTTATTATTATTGATTTCCTTCTGTCATATTTTTCTTAGAGTTATTTCTCTATCACATGCATGCAGAGGAAGGAGTAAGACTCAGGGTCAGGCCACGGCTTACTCAGCCTGCAAGGAAGTGTGCTGATACCCTTTTGGCGTGGCATGCCACAGCCAACTCTATTTAGCAGATAGGAGGCTCTAGAGAGACGTATTTCTTCACTCTGGTGTCCAGGAGTCTGGCAGTTGGGAATACCCAAAATCTCTTTCCACCTTTAGTGTGCTTTCTGACATAAAACATGGCAGGGGGGGATACAGTGGTTTGGGTGCAGACTGAGGCTTGTTCTCCTCTTCGGAGAAGCTGGAAGATTGAGAGATAGTCTGTGACCCACTAAGTCACAATTTCCATCTCAGGTTGATATTGGGGTAATGCAACTGCTCCGTACACTGGGCTAGGCTGAAAGCAGCAGTAATGAATGCCCTCCAGTATTTAGTATGTAATTTCCCCCCACCCTTCCTTTCTTATTAAGAAGGCGATTCATTTCCCATTTCAGTGAAAGGAAAGACCCCTGCAGACTGCGTGGAAGCTGGATCACGCTGCAACAGTTAATGTTACAGGACAGCACAGTGCTGCCATCAGAACTAATCCCAGTAGTGGCATATCAAATCGCCCCATTTCCATTTAGCTTTCGTCAGTATCATACACAGGCAGATATGGATTTGGTCCGTGGAATGGCATTTGCCTTTGAAGTCCTTTTTTATTTTTTATTTTTTTTCCCCTTTACATCATGCATTCAACACTAATAGAAAATTTCTTTTCAGGAATGAATTCCATTCAGTTGCTGAGCATGTATCAGCTACGCTGCTGATCAGCACTGTGATAGGGAAATTCTAGGTTTTCTCTTCTGCATAAACCTCGTCTCTTTTTCTCTGCTTTGTGTGACTGTTCATTTTTGACATCTAGCAACTTAGTTGCTGCAATTGTTCCAGAGATTGCTTTGATATTTGCTCTTTTGTTGTGTTAATAGAACCACTAGTCTCTCTTACTTTGACCTTGCATTATTTTGTCAAGGCTTTCAAGCTCCACATTCTTCTGTACAGTCCTAATTTTTGTAAAGCTTTAATTACAGATTAGCCCTTCCTGCAACACTGAAAATGAATGTGTTTAGGCTTTTTATGACATTTGCCAGGAAGAAGGCTAATATTAATCTTTTTTTTCTGGTCATGTAATTGGTCATTACTGGATTTAGTTTGCCCTTGTGTTTCAGTCATGCATCTCGGAACAAGGTCAGATATTTATTTTCTTCCGCATGTTTGGTCCTGCTACTTCTGTGTTGATTTTGTGGTTAGGCACCACTAGATGTGGCCCAGTCAGAACTTGTAGCTTTTCTCTTGGTTTCCACAGCATAATAATCTATTTTGACATATAGTTCATTTTTCTCTCACTGAAGTGTTTTCTGCCAGCAATTTCAGATGCTACTGAATGTACTGAATATGCTTTTACCCCTATATGGAAACTTAAAGCCTGGAATGGGAAACATTCAAACACTACTGTGAGCTTGGAAATGGTGTTTCAAAGGGGAACGTGGACAGACTTGAGAATTTGAAAATTTATGCAGTACCATTTTTAGGGCTCTATTCGCATCAAAGTGCCTTTTATCAATAATCACATTACCGCCTCAGTCGCCCAGCACTTTTCAGCTCTTAACCACAATCTCTGACTGAATTTTGTGGTGTGTTTCAGGGACGCTTTATAGCTGAATCTTATGTAGTAGGTTCTTGTTCTCTTCCTTGAATGCTTTACCTTTAAATGGCTTCCTACTCTTGCTAACACAGTTTTGGGTGGGGTGGGCAAGATTCCTTACATTATGATTTTGTCTCAGTTTAAGGTTAAAGGTGGAAGACAGATTGAATTATATTACTGATGCAGGCTTTTCTCTTTCAACTTTCTGTTGGCATTATGTACTAGAAGCAGATATTCTTACTGTTTGTATAAGATTATAATTATTTCTGAATTTTGCTAGATTACTGATATTGTAGCTATTTTTTCAAAATCTAAGTATGTTAGACAAGAAGATAATTCTATTAATCAGATTTGAATTTCCACTTTATTAATTTAATGTTCCTTCTTAGCTCACACCTGGAAGTCTCTGTGAAATAGAATTTTAGGAAGGGAAAATAGTATTTTCATATACATGCATCTATGTACAAAATGTGCGTGTCTCAGACCGATTTATTGTGTGCCAGGCTTCCTGCATCAACAAATGAGTCTGAAATATTCCTTTCTCAGATTATAAAATCTTTTTCAGGCCAGATCATGTGGTATATTTATAATTTAAAATGCAACTAGCTGTTTTGTCTGTTTGTTTTCTTAAATAAAACAATTTATTTTGTAAGGGATTAGCAATAAACTACACTCCCTTGCATTGTCCTTTGCTTTTCTTTATTTCTGTCAGTATTTCTAATCTAAATATTCTTGCCTGCTTTTAAAAAAATAGCAAACAAAAATCATGCTAATAAGGAAACAAATATGCTAACTTATGATAAAGAAGGAAAAATGCTGTTGTAAACCAGCATTCACTAACATCTGTAGAGGTCCTACTCAATATAAAAAAAAAAAAAAAAAGTTTCTTTTTTTTAATGGAAACGTTTATTACATTTGCCTTTCTTATGACTAAAACTATATCTTAAGGTAGATAAAATTAAGCCTACAAAATAAAAATAGAATACAACTTTTTGCCAGTAGACCTGATAATATTTAGTGAAGCCAAATGAATGAAACAGCACAGCCATGTTTCTGTTGGTGTGAATTATCTCTCAAGTTACAGTGTGAGCTTCTTTGGATACCTCAAATTACCCTCACTAAAAAAAAAAAAATTGTAACTAGGTCTAAAATATAATGTGTCACATCAGGCTTGGTCTGTAGCAGAGATTTTCCAATATATGTCACTCGGTGTGTTTGTTCCTGTTAGCACTTGCTGATCTAGTCATATTGGTAAAGCGCTTGAATAGGTATGGTTATATTAGCAAAATATTCTTCTTGTGTGTGTGATTTCTCTGCCCCTCCCCCCCCCTCAAGAAATTGATGTTAGCTCAGTCCACAGAAGAACTAAGTTTCCAAGGTGACCTATGTCTCTAGCATAGTGGTTTGTTACTATAATTCTATTGGCATGGCTATAATTACAATTCCTTTTGATTGCACACCGGACCTCAGAAGAAAATAGATGTGCTGTCTTCCACTCATGTTCAAAAGTAAAATTTCACAGCTTATATCCATAAATCAGTGGACTATCTCAGCACAGCAATGAACTAGCATTTTGCCTCAATCTATTTCAGGTTCTTAATGAACAGTTAATGGTTGAAAAGAAAAACAGAAGAAAAGATAAAATGTTAGTCCACTGTGGGTTAAAATCAACAAAAATATTTTCCTTTTTTTTATTCTGATTGGGTACATCCCTTAAATTTCTTGTTGAATCTTAACCATTTTCTTGACATTACCCTGTAAAAATATCATTTTTGAAAAATAAAATTCTCCATTTTTAAGCCTCAGATCTGATCTTTCTGAAGGTCCTAGGAAAGTAGGGATAGTTTTATTTTGTTAACCTTCTTGAAGCCATATAAAAGATTTTTTTAAAGAAAAACATTTGTTTTTCCTGTGGAACCCTGATGAATATCATAAACTCTCATTACACTTTGAAAAACACATGAGGTTGATAGGAAAAAACAACTGTAAGGAATGTGCATCATTATGACACAGATGAAAATACTTTAGTAAAACACAAATTAAATATTTTAATACAGTTTTATGATCCATGATATCTAGAACAAGTCCGAGAGCTATTAGCATTGTATTAGATATATTCACTTTAGAACAGTTTTTTTTTTGTTTGTTCAGTTTTTCTTAACCCTTGGGAGTTAAGCATACATTGCAATATTTTATACATCTTCTAGAGAACAGTATTATTTTTTTGGCATTTCCACCTCCTGGGAATGAAATGGTGACTTTGAGCCATGTTAATGCTAGAGTCTGCAGAAAAAAATGTGTATTTAAAGCATAATTTCTTTATGAATTAAACAAGCTATAAATGTTTGAATGTTCTCGGAGAATATTTATAACGTTTGTAAACAATTAGTCATTTATACAGAAATAATAAAGAGTCAGGGATAAGACAAGTGCCATTCCTCCATAGATCATTTGGGCCCAATGAAATGAATATTATCCACCATGGAATAGTTCTATTAAAGAGTTTTAAAAGGGTTAGATTTGAATACTTTAAGACTGGTTTATAACATCATTGGACACTACCAGAAATATATGTGTGGAGTATATCTTGCTCAAGAATTCTTTTTGATTACAAAGGCATGTTTTTTCTTGTTATCTTTGTCTTTATAGTTTCTTGTTTCATCAGCATGACATAAAATATAAAATTGTGGGGAATCAAATGGATGGAAATTAAAAGAGGATTCAGATTTTCTCCAAGTTAGTTCTTTAAAAGCAGATGTAATGTTTTTCTCGAGTAAATGTTTAAGATGTTTCATGACTGAAACACCTTAAACATTTCAGTCATGTTTTCATGACTGAAAATCTGCTTTCCATATGGAATTCATGACATGCTCCTGGCAATTCTACTGTATGGAGTAAAACCTGGACTGTAGCTGAGAAAGTCTAAATGCATTCATATATTTTTATCAATTGGTCAAGGATACTGACAAATATAAGTAAAAAGACTTCTAAAACCCCACTGCAGTACCCATATTGAAAACATGTACAAAAAGTCAGCTTCATTCTGGACCAAAGGCATATTCTATACCCGACCACTCTTCCCACTTGACCTGTTTATTCTATTCCAGTTACACAGAAAGTCATATCTTGAATTCACCTGTGTCGTTTACACATCATCTGTCTTCAAGTTTCCAAACTTTAACTCAACTTAGGAACAAATCAGGCTTTTATTGCCATTATGGCTTGAGTAAAAGCACAGAATAGGAAAATCTCCAAGTTTACCTGGCCAGTTACTTACCTATGTAAGTTAACATTTTCTGTAAGACTTTTCTCCCAAACCTCTGTTGTTGTCAGTAAGAACTTTATCACTTTTAAAATTGAATTGATACCTTTATCATTAGTTCATACAAGAGAAATAATATTGATGGTGTTGGAATACATTCAAATTAGACTTCACACCTTTGTCTCTCTTGGGGCATCTATAATGGGTCTGAAGCACAGTCTGCAAGACTGACCAGCATAACACACCAGTGTCCCAAATGGGAGCAGATTATTGGCCACTGTCCACTAGCAGTGCTAGACTTTTTTTTCTGGATAGAACCATTCTTTAAAATCATACCAGAAGAGAAAAGACATGATCTTTTTTTCACCTCAACTTACTGTTTAAAACATGAAGATGAGTTAAAACCATAGTATTGGGGCTGGATATCAGAGACAATTCAAAATACTGATCTAGGTTTGAATTTACTTGTTTAAGTGGAATACTAATGCCCTCATGGGTCAGCCCATTAGGACCTATGCCTGGCAAAACTGAGCAAAATCTGCCACGGTGGCACAGCTGAAGCTTGCAGTGGGAAAACCTTCAAAATATTTTTCAAGATGTTTTTTAGTGGTTTGTGGAGCTCTCTGTCTCTCTTCTCTGTCAGAGGAGAATTTGAAGAAAAAAATGGCTCTTCAGAGCCTCCTTGATACGTTGTTGAAGCTTTTCAAATGTAAGAAAAAAAATGTTGTGGGAAGGAAAACCCAGCAGACCTTGGTGAGCTTAGCTGGAGCTTTAAAGAGATTATACCCAAAGTTCACAGGCAGACTTAGAAAAAGTTGAACTGGACTGTTATCTTGAAAAGCTTTCGAAGGCAGGGATCATCAACACCACCACAGCTCTCATCTCTGGCAAACAATTTCAAGCAGCTTTAGGTATCAGATAGTATAGCCTGGGGACTAAAGAAAGAATTTTCAGGGCTGCTGTTTCTTTATAGGTTTCTGATTTGGAAGCAAAGTTTACCATTGCTACATCTAGAGAAAGAAAAACAGTAGTTAGATACTGAAGATGTACAAGATGGTCATTCTCTCAGTGTTGTCCTTATTATTTTCAGTGGCAGCAAAAATAAACCTGAGGTGACTAGATTTTTTTTTTTTTAGACCTCACTAAAGCATTAGGTGGTCCCTGTGGTTGGAAACAGCGCTATAGGAACTTTCATTCTTCTGTCAGGCATGCAATATTGTCTGTTCAGAAGGCAGGTTTTATTGGCACCTCATGGTGGTTTGGTGACTACATGAAACAAACTCGACTTCATTTCAGCTTGTTAAAAGGAAAAAATCCAGCATCACCATATAACCTTTGTTGACAGACTTACTACACATGTCAAGGGCTGACTGAATATGGTACCTGAAGTGATCTTTTAACATTTTTTTAGTATTTACTTTGTGAGTACAAGTGACTGGACAATCTTCCTTTCCTGGGACCGGCAAAGAGAAAGTGCTAATATTACTTGCTAAACAAGCTTTTTTTTTGAAGTCCCCTGTGTTTTGGAAAATGAGAGATGAGGTTCATGGTCTTGATTCACAGAAACAATGAATAATGTATAAAATAATTATGCTTGCCTACTGCAACAGTATGCACTGCCACAAGCTGCCAGACCAGCAATGTGGGGGACACAGCTGTCATTGATGGCAAACCATTATGTAGATCTATATAAGACTAAATTCTTCCAGACTAGCAGTCTATTACTAATATTAAATAGGTATTTTAAATCAGTTAGACAAGTCAAAAGTCAGCAGTGAAGGTCAATTTGATAGTTTTATCTTTTTTTGCCATGTTGCCTGCAACAAAACCAGTGCTTCAGGTGAGACTTCCCAACTATGCAAGAGACAGTTGGAAGCTCATTAGCTTCAGTTTGATCAAACTTACTTGTCATTGGCAACTTCTGCTTAAGCATCTTGGAGAATAGGAATAAGTCAGGAGTGACATGACAGCACTGAGGAACATTTACAGACTCAGGAAAATGTAAATTTTCCTGTCTTTGTTTTATTACACCCAAAAAAATATCACTGTAAAATTCAGTAAATTTAAGGAAAGAAAATGAAGCCACTAATACACACCTATATGGTTTATTTAAGGTATCCCACCCAATTGATCATTTTCCTTTCTTTATGTGTGTTCCGTTGTGGTGGTCAGAAGCTAGTCCTAGTAGCCATGCTGAGGAGCAGGTTTGTTAGCTGCATTCTTGGTAGATGTTGAGATGGACATGTTCATTTTAGGAGATGGGGAAGGCTACATAAACTCTAACAACAAAGATTCATACAAATATTTCCTCTACCTTCTGTTGTGTGATGCTTTTCAGGACCTCATCTTCTTCAGTACTCAGAGAAATTACATGTTGTTTAGACTCATGTTTTGCATTATCAACCTGTCCTAATCATTAGAATTTCAGCTCCAGCAAATATAATATGTATATGCAATCTATCATAAGGAAAAATGTTGAAACAGGAAGTTTTCCGTGCTTATTTTAGCATTTATATAGTTTATTCATCATTAAAATCAATGCATAATCATAACTGGATATATGAACAAGCTGTTAGGCACAGTGACGCATCCAAGGAGGCAAGTAATTTAGCTGAGTCTGTACATTTGGCTAAGGAATAACAGGTTATGGTGGTAATCTTTCCAACTGATCATTTTCAGTTCATTTTTTCAAGTGGAGATTTAAATAGAGAAAATATCTTTGAACACCCAGTACAAAGAAAAAAATATAAAAATATATAACAAATGAAATATCTCAGAGAGCTCAGAAGTTGATAGGTACATGACAATGTCACTGCTTGGACATGTAGTTTTCTCATCTGTATTAATGTCCATATTAACATGTGATTTTAGTCTTTTAGCTAACTGGGAATAAAACATATGAATCAGTAGTCTGTCCATGACAATAAGAAGTCTGATTTACAGTATGTTAGATTTATAGAACAAACACAGATCCATTTCTTAGTCTTTATCCAAGGTTTGACCCATACCCTAACAGCCTCTGGAAAGTTCTCAGACTCTGACCCTCTAGTGAGATCCTTTCAGAAGGTGACAGCAAAAAGCTTCCAGATAAGACCAGAAGCAGGATCTGAATGATGGCAGTGCTACAGAAGCAAGATTTCAGATGTTTCCCACAGACTTGAATGAGGAAGGCCCTTAGCACCTGCTTTGCAGGTTCTTAAAAGACCAAGTGTTTGTAGAAAATTTACTTTGGGGAAAATACTCTTTTGAATTACCTATATACCTATATACCTATATACCTATATACCTAACCTATATACCTATATACCTATATACCTATATACCTATATACCTATAAATCTCAAACACTGGAAGTCAAGTTTATTTTAATTCTTGTCGGACATCAGCTTTCATCTTGGAAGAATTTTGGCACAGCCAGGAAGGCACAAGAATTGGGTCAGATCAGACAGCAGGTGCCTTGCAGTTTTTAGCACTTTGGTGTTATATAGCAAGCCACACACAACACAAGGCGTTTTGCTTTAGATCATGGAAACCTCAGTTAACTAGATCTCTGAATAGCTGTAACATGCTAAATGTGAATGACTTACTGTGGTGGGTTGACACTGGCCAGCAGCTAAGCACCCACACAGCTGCTCACTCACTCCCCCTCCTCTCAGAGGGATGGGGGAGAGAATAGGAAAAGCAAAAGCAAGAAAACTCATGGGTAAATATAAAGACAGCTTAATAAGTGAAGGAAAGAAAGAAAAAAAAAACAACACAAAAATCTACTGCCTCCCACAAGCAGACTGGTGCCGATCCAGCCTTCAAACAACTACTACCTTGCAAAAGAACCTCCCCCATCTCTCTCACTCCCTACCCCTCCTCTCATTTCCCATTTTTATCAGCAAGCATGACGTTATTTGGTGGGGAATATCCCTTTGGCCAATTCAGGTCAGCTGTCCTAGTTATGCTCACTCCCAACTTTGTGCCCCAACCCCTGCCTACTCACTGGCGCACAGAGTGGGGGAAAGCCCTGATTGCTGTGCAAGCACTGTTCTGCAATAGCCAATACATTGGTGTATTATTGACACTGTTTTAGCCACAAATCCAAACTTCAGCACCATATAGGCTGCTGTGAAGAAAGTTAACTCCATCTGAGCCAGACCCAACACATGTATTTCCCTAGCAGAGACACACCACTGACCCTGACAATGGCAGAGATGATGAACCATTTGAAACAGGATAGCTATGATAACATGGCAACAGGGTCTGAGACTGACAAGTAGACATGTGTGCTAAAAACATAGCAACCAAAAGCATTTTGCTGGGATTATGTATCTATGGAAAGACTCAGTCTGTGACACATTTAATTTGGAGCCTAAAACCACATGATATATGGGAATAACCCATCTTTCTTACTAATGTCTGTAAAACCAAGTGGCCAAATGGTAAATATACCTCAAAGGTTCTGCATTTGACTTGTTTTTATTTTTAAATAAGTTTAAATAAGTTTAAATGGAGTTTACTAGACACCAAAGTGCTTATTTGAACCTAGTTTAGCCAGTCACAGTAAGGCAGACATAGTAGTAGCCCAATTTGTCACATATTCTTTACTCCTGCCATAAGCTGCGTGATTATTGAAAACACCTATTTAATGTTCCTGCATCAACTCTAAGCCTTAGAATTCAACCATCATAGAACTATATGTGTATCATAATTATATGTGCATAGTGGGGAAAGAGGGTGAATTAATGTTTCTGAATGATGTTAGGAAATTGATAACTGTACTTGTCCTGTTGGATAAAGGGAACATCAGGAAGGGATGGAAACTAATGACATCTATACATAAGGATTACTTAATGAGTCAGTGCTTCAAGGCACTGTATCTCCTCATGGGTATTGAATGTCCTCTTCTTTAATATAATGAGGTTTTCAAAAGCATGGTGAAAGTAATGTAGAAGCACTTGCCTCAGTTCCCTAGCAGGAGAGGAAGGGTCTTATTGCTTGTGACATCATAAAGAAGGTGTTCAGCATGATTATGAATTAAATGTGCCCAGTGACACATTGAGTGGCAAAAACCACAGTGATGTGATCCTTCAGAAAGTCACTTCCCCCAGCCATCTGAATAGCTGAATTTTCTCTCTCCTTCGTGCATTGTTGCTCAGGGTAGAAACAGTAAAGAGTTCTCCTTAGCTTTCATAAGATTCCTAGATGTCTGTTGGAGTCAACAGTGAGTGCCCTTATATTACGTAAATATGTTTATGTTCAGCTGGCTTTATTACTAATTTATTTTCCCCGGATATATTTCTAATTATGTACATGGACAACCCAGGAAGCAAGTTGAAAAGAAAAGTCAAAGGCATTTACAAATGCATGTCCATTAGAAGATCTGTGTGAGGATCACTGGATTCTCACTGGAGAATCTCCACACACTGGACAGTTACATCTTGGGGTTTGGACAGTATATAAAGATAAACCAACAGTATTAGCTGGTGTTCTTTTCAGGAGTGGTGCTGAGCTTCATTAGTTTCAGAAGAGTAAAGAGACAATTATGCCTTAGCAGTCACAGGTTTCCTTAAAGATTTTTGTTGCATGCAGAAAATGCACTCTTAGTATAAGATTGCACAGATCTCACCCAAACTCAAATATTTCCAACTCAAGGTGTTTGTGAGACACAGGGTGAATCAATCTCTGGAATTTTTTTTATCTCTTGATTTTAGAGGGAGCCCAGATAATGCCTTTGTTTAGACCTTTCTTTTCCAGATGAATGAAGCTGGGAAAAACAATTCCAATTTCTAGCATCATCTAGTGTAATTTGAATGAGATCTTTCTTACACTACCTTCATCTTTTTTCCTCCAGATGGCAGATCCTGTAGGAAAATATTGTTCTTCAATAGAGGCACACTGAGAGGGTAGGAATTTCTTACGTGCTCTTACTCTGAATTTGCAAACTATGTGCAGCGAAAAGCTACTTGTCTTTTTCCCCCTGAACTTTTCTTCATAAGGAACTAAACTTTCTAAATGAGTTTTTTTTAAAGAAGTCCTAGCAAGATTAGACAAAGCTGGTCAAAAGACAAATTCAGATTATGTCAGAGCCAGAGTAGTACATAAAGATGTATCATTTGGCAGAGTGAGACACCCTGGGGGCTGAGCGCTGGTTAGCGATGTAGATGATTAACGTTCTGCTTGATGCTGTGCTGGCCTAGGGTGATTAAATAAGGGTTTGAAACTGATCCTTTGTTAGCTTAGCTAAGTTTCCCAGCCAACCAGCTGCATGCAGATACACACTTGCTTTTCTGCATCTAGAAAGAAAATCAAGCCTCAGTCTGAGAACAAACTTACTGACACATCTATTTTTTAACTCAAAACTCTTAAATGAGTGCGTTTCAAAAACAAATGGTGATTCCACAACAAAAATCATCACCTTAAGGATGGTCCTTTAGAAAGGTGACCTCAGAGCCTACCTGTGTTTTCACATTACTGATTAAGGAGTATGAGAAGGCTATTTCTCTTCTTTCCTTGAATAACTGGGGATCATGGGTATTTCATAGTTAAATTTCCTCTCCTAAATCAGATAGTAATGTTTTAAAATACTGGGATTTCTTGTGGAACAGCAATTCTGTAGATGAGCAGGTTGCTAGAAATGCTGTGTTAAGAGAATTTTTCAAGACTGGGTGTGGCAATACACAGCAGCTGGTCCAGTATGTCAGAAGGGAAAGATGTTCTCACTACACAGATTCTTGAATCTTGCAGTAACTGCAGTAAAAATGACATGTATCAAAGATGTTTGTGAAAGAAGGAAATGGAATATATTGCATTATCCCCTTTGGAAGTAATATTCGGTTTTGGGGTAAGGTTAAGTATCAGCTGTTCCATTTGACAACTGCAGCGATAGATTAAAACAAAAAGAAAACCTTAAACCTACCATTGATATATAAAACATATTTTTAGCTATTAAATGAAACATTTTTTGCCAGTAATTTTTGCTGTTCATAAACCTTATTTAAAATTTCCTCAGAAAACAGGATTTACGTGGATTCAAAGGTCTCATAAGATCTGCACATTCTTACTTTTGCAGCATTTAGTGGCTTCTTTTCCCTGTGCAGAACATCTTGAGACTTACTGGATTTGTTCTCTTTCCTCCTCTGTCAAGTGAACTCTTCTCAGCTGTTTAATCCTGTATGAGCACATTTCTTCCATGCTAGCTTTCTCTTCTGCTTCTCTCTCAGAAACATTTCTTAGCCTATAGATGTATCAACCATTTGACATATTATATACCTAAACTGTATTATCTATGTATGTAAAGTCCTTGAAGCAGAGAAAACTTTTACTTCAAATCATAGAATGATAGAATCGTTTAGGTTGGAAAAGACCTTTAAGATCATCAAGTCCAACCGTTAACCTACACTGCCATTCCACCACTAAGCCACGTCCGTAAGCACCTCATCTACCCATCTTTTAAATATTTAAAAACCCACATGTAACATTAGCTGCATGCAGCGAGCATGCAGCTGATGCATACAAAATGCAACCAGGTCTTCAAAAATGGCTACTAATTTTTAAATATTCAAGCACACAATTAATAGACTTCAGAAACAGAGGATGCTGAACATCACCATTAAAATGTATCAGCCTGAAAACTAGTGGTGCTGATGTTGATGGCAATGATAACTTGCTGGAGTTCTGGTCATTGCTGTGCTTATTATGCACAAAACAGGAGGGATTTTTGTCATAAGGGAAATGAATCTCCAAGGATTTGGGTTTTCAGGCCCAAATCTCAGATCCCAGCAGAGCTCAAAGCTTAAACAACCTCTTTTATCCTTACTGATGAGCCAAATATCATATCGGTATATTCTTAGGTTTACATTTCTTGTCTAAAAATAGGATTGATACCTATGTTCTCAGGCTTCTTACCCGTAGAAAGTTTATCTTACATTGCAGTGGTTTTGCTCTAATCTAAAATCCAAAGAGTGAAAGATGCAAAAGTGTTCACTTCTTATGCTGGGAGTCGGCTGTGCTGACTTTTGCTTTAAGAGTCTGTGAAGAATAAGTGAAAGCAAAAGAATATATTTTTGCAGCATGTATCAATCTTCTAGTAGTCTTTGATCTCTTTAAGGGTATTCATGGTCTAAATGACTACCACACTTTTATAGAAATAACTGAAACCTGGATTTGAAATAATTGACACCAAAGGGAAAACATATTAAAAGTAGTAATCTCTATCCACCGCTTAATTTTTTTCCCAGTGCCGACATTAAAGGTAAACTAATCCTTATTTTTTTCTTGAAAAATAATGATTTAGCCAAAGTAAAGACATTATATTATGAAAGCAGACATGTACACACTATTTACAAAGAAGACACCTAACAAAGATTTAAGAAAAAAAAAAATTGTCAATAAAAAATGTTGCCTTAGGCATTTTGCCTTACCATTTACTTAAAAGATTTTTCTTTATTTCAAAGTCATAAGTGAAGATGAAAAAAGAAACCCAAACCAAAAAACTTTAATACACATTGTGTTCAAGTAAGGCTTCAGAAAGTCTGCAAGTAACATGTATTTACCTCTTATAATTCTGCCTTTTACAAAACTAGCTGACACTTTGTGATAGCATCATTTCCCCTTTACTGACCTGGGATGAACTTTTGATTAATATAGCCAGTAGGGAAAAATAAATGTGGCGAACCAACCTCTACTGGTTCATGTGAGTAGATTTATAACAGAAGAGGGTACGCTGGGATTTATTCTTGCAAGCTCTGCTAAATTGCATGGGCCAGATTACATCCTTCTGTGAAAAAAAAAAAAAGAAAAGGCAGTGTGATGCCCAAAGTTAATCATAATAGTATGGCACAGTGTCATATAGTTCTTTGCAAGAGGTGTAGACACTAAATGAGGCAGATGTCCATAAATTCCCTGCCTAAGAACAATTTCTGAATGAGTCGGGGACCATAAGGCATCTCAGAGCCCCTCTGGATTAGAGGGACTGACAGAGGCACCCACACTGGGACTAAGGGTTTCCTGGCTTCTCTGTCAACTCTGGTGGTGGAACTTCTCCCTCATGGGCTCATCCTTTTCATAACAAGATCATAAAAACACTGTCTGGAAAGAAATGTCATGACAAAGCATTGAGATACATCAATGGTATGTCAAAATCCCTTTCAAAATGAATACTGATATCATCAGTGTTCATCTCCAAAGAGAATTTCTTCATAGGTGTGTCAGAGGGTACTGAGGTTCTGGGCAAATTATTTTTAGCTTTTCCCCTTTTTGTGCTCATCCATACTTACTTGAAATCATGATCATTTAGGTGGGAGAGAGCTGCTGTGTAAGAACAGAACTTCAAAGCCTTTTACCTAAAACTAATGACAGAGAATTGAAAATGGGATAGAATGTAATTAAATCACATCCAATTTAGAAAGTAATATGCATGCCTTTATTCACAGTTAATGCCAAATTTCACTCCTCTAAAAGAAAAGTAGTAGCCCCTAATATTAGCATTTGACATAGTAGCTTGTAATTCAGTTGGGATCTTGCTTCCATTTTTATAGGATATTCTTTATCCTCATTATGCCTTGGCCACTGCAGCCAAGAACAAGAACAGCCTGTTAAAGATGCTACAAAAGAGGTGGTTGGCCCAGTCCTCTTGGGAAGGTGTTCTGGGTTAAGCCAGATTCATCTGATCAGCCATTGCATTGTTTTTCAATTCACGTATGTCTCATTCACTGATTAAAAAAAAAATTGTATTTAAGATGCACATCAAAGGTAAAAATGCATATTCAGGTAACAGGTGCTGGAATGGGGGGCACCAGAAACCATTTTCTTCTGATTGCCATCTCCATATTACAAAACATTTGTGGTTCAGAAACATCCACACATTCACACATAGAGCCTTTTTTTCCACTGATGTAAACAATGTTAAAGCTCTCTTAGTAGTCAGAGATGTGATACTGGGCTCATTGTCACTCTTCTGAGATGTTAACAGCAAAGAAGAAAAAGGGAATAAAGTTCAGGGCAAGTTTTGAGCGATTTCCAAAGAAAAAAGTGATTATAACTTCTCCTTCTTCAAGGGGTCAGTTGTTCATTGAGGCAGTCTCTGAGGGTGACATTACATTATTATACCAATTTGTCACTGAAATTAAAGCCATTTAGCCTGTTATTTAGTGTGCAGCTGCAGAACTGATGTGTTTTATTTTATTTTTAATGTGTTTTTTTACAGATGGGAAAAAGAAAACTCTATATGGAGGTAAAAGTCACATCAGAACTCTCTAAAGATGTTGCTTATGACAGAAAATGTCTCTGGCAAGAGGAAAAATAATCTGGACAGATCAAAGTTCTCCCCTTTGTTACTAATATCTTACTTGTTGGTTAAAAACACAGCAGTACAGAGATATCTCTTTACACAGCCACCTTATTTTTTTTACATCTGTTCTGTTTTTCTGATTATGTGCTTTCCCTAAAACAGATATAAATGCATTTGTACATTCACAGAAGCTATTTTATCTGTCATGACCATGGATAGTGTCTTCTTAATTATGAAATAATTTTATTTGTATTTTGTATGTAAGTGATACTACTATTCTATATGTTTGTACATTTTGCTTATGTTTAAAATGCTTGTCTGATCTACTAGGAATAAGAAACAAGATCAAGAAGATAGATGACCGTATGGAAAATAGCTACTGGAGAAAGGCAAAAGTTTTGTAAAATGCTGTAAGATGAAATCTGAACAGCTCTACCCCTATTTGAATCTAACGACAAACGTATTCAGAATTCCTTGAAATTCTGGTCTAATTTTTATCCCTTTCTTGCTTTATAATCCAGAGTGCTCATCACTGTACTGTGTTAGCCATAGGCAGTATTTCTATCAGGATGATAAAAAGGTGTCCTAGCTGGTCAGGTCTCCAAATCTATCAACAGTTTTTATACATACTATATAATACACAAATTTACTTGCCTGAAAGACTATCCACTTGTAAATTTTCTCCCTATTTCTATAACTAGCTTTTATTTTGAGCGTTGCTGACCTTCTAATAATCACAGTCTTTTCATATTTTTTGCTCCCTTTTTAGTTTTGTTTCATACTAAAGCATCATTTTTTCATTCCTTCTCCTTGTTTTTCCTTCAGCCTCTTTGCATTCAGTTGTTTTTCTAAATTGCACTTCAGGTCTTGACTGTCTCATTAAAACTATTTCCGAAGAAGCACGTTTATATGTCAGGGGATAAAAACACTGGCTTACTCTTATAACAATGTTCACATCCACTTTTAGTCAACTCAAAGCAATTGCCCTGTGGGCATAGTCATAGTATCATAGAATCATAGTCTTATACCTGAAGACTCTGAACAAGTCATTTGCTTCCAGTTGGACTCTGGTACCTTACTCTCAAGCCTGTCAGCTCCATTTGGTGTCTACAGCCCTGCACAAGACTAAATGCCCAGTATTTATCAGTCTTATCAAAACAGACCTGCCCAAACAGGCATATGATGGAGTCTTCTTTTCTGTGGTCAATAGAAGTGAGATCATATGTGCCAGGGTGCCAGGCTACAGAGGGCCGTTACAAGCAATAGTGTTAGGCTGAGATTTTAGTGATGGGATCATATGCAGACTGTTTGTAGCTGGCAGTTGGTGGAGTGAGCTTGGATTAGTTATGAAGGCTTATTGTTCTGCACTTTGACAGAATTATCTGATGGCTGGGAAATCCTGAACTACTACACTGTGATTACGATTCAGTGTAATCTCATCTTTCTGCTGCTGAAACTGACACTGAGGAGTATGGGGAGACCTCAGACTGAAATTCATCCCTAACTGTTCGTTACTTATGTCTATGCAAATACTATTTTGGAGATATTTTCTGAAATAATTCATAATCCATCAGCATTTCATAGAGATGTTTTCCCTAGTCTTTTTAAGAAGTCTTTCTAGTGCAGAATGATAGGAAGTAATGTTAACAGAAGAAGAACTCATCAGGGAACATCTCAGCACCCTGTCAAGGTATCTCGGCACCTTTTTATCACAGCACAAGAAGAAAACACTGCTTTGTAATAACTCACTGATTTTGTGCAGTTCAAGCGAAAAAAGCAGCAAAAATACTACACAGCAACCCTCCATCCCTTGGAATTCTTCATCCATATACAGCCTTTGCTCCTTTTTGCAGGGCTATAGCATCTTGAAGCAACTGTTTTTCAGGAGAGACCTGTGCTGTTAGAGAAAGTGTCTAGCTCTTCCTTGCACCCCTCAATTTTTTTTTTAGCTGGAAGAAAGCAGAATTTTTGTACTTTTTTGACATTTTCTCATCAGCTCCTCTCCTATGGTATGGCTGTCAGAAATATGTTTTCCTCAGAAATTTCCTTTCGATTTGAACTAATCTGGCAAATCAGAGTTTCAACTGCAAAGTTAAATTACCTTAATTTGTTCATCTAGCTGCTTAATGTAATTATATTGTGACAGATATGAACAAACTAAAGCTTCTAAATTGTGCATAAAGGAAAGAAATAGATGGATTCAAATTCTTTCTGGTTGGTCACAGTGAAGATCTGTAATCTGTTAGTCTTCCTTCCAAAAACTCCTCTTAAATGGTCGATGTTTCTTTCCATTGACATTAAGAAAACAAACTTATGTTTAATTAACACTTGATTTAAATATTTATTATTTAACCTTTCAGTAAAAATGTTTATTGAATATCATTTAAATATTTAAATTGGTAACAATAAATAATATAAAACATGTAATTAAATAATGTTAAATTTTTGACACAAATTAGCTCAAGGCAAGCAACTCCAAACTCAAGTTGAAAGTATGTTGGTTTTTGTATTAATTTAAAACAAACAAGCCAAAGCACAATTGTAGAGGTGGAAAGACTCATGGAAAGTCCAGAGATGATAACAGAAATCTTCTGAGTACATTATAACTGTTCTATTTTAAGTCTCGTTTAACTTTAATTATTAAATATAGCCACAATGACATACATTTGGAAGAAATAGCTTCTTTATCTCTTAAAGCTTTAAGAAATTTAATGTAAATTTCTGTTAATTTCTTAAACATTTCTTTGAACAGGTCTGGAAAGTACTGGCATATTAAAAGCAGCACAAAAGTAATGTATTAGTAGAAATTTGCTGTTTTACCAAAACTGAGATATTTTATAAAGAGGTAGCTGAATCCATTGTATTTTCAGGGAAAGGCAAAGCCAAGGACAACTAAGGCACCAGAGACTGAGCTTCAGATCCTTACTGTATCTTATTTGGAGTAGTTTAGGGAAAACAGTTTTATTCTAAATCAGAAAAGGTGGATTGCCAATACCTTAATAAATGGACTGAGAACTCTCAAAGGACACATTTCTTTAAAATAAAACAAAAAAAAGCTTCTATTTTTTCACAGCTGGAAGAGAAAATTGTATAACCTTGATGCTTGTTATAGTAATGAATTATTTTCATTGCAGGTGCATTCCAAAGGCATTCTGTATTCCGTACAGAATATAATGACTCGGATACAAGCTCCTGCTCATGATTCAGTTGCTCACACATCCCTACCTAGATTATGTCACCTGCTTTGCAGCTGCTGCATTTGAAGAGCACAGATGCCCCCTAATTCCTGTGCAAATCCACCAGGTCCACATATGTGTTTTGTATATTGCAGGATGGCTCAAATGAGACTAGATATCTATGTTTAAGCATCCCCCAGTATAATTCTACAGCTGGATACATCCACCATGTCCTCTTTTAATATTCCACTGGTTTCAAGGGAAATATCCAGGTTAGCTAGCCTTTGAAGACAAAAATAGGGATTAAGGCTGCATTTCTGAGGTGAGTCCCTAGAACTGCTCAGTTTATGAACTTAAAAATCAGTTATGACTTATTCACCAAGCCTGTAGTCACGGAGAAGTTGTTTTAGATAAGTTGTCTTAGGTATATGCTAACCATGTTCTTTTTGAACTAAATAAATGAACATTATTTAGTGAAAAAATATTCAAAATTTTGGATGGAAATGGCTGGTCAAGATTTTCCTGTTGAAATAGTAGTTCCAAATTCTTCCCTCAGATACACTACTGAGAAGAAGGCCAGAATGAACACTTGTACCCACCCAAAGAAGCGTTTGTACATGTTCTGCTCATTCCCTCTCCTTCCATCTTCCCTGTTTTCTGAGCATTTGGGATTTAGTTTAAAGACAGGAAAATAGCCTGGGTTGCAAATATACATAGAGTTTATTTGAATACTGTCGAAGCTGAAGAGGCAAGCTTTCACCTGAGGGATGTTTCTTAAACTTTCAGCTTTCTGATTATGATTCATTCCTCTTGTTACTGTCATTAGAAGCTACTCTGGGAAGAAAGATGAAAAGCAAATGGGGACCATATATTATTTCATTCAGAGTCCCTGGAGCACACTGAAGATGGGAGGAAAGTCAAATTAAATAACTTGACTGATATTAAGTCAATAACTTTCTTCATTTTACCCTTCTTCTTTTTCTTCCGCTCCCTCAGTTGGGATGCACTGACCTAGTATGCACATGGATAACAGATCTTAAATTCATGGAACATCCAGTTTGATTATGCTTTATTATAGAAGCTAGGTGAGAACATAAGAGCAGAATACTAATCAATCAAATGGAGCCTCTTTTTAGCTGAGATGGCACAAAAGATATTTATGAACAGATGCACAGAGAGATACATTTTTCCAAATTGCAAATTTTTATGTAAAATATTTGACAAATAATATATTGACCTGGAAAACATACTCAGAAAATCTTATTGTAGAAGAGTACTGCTAAGTTTGCAAAGGCAAATTCTTCAACATGAAGAGGCTGGTTGCCTCAACAACTTTAATTAAGATCTGTTAATTTCCTATCACTGTAATTAAAGTGACTTTTTTTCCATGGGGCTCCTTCCTTATCTGATGCTCAGAGTACCATGCATTAGCCAGTGGCCTTTGCTCAGATTTTATCTGTGGGGAGATGTGGACTTGTTTTTAAGGTAATCATCAGTATGCTATCCTAGGACTTCCCAGACAGTTGCAAATCCATTTTCACTTGTCCTTGCAAGACTGTGAAATAGTATTACCTATGTTTTAAACAAAAAATATTGCATGCATTGAAAGTTAGAAAGAAGTCTTTATTAATCATGTATGAGATGATGGAGTAAGTGATAGTAGTGATAGGTTGTCATTCTTTAGTTGCTCACATTTGGTGAAATTTGTTGTCTGTCATGAACCAAATATCTGCCACAGCAAATTTCAGCATAATAGCTTTAAGTTTGGCAAAGTTATAAGAAATTGAACCCCAGATCTTATGCTGTAAAAATATTACCCATCTATATTACATTAACTCTTAATGTCAAAGAACAACTAACAATAATCATCATAGTTTTCTTGTCAGACTTTGTACAATGCAAACAAGTCTCATTTTTTTAATTGGGCCTTTGGAGTGAATTGTACAAAGTATGCTAATACCTTGTAGACAGTAATAGGCTTAGCCAGATGAAATATACAACTCATATTTAAAGGATCTGTTATATACAATGAAAAAAGTTTTTGAAAGCTCATGGAAATTGTGTTGTACTAAAATTAGTCAAGGGGTTTTTAGTCAAGAGTGCTGAACAGAAATGTGGAAAAATAGGACATAATTAAAATTTACAAATTAAATGATTCCTATTTCCAAGGGTGTAAAAAATTAAATACGGTACTTTATGTCATTTTTCTTCCTTTGCCTCCTGGACTGTTAAAAGAGCAGCAGAAAGTAAAGGCCATGACACTGGATTGGGAGCCTTGAAAATGAGTTCTGTTCACAGCTCTGCAAGTGATTTGCTTTCTGACCTCCTCATTCTCTTTTCTTTTAGGATGTAACAGTTTAGGGGGTTAGTATTTTGGTTTTGGTTTTTTGGGAGGGGGAGGGAAGGATTATATCTTCATAAATCTTTGGTCTGAACCTAGCCAAAATGGGAAACTTATACAGAAAAGCAGACAATAATGAGAAAATAAAAGATAGGTTTAAACCTCATCTTTTTAATAATCCCTATGACAAGAACAGGAAAGATTTGATTTAATGCATTTTTAATACTCCATTTCTAATTTCTGAAATCTCCAAGCTTTTATGTAAACTATGACTAATGCTGATAGAAACCTGTCTATAGGACTTGCAATCCTTAAATTTTACCCTTAACAGATTAAGATACTTTGGTATAAATTTCCCACAGTATTAAAAATGTGACAGTCTTGGTCAAATCACACCCTAGGTGGCTTTAAACACAGTACAGAAACTCCTGCTAGCCTCAATCTTGAAAGCACAAGCTGTTGCTATTGGTCACACTAACCCTGGCTCATCATGTCCTATTTGACCTAGACTTACAGGTAGCTCATTAGCTCTTCTGGTGCCTATCTCACTTTAGGAACTAAATCTCATCCAAAGCCTCTGAAAAGCTGAGCTCAAAACCTGGGCTAGTATCATACCGAGTCTTGAATTTAACTAAGCAGTGCCAGCAGACCTATCTAATCAGTCTCTACCAGCTAATTTTTTTTTCCTAAGCCAGCCTAATGATAAACTAGTGCAGTCTTCTAGACCGAGCCCTAAGCTATGATCATAGGACCCAACCAGACAAAGCTTTTTTGTGGCTCTTAGAGCCATGATTTAGTGGTGGACTTGGCAGTTTTAGGTTAACAGTTGGACTCAATGATCTTAAAGGTCTTTTACAGCTTAAATTATTCTTCGATGAACCTAATTTTAAACTTAGCCGGTAACCCCAGTAGGTCATCAAATTGTTTTCCTAGTCTGGTGATGTGCTGATTTTGGCTGCAATAGAGTTAATTTTCTTCCTAGTAGGTAGGATGGGGCTATGTTTTAGATTCGTGCTGGAAACAGTGTTGATAATTCAGGGATGTTTTCATTATTGCTGAACAGTGCTTACACAAAATCAAGGCCTCTTCTCTTTCTCACCCCACCCCACCAGTGAGTAGGATGGGTGTGCACAAGAAGCTGGGAGGGGGCACAGCTGGGACAGCTGACCCCAGCTGACCAAAAGGATATTCCAGACCATATGGCATCATGCTCAGCATATTAATCTGGGGGAATAAGAAGGAAGTTCAGAGTGATAGCATTTCTCTTCCCAAGTAACAGTTACATGTGATGGAGCCCTGTTTTCCTGAAGATGGCTGAACACCTACCTGCCGATGGGAAGTAGTGAAGGAATTTCTTGGTTTGCTTTGTTTCAATATGTGGCTTTTGCTTCCCATATTAAACTGTCTTTATCTCAGCCCACGAGTTTTCTCACTTTTACCTTTCTGGTTCTCTCTCCCATTCCGTCAGGGGGGAGCGAGCAAGTGGCTGGGTGGTGCTTAGTTGGTGACTGGGATTAAACCATGACAATCTCATAATCAAAAAGGACAACTGAATAGGATGATTTTTTTTTTTTTTCTGAAATCTGATGGTTTTGCTGTAAGATATTTAATGTATAGACATTCAGGTAGATCTTCTACAAGAGGTGTTGTAAGACTTCATGTGTTACAGTGTTCATATTGCAGCATTCAACTTTTAGACATACATTATTCAATTCAATTTATTGGGAGGTGAGCTATACTTGTGTAAAGCATGGCTATCAGAAAGGGTACTTCGGCCAAATAAATGTTACCCGCTCTGTAAATCCTGATAGACTGCAAAATTACTTAGTACATGCACTACAATGTTAAGTTGGTTCTTTAAACCTCTGTTCATTGAAGTGAAGGTGCCTAGGGGTACACATGCCTGAAGACTTGTATGTTGGGCAGCAAGCATCGGTAACTAAATGTTAGTGATAAAGGTGTAGCTGGTTTCTTTCCTCCTCTGTGAATCTGGAAAATACTTAACTATTGTAGGGGTCAAAGACCCCTACATGGCTTATGGATGTCATTGAGGGCCTCACCACAATGACACGTTTCCAAGTGAAGAACTGTTCTGAGACACTGAAGGACCATTCAATTGTTTTCTCGTATTTTCAAGCACTGGAGCCATTTGGCTGTAGCTGACTGCTTAAACTGATTTTTCAGACATTTGAGGAGTATGACTTTTCTCCTAGAGATAATTTTTTTTGTAACTGAGCTCTAATCTGCATGGTTTGCCTTCCTTCTTGGTATATTTTTTACCTCAAGGATTTTGTCTTGTCAGGATATATCACAAAAGAAAAAAGCCAGAAATTCCATGTATGAAAATCTCTGAAATGCTTGTTTCCTAACTGTTACACATGTTGCTTTGCTCTGTTCTCAGTGACTGCTGTATATCTAAAGTATATATGCACACATATATATGTACACGCATGCACACACATAAACATGTCCTTTTTTACACAAATTACCATGCTCTGACCTGATTAAAACAGTGTGTGGCAAGCTCTCTCAGCTGTTGTAATAAAGGGAGATTCCATTTAAGACTGCAAATGGCATAACTTTGTGGCATAAGAGGATTTTACTGGTGTAAAATGTTTTGATGCTCTTGATGGGTGTGTGTGTGCATTGAATAGTATTGTCCTGAATACGGTTAGTTTGTAGAAAATCAAGACACTGTAGTACAAAGCATCAAAACATCAACTCTTTCTGATCGAGCATGTGGAAATGTACCTGTGGATTTGCAACAAATCAATCTGTGGCTGCATTATTCACAACACATGATTGCTAATGATTGTTCTGATGAAACTTGTCACATAATTATTGTGACTCATCCACTTTTATAGCAGCACAGTTTATGACCCGCATGTGCTGGGAAGACAAATACAAAGAAGTGGTGTAAGGTTGATGTTTGGCTTTTTTTTTTGAGTAAAGGGCTCTCAATATTCACTCTGATGTTGCAATATACGGAATTAAAACAGAAGGTCTCTAAAACACTTTCTGGAAATTAGGCCCATTTTATTATTTACATTTAGTTTGTTTTGTTCATAAAATTCAAAATATTGTAACGGTTCTTATTTTAACTTCTACCAGGCTTACTCTAATTACCAGTTCATTTTTCTGTCAGTGGTGGAGGTACTGTAAGTTTTGGAAGGTTATCAGGAGTTGTATTGTATTCTCTTTCTTTACACTCCCTGAAGTCTCCTGATTTTCTGCATACAGCTTACAATTGCTGTCTACTTTTTAGTGTAGTCAGTTGTTGTGGTTTTTTTATTTGCTTTGTGATGAATGCTGGATGTTAGCTACATTAGGAACCCTTTATTCAGCTTCAATTAAAAGACTTGCCTTTGTTTTGATTATAGTATATTTTCCAAGAAACAATCTATTAAGTTAACTTGAGCAAAGCATACTAGAAAAAAAGGGGGAGAAATATATGCTGATATATTTATCAGTTGTGATGTGAATCACCTGAAGTAGCCTTGTGGGAATATTCAGAAGTGTAGAGTGAAATATATATGTAAATTGTTGCTGAATGAGGGCCTGAAATGTTATAAAATATGTTCAGAACTCTATAGGTTAATTCATGTAGGTACAGATCTTGAAAAAAATATAATAGTCATTGCTAATATCTATATCTGTGATGATATTCTTCCTGACCATTAAGACAACTGCTGATTCTTAATACTAATCTGATATCATCTTTATTTTTAGTGTTCCCCTTTCAGTTACTTAGATGCATGAGGTGTAATAAGATTCAAATGGCTGGAGAGATGATCTTGCTACAGGCTGAATTTTGAAAAAAATCTTTAATTGGCTGTTACAGGAATCACTGTTGGTTTTGCAACAATTTGCCTGACCATGCAACATTAAAAATCATCTTGAAACATCTCGGTAGTGCCTTTGCAGACGTTTCTGTGGTTGTTCTGAAGTAGCACATGAAGTAGCCTTAAAATAGCTTTCACTTCCACTATTAAAGTGACCAAAAATGCTAAAATAAGAAGTATCTTATGACACTCTAGGCACGCATTCTTTGCTGGTATTTTGGATGAAGATGTTCTCCACTCAGTTCCATTTATTGTGGAGTGATCTCAGAGTGCATGAAGTGGTTTTCTTTCATCTGAAGCTAAACTGTAAGATGAGATAGAAATATGGATCAAGTTAATACACTCCAGCCACAAACGGGCGTTCATCCCATACCAGCCACGTGAGAGCTAGTCTGAAGTAATTGCCCTGCCACAGAACAAGTGTGCTATGGACGTTGAGTCTTTGTCACCAACTATCTCATTCCACAGTTTAGTACGTAACTGGCCATGTTATTTGCTAATGCAGATGCTACCTCACATGCACCTGCACTAGTGCATGTTTTGGTCTAAGTGTTCTGAAATGTAATGATACTGGTAACAGTTCTGCTCTCAGGTCAGGCTTAAATACATACGTAAAACCACAAACAGGTAAATTAAGTGGAATTAGAAGGTTCCTTAGATACATAAGCAATATCAGTATAAGACGCTTAAACAATCCAGCATGGGAAAGAGAGTTCATCAGAGGTGGACTACATACTTAGAAAAGAAGTTTTCAAAGCAGTCTATGTGGGATTTTTGAAGAAATATGGGTGGACTAGGAAATTAAAGCTTGAAATTAAAAAGAGAGTAAGTAAAATGACAATAGAAATTCACTATGCACTGTCTG
>NW_009258727.1:1023722-1050462 GCF_000687185.1 Egretta garzetta
CGGAAAAGGCCTGACAGGATGATAACAGAAATCAAAAGGGGAAACTGTCTAACCTCCACTCCCAGGCACAGCTATTTAGAGTGAGTGGTAAACATGCACCACTTGGGATGATGGATTACTCTGTTTTCATGTTTCAAATAATGCCCTTGAGTGGGCTACTTGTTGCTCCAAGAACATGCCAAATCTCATGTGCTGTCTCATTTTCTAAGGGAAGGTTACAATGTGCCTAGGTTTTTGATGTCACCATTATTATGATGATCAGTGTAACAGCAAAGGTTTTTGATGTTGTCACCATTATTATGATGATCAGTGTAACAGCATGACTGCGTGAGTCCTGGCAGGAAAGAAAGACTCTTTCCAGTGCTTAAACACACCTACCTTTTTAGAAATCAGTGGCGGGATCCACATGACCTCCTCTAGACAGCAAAGGCTGACACCTAAGTTAGTCTCCTTAGACTTCTGTTCCAGCCAATGAAGAGAAGGTGCTTCTCAGGTGCAGTTCATTTCATCCTAAAGGAGTAGTCTAAAATATTTTAGATATATTGTGTCCTAAAATGTCTGTTTCCCTTTATGTAAGGAGACTAGGGATAGTACTTCATGTGCGGGAGTCTGTGTTGTGGAAGTTTCAAGTTAGGTGATATAGGTCAGCTTCTGAAAATTCAATCTCTATCACCTAAATATAAACAAAGGACTTAATATAGTGTTATCAAAACTAATAAATATCTGTTCACGCCTTCTTTGTTCACACTGGATGTATGTAGGCAAGTAATTTCAATGGGCCAATTGTTTAGTAAGAAGCTATTTGCCAGTAATAAGAACAAGATGACTGGAAGCAAACTTTTCATTGCATCACAACAGGTTAGTCTTGCTGGGATGAGAGAGAAGAGAAATACTAAAAATGGTGGCACTCATCCTGTTCTTAATGTTGTTTCATGGCCACCACAGTTTGGACCACATGGTAGAACAACAATCAAATCACTGTGGTCCTTGGCAATCCAGGTAACAGCAAAATCCAATGTTTTACTAAAGCTTACAGTATTGTGTAAAGGCAAATAATTAAATGCAGTTTGTAGAATGGGAAGCTGTTTCTCTGTCTTGTTTGTCAAGGCTTCTCAGAACTGTCATTCTAAGTAGAGTATAGCTAATAGTAGAAGGCTAATAAAAATAAGAGCTTTTTATGGTTGAAAAATCCTCAAATTCTACTGGCATTTGAGGAAAGCAATTTGAGACAAAATCTCTTTCAAGGGAGAAAAATATGGCTAAAAGCAGGGTAGAAGTAAATAAATAAGTGCAAGAAAATAAGGAAATTTTTTCTTTAGGAGAATTTGTTGATGATTCTTCTCCCCTCTGAAAGCGCCTGTTTCTCTTTGCTTCTGTAATCTGCCTGAGTGATTGCACAGTGTTTGTTAGCAGAACATATGGTGACTACCTGACCCTGTATATGCAATCAGGCAGAATCCAGGCAGAGAACTAGTCATCACTGAACACTGAAATGTTTCTGAAAATGATCATTTGATGTGACCATTTTTCTTCTGGGTCTCTGTTGCTGCTGTCAACAACTGACTTAGCAAAATGACCAAGGGTATATTTCTCTCTGGGAGTACATGTCTGCCTTTTTGCTGGATATCTGCTGTACAATATGTCCTAGGGCATGAAAGGGTGTCAAACCTGCCAAGGAGTACAGTGTGTGCACATTGTAGAAACACTGCCATTTCTTAACTCTTCCTTGTCCTGCTTAGATAGAGGAAGGACTAGAACCTTGTCCTTAATAGAGATAAAGATGTCATAATAATAAAAAATTGAGTGGGAAGACTTTAGCACTCTGGGACCTCAAGTCTTGCTCTAATCAGATCAACAAAGTATGTTTACTGTTGGAGTCTTACTAATAAAAGAAAGGTGTTTTGAATATAACGTTATATTCTTAGAAATGGAATTGAAATGAAAATGAACTTTTGAATTTGAAAAGTTCATTGATTTTTCTTTTAAGCATAGGTAAATGATTTCTTCTACCTACCTGCCCTTGTGCGTAATTATAATTTACAGTAATAACCTGACATGTAATTACAAAGGGTAAACACAATAAGATGGTTAAGGGACCTTCCTTGTTTTCTGTCATTCAAGGCCTACTTTAGCTCAGAAAATGTGTTTCATGTTGTTCTGCTCCTTTAGTCCCGTGATGACAACTGTACCCTGGATTTCAGTGGGTTTTAGCTGCTTAGACTCTTGGCCTTAGCCACTTATTTTAACGAAAGGATGTTTTCTAACAGAGAAATCATATTGGCATCTTTACTCTGTGCTCACAGAATTGTCACATTTCCTTTGTCATAGCTATTGAAGATGGGAGGAAAAATCTTAAATACAGATGACATACAAACTACATCTTTTCTTGTGGTTCTGTTTTGATGGCAAAAGCCTTTTCTTAGGTATTTTCACAAAAAGAAAATCAGTATGTCTGTGTTCTGGCTCACTATTCAACCATCTAATGCCATTCAAATGTTGTGTAGTTTACAAAGGCAGATAAAGGCTTGTGTATCTTGAAACTGTTCATATCAATTCCTTTGCATCATGTCTTTAATCTAATCGCAGCTTGAGTTCTTTCTTCTCCCTCCAAGAAGAGCTACTGGCCTGTACAGGTGACAGCACAGCAGCGGTCACTGTTGGCATTAACTTTGAGGGTTCGACAGAACGTAACTTTGTTGATGAGCAGCGTCAAAGAGAGAGCTACCAGTGGCTTCAAGTTTAGAGGCTTGTTCCATTGCCTGTGGACAACACAGGCAATGGAACGACCCCCACTGATTCCTCTGAGATTTTTTACCTGTTTTATACCATAATTTGCAGCAAACACTTGAAAGTAAAGGTGATTTTTTTATTATTTGTAGCATTAATGATACAGAAATAGATTTCAGTAAGTGCTTTAAATCCTCTTCAATGATATTCCACTAAGCCCATGACCCATTTTTAACTAGAAATGATTGAGATAAAAGTGGTGTAAAATTATTTTGTTATGAATAATCCCCTGGTAGTTAGAACACCTTCTTCTTTTTTTCCTTCCCTCCTTCCTTTATTCCTCCCCCCCTCAAACCACCATAATATAATTTTTTAAAATTAGATCATCTACAGGTCACCTACTTATATGTTGACTGCAGCAATTTTTTATTGTCGGGATACATGTGCCTTTGTTCTTCCTGGGCATTCAAGAGATTTTTTGCTGGTTTTTCTTCTGTGTTTGGGTTTTTGTTGTTGTTGGTTTTCCTTTGCTTTGCATAGTATTAATTACATTACTTTTTTTTTTTTTTTTTACAAAAGCATGCAAAAAAAAATTACATTCTTTTAGGGTGACTTTTCTCAATTAAATCAAAGGTATCAGATGAGATTAAGGAAAATGCTTGCAAAGCACTGGTCAAAGAGAATGAGCCTCTACATGTTAAATAAAATTTAAGGAAAAAATATTCTAAATGATCTCACTTTTATTATTTGTTGAATGCAATCACAGATTATATTTGAACAAGCAAATAACAACATGATCCCAATTTCCCCCAAAATAAACAGAAAGAGGATGTTTTACATGTCTGTATCTATAAATAATAAATGCCTAAAACTTTGTACATAGTAAATAAATTAGTAGTTTAGGATAGAGCTCAATTCTGCTCTCACATAATTTTTACAGCTGCAATGACTTCAGCGAAATTTCAGTGGAACCGAGATTCACTGGTTGATGAGAATTAAGCTTCCTGGTCAGATGCAATGAATCTGAATTACAGGCATTTGACCAAGGCAATTTCATTAGTGATTAAAAAGCATAAAGAAAGCAGATATATGGGGCATAAGGGACAATAACAGGAAGTTTCGGAATGGATTCAAGGAGGAAAATGCTGTTACTTCACAAATTTTAAGGGTATTTTGGTTCCTTCTCCCCCTTGCTGCCTGTGGCTCCTTACAGGTATTTCCATTCATGATGGAGCAAATATTTGTTATGGTCTTCGGTGAGCAGATAATGATCAGTTAAAACTGCCCAACTTCAAATGAAAAAGTTAATTTTAACTTGCATCATCCTATTAACCTGGTACCCCATGAGCCTACATGAATACAAGATGGTTGAGGAAAGGGAGGGGTGGTGCAGGAGCAGAAATATGAAGTAGTGACGATTATATGATCTAAACTCTTTGTAAAATTACACAGCATTTCTGGCTTACTGAGAATGAGCTCCACTTAGGCACTGTCTGCTGGCAGTAGAGAGGGACTCCTCCCCACTCAGAGCCTAATTTACCCACCCTGAGTTGCCTTCTCTATGCTAGTACTGAGCAGGAAAAATATCCAAAAGATTTAGCTTGCCCTCAAAAGAAAATGTATGGCTGTGGTCTGCAGCTGCAGTCTGCCCCCCTGCACACCAGTACCACACTCAGCCTTTCAGAAAGCACTCACAACTACTTTGCTACTCTGCTACTGAGTAATGCTATCAGTGTTATTATGTCTGCCTGCAGTATGAGTGTAGCAAAGAGCCAAAGGTGGGTTTGCATCTTGTGCTGCTGTAGGACAGTGCCTCTGCCCCTGCTGCATCACTCTGCACCAGCTGGTTCTTCTGGGGTGAGCCTGGAAGTGGAGAGAGTCAGGAACCCACAGTGGTTTGCCAAATTAGAGAGTACCCCAAGAGGTGAACAAAAAAGGCATAGATAATACTGAACAATGTATACTTTGCTCGTGTTTCTGGCAACTGTAGTTTCAGTTTAATTATTCATATGAATAGGTTGCTGGAATACTGCTGCTGTAAATGTGCTCTTGTATATTTTATAGAAGTAATGACTTTTAGGACTAAAACCTGGAAGCAGTATTCAGTCTGACTGGCAGGCCAGCAAGCTGGGGTTGTTTTTCAAAAGAGGGGGCAAAGAAGTTAGAGCAGAACCATCTTCCTTTGTTACCTCAGAGTGGCACTACCTTGCCTCTCCAGATTCCTGTGCAGATCAAGGACTCCAGTATGTTACAAAAAAACCCTCTTCACACTACATAAAGTGCATACCCATGGAGCTACTGTCATCGCCTAACCATTCTACACGTCAGAGAAAAATCGTTGCGTATGGAGATATTGTCAGCAACCTGTAGAGAGTCCATGGAGCTGGTCCCACTTTGTACAGTGGAACTACAATCTCTATTTTTGCTTAGGACCATTGTGTTGGGGCAGGCTGTGACTTTAAGCAAAGGCACCGTGTTACAATTTTACTTCCCTGCTAAAGATGTGTCCATGCTATGATATTCCAGACAGATGTTTGTCTAACCTATTTTTAAAGGCCTCCAGTGGTGGAGAATATCCCCAGACAATCTATTACATTGCTTCATTATCATTACTGCTAGAAACTTTCCTAAATTGCATTTTTATCATAATTGTTTGCAGTTACAAGTAACTGACTTCCAGAATTCCAGATGTGTAAATAAAAGGGACTGTTCCCTCGTAAGTCATCCATTATCACTTTTTAAAAAATTTAAATAAAATACTGCAATTTGCTACTAAGAAAAAAAGATTGCATATGTAGAGATGTATTCTGGACAGTATGGCTAAATGGCCATGGTACAGTAGGAGATAGAATCATCACCACTGCAATTCACTTTTTTCTTTTGTGTTTCAAAACTGTCAGTTTTGCAAAATAATCTAAAAGAGAATAAGAGGTTTGCAAAAGAAAGCCTGAGCAATTGAAAATGAAAATAGAAAGACAAATATAATATAATCTGAAATATGCTAAATCATACTGCAATTCATGCGCTACCATTTCAGCACTACTTCAAATAACAAAATTTGTGACAATGGTGCAGGCCAGTAATTAACCTTGCCTGCTTCATGACACAGTGAGTACTGCAGCCACAGCAATGTTACATGTTCCCTGCTCCTGCAGGGGGGTTGGATTAGATGACCTCTAGGGGTCCCTTCCAACCCAAAACATTCTATGATTCTATGATTCTATGTTTATTTTTGTAACTTATTCCAGGCTGTTGGATGGCATTTTGCAATGAAAGCTACAGAATCCATAAACAAAATCGATCAAGATGAAAGGTCTGTTTTCAATTCTTTCTTGGGAAAGGGAAAAAAAGCTGCAAAGGGAACAAAAAGATCCCCTCTCTTCTTGGCTAGGAATTTCCCTTCTGGGTGAATCGCTGGCTGGCATATGACTACTTCAGCTAGCCCTGTAGTACCCCTGCCTAACCAGTCCTGATGCACTTCTGGGTAAGCAGAACACAGTTGCCACTGCCTGCCCTTTCCTATGTGTGCTGGTGTTCAGTACCATGAATATTTGGGGACGAATTCAGCATTTGCTGTCAGTTCACTACTCCTGTTTTTGTAATAGTCCCTTTTATTGTGTATAATCCTGGAAGTCTGACCATTCTACTAAATGTTTCTGAGACAAAAAAGTGTTATGTCACTTAGCTGTACAAAATAAGGATGTCTTATTGCATTTATAAAGGTAGTTGAAAAGATGCATACAGAGAATAAGGCTAGGAATATTAAGAGGATTCACCCACTATGGGTGTTTCAAGCTTGGCACAAATAAATGCTTGACTTAACTAGAAACATTGGTAAGCATTTCTGATAAGCTTGATCTTAGTGACTTCTTAAGGGCCAGACAGGGATTCAGCGGGAGATCTCAGAATGGACTTAGGAAACCTAAACCCTCAATTCTATGCTCTAAACATATGGAAAATAACTATATTACATGGACCAAAGTCATACACCAAATCAATATGACAGATCTGTAGTTGTTCAAAGGAACTTTTATGTTTGATCTGGATTTAAGCTTATCTATAAATGTGGAGGCACAAAGGAAAAGAAGATTGACAAAACTCGGAGTTAGAAGTAATAGCTTCTGATGCTCTTGATCACCTTCTGCATCAGAAACTCTTAATAAATATTTGGTTGCACTACTGCAGTGTACTGTCAAGGTGACCATCTGTCAGTTAGCTTCCAGGGATTCTACAGAAATTCTCTTCTAAATCAAGATTATTATTTTATTTTTAAATTGGGGAAGGGGGCTCTTTATAAACATCTTTAATTTACCTGAAGACTTTATGGGCTAAATTGTTAATAGGATAAGAATTCTCAGCAGGTAAATAACATCAATTCTCATCAGATACAAAGCTCATGCAGAGATTGAATGATGAGGGTAAAAGCTATCATGGAAACTTGAATCAAATTTATTAGCAGATGTTCAGTGGTGCAGAAGAATTATACATGAATAATAAAGTACAATGCTAGCAGAGAGCTCTCAATTTCCCGCTTTTCCCAGGAAGTACCTTTTAATGGAGGTCTTTTCCCAGAAGCTTAACATTGTGTTGAATTATAATTAAGCCATATTGAGAAAACATTCAAGTGACAATGATTTACAAATGATCAAATTATTTTGGGCTTAGCTTAGGGCTTTACTGACTAGAATGATTTCTCTGTTATGACCATATGTCTGTTAAGAAACTTGATTCAAATGTAAAAACTATTATGGGCATTTTTGAGACAATTAAAGAAAAAATAAATTGAAGGTGTTTCCTGCGGTTTTCTCTTGTTATTTAAATAAATAAACCTTTGTGAAATTGTCAAAGATCAAGAAACAAAAGTTCATAATAAATGTAAGGACATGGACCTGTAAAGCTTTTACCTTGCCTGCCTGTCACAGACAAGGACACTTTGTTTTATGACCTGTTTAACCAACCCAGCAGTAATAACTAGTGGCATGGATTGGAAGAGCCGAAAGCCACACACTTTCACCTTCCCTAAAGATATTCTTATTGTCATGGTCCCCCTCCATGAAATTGAACCATTGTTTCTTTCTGTCTCTAAGACAAACTACACCTCATCAAGACAATCTTTATTTTAAGCAGCAATATGAAACTATACCCCTCTGGTCAGGGAGCTTAAATCATCACCCAAAAAGGGGTCCTAAGAATTGCAGAGATGGATAGTGATATCCTAAAGGCTAAGAGACTGAGGATGACAGATGTGAATGAAGAACAATGTGTAGAAATGTAAAGATGTTTCTTTCTGTGTGAGATTTTATGGTTGTTACCATAAGTATCTACAGAACAGATCCAAGGTGACTCAAATATCTGAAGTATAGGGAATAGATTCAAAGCTATGGGCAACTAATTCAGTCACCTAACATAGGCATGTCAAGCTTAAAAGATGAGGTTTTGCCCAGTTAAATGCTGCCTTCCCCCCCCCTCCCCCAGCCTTCTGCAAGGCATTGAACTCAATACTCAAGGCAAAGGGAACATCTTAGTAAATCAGAACATTCATTTTTATACATGGATCTGCTTCCTGATCCTCCAGCAATGCCCACGCTACTGACCAGTATCCTGGTACAGCTTCACCAACCAGGGAAGGGGGGTTTATTCTTTTCCCTTTCTAATGCATTGCATTCATTGTTAAGTCTACTGCTGAGAACAAGTACAGGCTCTACAGCTTCATTTAATTTGTTGTAAATTCACAAGTATGCTGAACAACATATTTCCAAAGGGGATCCTTATACATTTGGGGGCCTGCATTACCTGAGGCCTGATGATGCTTGCCAGAGGGCACATTTCTAAAGTGCTTAAATTGGATTCTAAACCAGCCTTATTGCTCTTAAATTTGCTTTACTGCAGGGGCATCTGATGGCAAAGTAGTCCACATAATAATCTTTAATATCTCACTGGTGATCTCTACCATTGAAAGTGAATACTGGAATACCAGATAAATTATTCAGACAAACTTATTACCAGAAGATTCATATTCTTTAAATTTGCCATCACAGGTCAATTTGGGGTATGTAATTGCACATTTTGTTAGCTTTCTTCTTAAAGATATACTCAAAATTCATTATCTGTAAGAGGCAACTTACACTGAAGAATCTTACATTAAAAGAAAAAAAAAGCTGAAGAAACCCTCGTCTTTAGTATCTCATTTCTAGCTCACAAAAATGTGATGGCGATGTCTGAAATGCATACCTGACAAAAGACTGCGACACACTCCCCGTTTCTAGTTTTATGTAAGACTGAAGATACCTTTATGTTGCCACAGCTCATCATATCTCTTGTGCAAACCACTATCTCTTGGGAAAAGAATGTGTGCAGACTATTGACTCTCCCTTAGTCCTGCCTAACAGTAGATTCATATCAGAGTATTGGAAATCACTGTATTTCCAGTTAATTGGCAAAACCTAGTCTTTTTAATATCTGAATTCAGAGAACTGTTGAAAAACATTTCTGATAAGGACTTTGAATGCCCATCCCCTTGTCTTATGAAGAACAATTATGCCTATAGGATTTGTCTGTGATAATTCTCAAATATTAGGGCAGTATTGTTTAGTCTTGATTAAGGTGTACTTCCAACTGGAGTTCATGAGTCCTTGGGTGAGGAAAGACTGAAGGGTATGGCTGTGCATTAACCTTACAGAAAACTTTGACCTTTAAAAATTTCTATTACTGTGTTCATTTTTGATTTTACTTACTATAAGCTGTTATTTAACATCACACTAATATTTCACTATTGGTTTTTATAGTTGTTATGTGTTTATTGCTTTGTGCTTTTTATTATGCTACATGTCTTTGGGAGGCTGTTTTCCTTCTACATTGCAAACTATAGATGTGCTATGTACTGCAGTTTTATCGATTGAGCTTTTAAAGGATACCTGGAATAAATATGCCTTAGTTTTAAAGAAATATGTGACACATCTTATTATTTGAATTTTTAGCGGGTAGGCAATGAAATTTACTGCTCAGAATTGATGGGCAACAAATCCAACAACAGGCAGATGGATTCATCAATTCCCTATTAAAAGGAAAAGTAAAGCACATGGCTAAAGGTCAGAGTATGAATAGTAGCACGGATAAGAGGCTGAAGTGATCTCATTGAAGGAAAGCAGTTCCATATTCATTTGAGATTTGTAAAATTATTTCTGGCTGTTTCTAGTTATCTCTAAATTGCCAGTTGAGGTTCAGTAGTAGATCTTATGTAGCAGAAGCTCTTCTAGGGCAACAGTCATTCTTAGAAAATAAAATATTTTTTTTTTTTACTTTAGACATCTAAACAATGTCACTACAGAATGAACACTACTCCTCATATGAAGCATACATCTGGAAATGTTAGAAACACCATTATGTAAGCTAAAACCAGAAAGTCAATGGGTCTAACTAACCTGAATCTCTGCACAGCTGTTTGCAGTGCTTGTGGTATTAGATTTGGACAACATATACCGCATGGTAAGTTAAGAGTGCAGTCCTGCCTGCTTCCTCCATGAATGGGAAGCATTGAAGTGCAAGTCTGGCTACAAAACCAATGTGGGAGGCTGGAATGGTAAGACATCTTTGAACCTATGTCTTTGAAGTAAATCTTCATTAAATGCTGTTTTTGGAAGAGAACACAGGTTTTCTTTAAACCTGTTGCCATGCTGATTCTGCTGTAGCTGGGTAAAATTAACTTACTGTTATTATAGCGTTGGAAAGCTGATTTAAATCTTTAGAGTGGGGTTTGACTCATCTATCTTTAGCTGTCTAGAAATTAGAAATGGGTCTATGTTGCCCAGCTGGGCATCTAGTGTCAGGTGGAGTATCCTGCCTGATCTTTCCCCTCTGCAATCTCCCTTACCTCCTGAGTAATATCTTTCAGCTGTGTGAAAATTTCTGCAATACTTTAGGAGTCACAGGTGGCACTACATGCTGTTGTTTAAGCCACTGAATCCCATCCCTGCATGGCCAGCCTAAGCAAGGTGTTGAACTATGTAGTCAAAAGGAAGAAAAAGCACCTACAGAATCATTAAGCAGATTAATAATTCTTTGGAAATGTCAGCCCCTCTGATTGACTGCACAGAGTAGACAATTTTTAGAAGGCTAAAGTTAAACAAGATGAATGTCTGTCTTGGAGACAAAGGTGTTAATGAAGTAACATTTACAAATGGAGGTGCATGAGAAAGTCTTTGTTGCCCACAGAACATACATGTCTCTGTGTTACCCTCTACATGAAGAGACATTTTATTCCCTTTTGTAATATAAGATTCTGTATGATGAAACTTCAGTATTTCACACTAAACTAAAATAGAAATTTCCAGGTCATTCTCTGTGAAGTGCATTTCAGTTTTTCATGAAAAAAAGCTGTGTATCTGAACTTTTGAAGCTGGGGAGGGAAAATAATCCACGTTTTCAGCTCACTGAACAAATGTTTTAAATACTAAATATTATGAAGTACTCAATATTGCTTTAAATGTAGTTACTGGCAGCTTAGTTTCTGATTTTTTTATTAAAATAGCTACTGCTGCATTTGTCAGAGGCCTAGTTTGATAATGGGTGACTAAGACATACAGTACACCAGTTTGAAAGTGGGACTAAGCTTGACCCTTATACCTGGCCTCATCACTCCAGCAGCAACCCAAGAACCTTTCTGTGAATTGCATGGAGGTTGGATTTCTGGGATTGCTTGTTCTCAGATTATTTTCTTGAGAGTGTGTCTGGGTACGGCCCCCTCCTCCAGACTGAGAACTGTAGGTTTAACTCTCCTTTTCTTTCTTCTCTCTGTGTACAACAGCACAACAGAGGAAGAGAGAACAGCAACCAACCTTGTGAAAATTAAATCAGTAGTTAACTAACACCTGTGTCCAGTGAGAGTATCTGATTATTGGAAAAATGAAAATCAGGGCAACACAACGAAAGATTATCTGGAGAGAAGAAGGAGAACCTGGGAGCCTGTCTGATCCTTGGAAGGATCTTTGAGTTTGACCAGACTGACTGAGACGTTTTCTCCTCCATTTTAGTTCTGGAGAAAGCATCAAATGGAAGGTGTTGCCAGACAGCAGCTCATGTGGACCCAGAGAACGTGTCTGGCCTTGCTGGCAGCAGGGCACAGCAGCGCGAGCCCTGTCTGACCCTCAGCCATGGCAGCACATCTCCCAGGGAGACAGGAATCTCCATATGTGTTTTCACATGAGACCTTCTTATCCTGTGTTGGTTAGAGACAAACACAGACATCCCAAAATATCACTCCTGTCTGTCCCCTTCTTCACAGACTCTACTCCCCAACCACTGTTTTTTTGCAAAAAGTTAACATGGGAGTAGATTGTCTTTGGAGGCTTTTCCCAAGAGCTGCTTGGGATGCCTGTCCCTTACATGTAGTTCACAACCTTCTTTTGCTTCTTATCTGAGAATCAGCCTTTTTGAGAGACTCTTGGATTACTTTCTCCTCTGTAATTTGACTAGTTTTATGAAATAACCCTTCAAATCACCTGCTAATGAAATAATGAACTTCATGCAGGTTGCAAATATACGCATTATATGTCATAATTTAATTTGTTTTCCTATGCATGTCAAAAATGTTTAGTGAAGCCAAATCTGACAATGGTGTCTCTGTGGGTCACAGGCATAATACCCCAGTTTGTGGGCTTTTAGTACTGCAAAAATGTCTCTCACTTGGCTGTAACATCAAATTTAAATTGTCAGCTCAAATACTGTAGGTTTTAAACTTTTGAAACTATAAGTACGATAAACATTCTCTCTCTAGGTATGAAGCAGCACAAATATAATTTGCAGTTTAAACTCTGAAAGATGCATTTCCTTCTTCCTATCATAAGCTCAAAACAAAAAGGAAGATAATTACAGGAAAGACATAATCTAATAGGCTTCAATTTCTTAAGTATGTTGATCACCTTACAATGTTATTTAGGGAAGATTTGTCTAGCAAGCCTGTGAAAGAGGTAACATTTTCAGGAAGATGAACACTCAGCAGCTGTTTATGAGGACAGTGATGATTTTTCAAAAACTCTTTCTTCACTTGACTGAAGATTGCATTGTGATCTCACAGTAGGACAGCAAAGGAAACCCACAAACTAAGCACTACTCTTTAGCTGAGACAGGAAGCACACAATCAGAAGTGCCTCCTTTCTGGGGCCTCTCTAAAGGAACTGATTTTGTGTAACAGGAATGAATGATAATGAAGTCAGGTCAACAGGATTTCACTGTAATGGAGAGACATTTGGACATTATAAATGGCAAAATGCTACTTAAACTCATGCAGATTTTAGGACATAGGCTGTGACATAGGGCATGGACTAAACTTTGAAGGTTAGATAATGTGATCTTCAGTCTGAAAGGCTTTTTATTCAGGGAAGCCAGCCAGTGGACCTCACCTTAAGGCATCTGAGCTGAGTAGTCAGTATGCAGATGCGTACATGTGAGTGAAAGCTTGATTTGGTTGTCTGCACATAGGCATCTACTATCCATTTAGATGTTTGAGACTTTCCACCTGACCTGAAAAGAGCAGATCTTCCATAGGTATTTGTTACACCTCTACACTTTTGCATGTGTTTTAGATGTTCTAGGGCTTCTTAAATTATATGAATACCATTATGGTATTCAGCTGAAATAAGGTTTGCTGGTTTTGCCTGTGATAGAGTTAATTTTCTTCATAGTATCTAGGATGGGGCTATGTTTTGCATTTGTGATGAAAACAGTGTTGATAACATAGGGATGTTTTAGTTCTGCTGAGCAGGACTTACACAGAGTCAAGGTCTTTTTTTCTTCTCACCCTACCCCACCAGTGAGGAGGCTGGGGGTACACAAGAAGTTAGGAGGGGACACAACTGGGACAGATTACCTCAACTGGACAAAGGAATATTCCAGACCATAAGACATCATGCTCAGCATATAAATCTGGGGGAAGAAGAAGGAAGAGGGGGGACATTCAGAGTGGTGGCATTTGTCTTCCCAAGTAACGGTTACATCTGATGGAGTCCTGCTTTCCTGGAGATGGCTGAGCACCTGCCTGCTGATAGCAAGAAGTGAATGAATTCCTTGTTTTGCTTTGCTTGCATGCATGGCTTTTGCTTTACCTATTAAACTGTCTTTATCTCAACCCATGAGTTTTTTCTCTCTTACTCTTCTAATTCTCTCCCCTATCCCACCAGGGGGGAGCGAGCGAGTGGCTGTGTGGTGTTTATTTGCCGACTGGGGTTAAACCACAACATAAGGTCATGGCTCTAAAATTCCCATTATAACATACAGAGATTTATTACCTACTATATGTGAAACTGAGGGAGTGATTCAGCTGACCAGACATGATCTGTCTAAACACAAATGTGTAGTAGCATTTCAGATGCAAAATTTTATGCAGCATGTCTGCACAGGCTCATAGATGTGACCAAAGGACCAGTGAATGTCTATCGTAACACAAGGGCTCACACTCAAAAAGTGGCAGTTGGAAGCTGGGATCTATGTAGGTTGGGGGAACTCAAAAGCATCTAAAGTGACAATAGAAACTTTTGTTTAGGCAGCTAAATCCCATCATAAAGGAAGTATTTATTTTCACTTTAGGGTGAGCTGAATCGTTCTCTCATTTCTACTTTCTGCACTGACTTTATCTCCACTGACTTATTGTGAACCAAGACACTTTGCACTACAGTTAGCAGTTGTCTTAATCTGTAGGTAGGTGGGCTAAAACTGACTGCTAGACTTAGCTTAAACCTGGAGAAGTGAAGAAATGTATACCAGCTTGAGTAAAGTTCACCATTATCTTACTTCTGTCTGCATTAAAATAATAAAATGTGACTCATGTACTCCTAGCTATCCAAAAGATAAAAAGAATGTATTGGTAGATTAGCTCAACTCTCTTCAGCTAAGTGGAGTATACTTCTCTCCTCAGCAATGTGGCAGATGCAAAGATAAAAGATGGAGGCTTTCTTGTTACCTTGTCTCCCGCCAGCCTTTTCTTAGGCATCTCACACACTCAAGAAGTCTCAGAGACAGAAGGAAGCGGCGATGGCTCAGAATGAACAGTGCTGAGGTCTGCGTGAGGGAGCTATTCACATCCCTGTGCACCTGCAAACAAGCCTAGGAGTTGGCAGAAATCTATTTCATAATGTTTCCTTTCCTAGATAACCTTTGATAATCATCCTCCCAATTGGTTTTTCAAAATTAAATGCTGTAATTCCCTACTTGGCTTGAACACCCAAGCTGTACAGTCATCTAGACAAGGGAAGTGAGAAAGTGCTGGCTTTAGTGTAAAGAGGAGTGAATGTCACAGAGGAAATAAAAAGGACTCGTTCTAATGAAGCTTAGCACCTACACTCACAGTGATGTAGTACTGTGAGTTCAGCAGTTAGTGCAGGTCTACAGGATCCCACTAACATATTTGTACACCCCAGCTTTTCGCTGGACTAGACAATTCTCCTGAAGGTAGGCAATACTGGGAAATTCGGAGGTTTGGAAGGGGAGTTGTTTTTTGTTTGTTTTAATATTTCCACATTTTTATGTTCCTATTACTATGAAAACATAATATATTGTAATACAATTTCATAGTACAGTGTTTTCTCATCCATTCCACTAAAAGACTGCACACATATTTATCTACATTAACTCAGTTTAAAACAACATATACATAAAATACGGATATGCCTTTTAGTGTTCTGACTCTAGTGTTATACCCATCTTAATTCCTCTGATTTGAGCTGCATTGAGCTGATTCTGTTTTCTCAGTTCTACAGGGACTTGATTTTAATGCGCACTATATGACCCCACATAGAGGAAGAAAAAGGGGTCTGAATCTACTTACATTCCTGAGTGAAGTACTGAGATAAAGCTATGCAAGATGAGATGCCTGAATCCCTCGATAGCATTATTTTTATGCCATCTTAGACTCCAGAGCAGGAGAAGAAGTTCCCAAGGCAGGGAAGGGATTGAAAGGAGTCAGAGTCCTAGCATCTTCTTAACTCTGAGCAAAACTGACATGATGTAACAGCACATCAGATTTTGTACTGTCTGAAAGCAAAGTGTTCCTGTGGCAGAATGCAGAGAAAGGATGTGAGGAACTGACATTTTAAGGGCTACTTCTGTATCTTATGGCTCTTCCTAGCATTCAGTCTTGTTCTAATTTTGAAATCTGAAGAATCTGTCAAAATACTGCTGCTTCTACAACATATTTAATTTTAAGACTTATTTTAAAAGGCAAATGCGAAGCTCTTGAATAACTGCGAGTTCCATGCAGAAAAAGAAAATCTGCCCTTTCTCAGCTTGTACTCTTCAAGAACTCAGAGTTACATGAGATGAAGGCACTCACACCACATAAAAACTGATCAAAATCTCACTAGTCTGTGATTTAGGTGAACAAGTCACTTATTTAGATTGTTAGTATGTGAAAGTATGAAAAAACAGTATCCCAGCCCCAAAAAGGTGGAGTTTCTTGTCCTGCTGCATGTCTGATAAAATATGTAGAGAAGGTTGGCCTGTTTTCAAAATCCAAAGTGAGAAATATAAGTACAGGCATTACTGTACTGTAGCTTTATTTAAAAAAAAAAAAAAAAAAGATGGTTGTCTCTTCCTCCTGGTTTGTACAGCTTGGGAAGAGAGAGAGAGATGAAGATGCACTGAGGGTAGCACACCACTGAATTCTGTTGATTTGGTTCCACTTATGGACTTCAGATATTAAATGCAAATATTTGCTGAAGCCTGCAGATGTGTGCTTCTGATATGTTACATTCAGAAAATGAAGAAGTTGAAAGAAGTCGTATTCCATACTTTTTAAAAAGTTGCTGTGCACATTTACTTTTTCACTTCCCAGACTATGCTGTTTTATCCTCTGGCCCCTCTTCCACTGACTAGTGAGCTGTTCACTCTGTTTTTCTTCTGACAGACTCTGAGTTGAAGGGTCCCATATCACCCCAGTATGCAGCTGAGATGTGGATAGGGCATGCATTTCCTTATTTCTTAATTTAAGTTGAATTTCTTAAATTAAGAAAGTTATTATCTGCCTAATGAAACAAAAATAATCAGAAGGTACAAGGGCTAGTAGGAAAACACTTAAATTATGATAAACTATAATTAATAATTAAACACATTTTTTTCCTAGATTTTTTTTTTTTGAGTATGCACTCACAATGAATAAAATTCTCTTTTGGCATTCCAAAAATGTAACCAGACTGAAAGCGTCAGTGAATGTCACAGCTGTAAATTGCTGGTTGTCTTCTCTCTTTCTCACTACAAAGCTACACCAAACAGATACAGGTGGCATTTCCACACATTTTTAAGAGATATGGTCAATTGTTAGGCTACAAGTCTTCTCTCAAGCACTTTCTTTGATTTTCTTGCTGCAGGAAAGTTGCAAAATGTCAGCTTCAGGAAATATACTATGCATAGAACTTCCCTGTGCATAGATCTCACAAGAATCTGGATCATGAAAATATTTGTGAGAACTTCCTGTCTTTGGAGAATTTTATTCCGTTTGGTCATTATAGTTAGTGATGCCCAAACCAGTCTTGTATTTCTGCATTGATCTCCATATATTACTTTGTTTTAGCAGTTGCTGATTGAAGCAAGCAAGTTCTATTCCCTTCATTCTGTTCTCTTCTACCTTTTTGCTCCAGAGGTATGATACTAATCTTAATTTTTTTTATGCTCCTCTTGCTCAGACAGTTCAATTTTAGCTCAATTTTATCCATCTTTCTTCCTTGTGATGCTGTTTATTCCTTTTAATTTTTATGTAGGATATCTTAGTTAGAGTAAGGTATTTTATAAGGTTGGCTAAATCATAGAATCATAGAATCATAGAATCACTTTGGTTGGAAAAGACCTTTGAGATCATCGAGTCCAACCTTTAACCTAACCCTGACATCCCACCACTAAACCATGTCCCTAAGCACCTCATCTATCCTTCTTTTAAATACCTCCAGGGATGAGGACTCTACCACCTCCCTGGGCAGCCCATTCCAGAGCCTGACAACCCTTTCAGTGAAGAAGTTTTTCCTAATGTCTAGCCTAAACCTGCCCTGAATGTCTAGCCTAAACCTGCCCTGAATGATGACTTATAACAAGCCAGTTTGTCTTTATCTATCGAAGTCCAAGTACTGGTGATCTGGATCAATCCTGTGTGGCTGTCCACCTCTGTTTTTGACTGATCCTATATATCTGTGAAGTGAGTGAGACTATTAGATTCCTATACTTGTTATACGTGTGTAATTGTCACTGCAGATAAATAATAAAAGTTCAAGTCCTTGCTGAACTACAATTTGAAATGGACTAGAAAGAGGCATTTCATAAAGAAGATGGACAGTTAGTTTTATATGAAAGTAGTGTCATACACCAGACTACTAGGCTTTTGGGTGCTCAGTTCAAATGAATACTTTTTCTGGGTCTAGCTGAAATAGCCTACAGCACATCATAGCTTATGAGTCTATTTTTGCTAAATGATATCCAGGTGCATATGGACTCCTAGCATCTGTGATAGTAAATATGTAAGATTTTCTCTGCTGCCTTTAACCAAATCCAAAAAAATAATAGATGAATATCATCAATAATAGTTTGGTTTATGTAAAACGGTTCATAGCTCAGGCTGGAAATAAAAGTAAGAGGGGCTTGAAAAAGGACACTCTTAACAAGTCCTTTGTAACTAAATTAAGTTTAGATAGTTCATGAATAGGTTTCTAAAACCCAAGCATATATACACTACATTTTCTTTTTCCTGTCTTTTTTTTTGCCTCGTAGTGGCCTATATAGTGGCAGAAATTTTCTCTTTTCTGGTTTAAGATCAACAGAAGATAGAAGCATACGTCTATGCATATTCACATGCACATGCCTCTTAATTATTGAGTTTAGAAGAAATATTTCTAGCAGCAGATAAGTATGGTTACTTTTAACCCATTCAATATTTATTCCTCTGTTATTCAAGTATGGTGGCATAAATTGAAGTTACGTGTTAAATTGATCCACTAAGTAACTTAGTTTAATTATTAAATTTGATTCAATATTTAATTTGCTTTAATAAAAGTGGGTTTCCATAAATGTATGCATTTAACTGATATATATTGGGACTGTATAATTTTGAATAGATTAAATATTTAATAGAGAACACGTCTTTGAATTATTCAGTATGCAGACTAGATAACTGATCTACTCCTTCAAAATAGTGGAAACACAAATGACACATTATAGTAATAATATATTTCCAACCAAGAATGTGTATAAACCACATTGAACCTTTTGTTGGTTCATTTCCAGTCAAGCAAACCAATCTTTGCTTAATGGAACCGACCACTGAGAATTCATCAAGAAAGCTCCCAGAGCTGTTGTAACTCTAATATAGGTCACAAAAACTAGACTATTAGAATATGCAGAATACTGTGGTGACAAAATGATTTTTAAAAAGACTATAACAATATAATTTTCCTCTGTCTTTTGTGAACAGCTGAATGTTCAAAAGATTTGTAGCTAATGGTGGTTCAGTATCCTGGATCAGATTCAAAGAATGGAATATTCAGAGTCACGGTTAAATTATCTAATAAAAATATATATTTCATATTGATATTGCATCATAAGGAAACTTCAGAAAATTAGGCATAACTTAAGTGAACTTCAACTGTCATTTAATTTCAGGTGTATGTGTCATGTCAGCTGAAATAAATGGGACAATACTTAGCCGATGCTTAAATTTTTTACTAAGAATGGGAACATTTATAAGCATATGACTGCTGAAGGATTTTGTTGAATCAATGAATGTGCTTCAAAAATCATATATCATATAAGCATCCCTTTCCTTACTTGTCAGCAAGCAAGATCTGCATTTCTGCCAGAAAATATCTTATTTGACTGCCAATGAAGACTGTTAGGCAGCAATTGTGATCTTGTTTATGGTCTGGCTGCACAAATGCTTGTGCCGGTGAAACTGATGGAGAAGCAGGGTGATGCCTGGAGACAAGAAAGAGTTCGTAGCATTGTCAGAGGTGGAGACAACCTCTTCAACAGTGAAGCTGCATCTTAATATGGAGAGTCAAATTTTTAATCTGAATAAAAGAGAAGTAGAAACTAACCAAGATACTAAATCTGGTACAGAATATTCTTAAATGCAAGCTTAGGAATGTATTTGGTCATCTTATCTACTGTAAATTTGCTTCCTCTTTGAAATTTATGCTTTCAGATAAACATTTTTATCCATGTCCAGTAGTGAAAACAATGCATTCCTTATTTGCAGTGAATGAAGCTTTTGTGGGCGCTGTAAGAAGTAGCAGGTCTCAGCACTCTTCTGTGCAAAGCCTCAGGGGTGGCAAGGTCTGCCTCCCTACCAGCTGCATGCTCTCCTCTGTACCTGGGCAGCATGGAGCTCAGGAAAGGAAGATGCATCCAGTGAGCACTGGGAAAAATCTGGTATTCAGTCAGCTAGCAGGGAACAAGCCTGAAAACCTTTGATTCTCAGGTGGACAAAAAAAAAAAAAAAGGAGTATGAATATGATCAGATTAATTCCTCCTTTGGTTAAAAGTTATGTAAATGGAGTACGTGTTCTTTTTGTCTCTAAAAAGGTACTTTCTAAAGCACAGTCAGTCCATTTCTACTACCGATAAAAATAGTAGTAACGGTCCTTCAGCACACAAAACCAATTAAATCTGTGGAATTTCACATGAAGTACAGGTGGCCACTGTGAATGTCTTTGTAGGAATGTAACCTTAGTAACCGATTCAAAATAATAACTATAATATGTACAAATAAGAAACATCTATTGATAAATCAATGTTCACTTTATTTTGCTGTGATTGGAACACATTTCTCCATACATTTTTCTAATAACAAAATGAGTTTAGGTAAGATTTTTGATGCCCTTAAGAGATTATTCTTGGCTTTAAAGTATTTGAGTTTGTAAATAATCTGATAGAAAGTTATAAATGGAATAGTGGAAAAAGGAGATATTTTACTGCTATTATAAAATAGCAGCAACTTTTGCTACAAGAAAATAGCAATGGAACTAGTTCAGGTTTTAAAAATATTTTTTAAATGTATTGCTAAAGGAACGTGAAAAATTTGTTTTGCTCTTGTTATTTTATTTGATTATACAATGGGAAAAGAAATGTCACCCCTGTCAGATCAAACATCTTTACAGAAACGACCTAAAGATAGATACATTTTCTGAATCAGAATTCAATCAAACCCTGAAAACAAAATACTCTTTTCATCTAAGACTCATTTTTCAGACTGCTGTTGCCAAGAAAATACTATTTTTAATAATAATGACCAAAATCAATTACCTTTCTGTTTTAGAAATCTAATAATTTTCTAAATTTTAAGTAAGGGACAAAGTGGATTTTCAAAGAAGTCTAGTTATTAATATTTGAGTTCTTGGGAGAAACAAAAATGGAAGTATAAAAATAATCAGTCTATCATATGAAACTTAAGCAATAGATATTTTGAAAAAATGTGTAGAAGGAAAATGAAAGGTAAATTGCTGACATTAACTCTAGAGTTTTATTTTCTTTTTTTTTTGTCATCAAGATAATGAGGAATTAACAAGATATACATGATCTAAAAAGTTTCATTAAGTTTCATTTTTTTCCTGAATTTGAATCAATGAGCATATTGAAAGACTGAAAGTCAATTCATCAGGGAAAGGAAAAATAAATTTGAAATTGCTGAAAATTCGTCTACAAAGCACAGCCAGAAAGTGTTCAAAGGAACATCAAAGGTCGTGGATTTACCTACTCTGATATGACATAAGATCTTATTCTTACTGTAGTCTTCTCCATGGTGGGACATGACACAGTATTGTTCAGAACCATAAGCTCCACTATAAAAATTTGGAGCTTCTTGTTTGGTCTCAACAGGAACATAGGAGAATAAAGATATTTGTATAATCTCACATCCCTTTCTAGCACACCTAATCAACGTTTTGGGTGTTCAGAAATCCTAATCCCCACAGCAGCCTCTGGGAATCCCTAAGTGTTTGCATTATGATGTGAAAAGTACTTTCCTACCCCAAATTTTCATATGCTTCTCAAGAACCCTAAAGGAACAGAAATGGATGTGAGAGAAGAAGGAAGAAAGCACAGCACACTGCATGATATGCAGGCTACGTTAATTTCATTTTGCGAGTCATTTGCAATTTCATGCTTTCACTGAATTTTAAATTGCATCAAATCAGAAACCTGCAGCTAAGACCAGCAGTTATGGGTTTCAGTTGGGATAATCTAAACCAGCTGAAAAATGGCATTGGCTGAGATAGTGTGTACAAAAGTGCCTCGGTCAGATTTCTACACTTGCATTGATTAGGAGCTTCAGCCAGAGCCCCTTAGCACGCACTATCCGTTGGAGTGAGGATTAGTCACTGAGCGCAGAAGGCATGTCATATGAAGATTGAGAGGGAGTTAGCATTTCTTATCTGCTAACATGACCTTTTCTATCTCGACCACCACTGGGAAAAAACAGGGAAAATGAAGGGGAAAAAAAAAAAGAAGAAAAAACCCCCACAAGAAAACCTTGAGAACAGATCTCTCTTTTTAACAGAACTCTTCTGGTAAAGACTTTAAGCATCTGTGCCAGATTTCATGTGATCTACACTCCTGATTGTTGCGTGCATGCACACACATGCATACTAACAAATTAAAAACATAAAATATAAAGAAAGGGGAAAAATTTCATGGAGAAAAATATATGCACAATTTCACACGAAACTCATGACAGTGTATGAGAGTTTGCTGGCAGCATGCTGAAACTGTCATTAATGAAAAGATAATTTAGCTTTTATATTAACTTCACAAACCTTCTTTACACAAATTCAGAAATAGGCCAGGATATCAGCAATGTTAATGTTCCATTATTTTAATTCTTTGCTAATGGATTAATTCAATTTATGACAAAAGAAGCATTTAGCTGTCCAGTTTTGTTTGCCTTAAATCTATATAAACTTGAAATACAGTCTCCTTGACAAATGAGGTTACTAGAAACTAAATGGAAAATCTTATTTGCCACCACAGTGGTGACATGAAGAATTGCAGCCTTTAGCTCAGGGCTACTAAGCTCTTAATAATGAGAGAGAGGTACTCCATCTTCACCTATAGCCACAATTACAATGAACAAAAATAGCTGCCAAGGCTTCTACAAAAAATATTCATGACAGTGTGAAAAATATTGATTTTAAAAGCCAAGAAATGAAATATCTTCTAAAGTGCTCCATTCAGTCTAGTTATTATTTTCCAAAAGAAACTGAGGACACCACAAAGTATCTTGCAGAAATCCTACATTAAAAATAATTCCTCCCAGAAACAACATAAACAAACAATTCCAAGCTCACCATAAATTAACGATCAAGTCACATGCAAAATGTGCACCCTGGCCTGGAATTATGTTTGAACATTGAACTCTCATCCATTCTACTTTCCTCCCCACCTCTTTTTTTTTTTTTTTTTCTTCTACCCTAAATAAAAATTGAGAGAAATGTCTGTATATGTGTGAAGTGCTGGAATGTGATGGCACAGCCTATTGCTCTGACCTTGCCGGTGTGTCATGCAGTCGTACCGCATGCTGATTCTGAGCCCCTACAGTCATTGTATGTTGGATTTGCAATGGGCTTCTGAGCCATTATACATGTTGGATGAGATGGCAAAGCCCACTTCTCTGAGTCTCCATGAATTTCTACTGATTACACATTTCTTTCTGTCCTTCCTGCATTAGCGCAGTATATCTGTTTGGTACACAAACCCAGGAAAGAATGGCTTAATTTGGAAGAGAATACAGCTTTTATTGCAAAATGGGAAAAACACCGATCAGGGAAACAGGCTATATAATCTTAGCTGTTACAAATCCTTTTTGTTACCTAACTGTACTTTTCAAGTTTAACTTTGATAGTAGTTAGAATTTTGAAAGGTGTCTAGGTACCTCATTTCCACTGAAATCACTGGAAGATAATAAATATCTTTAACAATCTAAGTCTATGTAGTTTCAGAGCCTAAGCCTTCATTTTGAAAAGGGACTTTGCAGCCAAATGTTAAAAGCATTTAAGTTGGGAGTGTAAAGATGTAGACAGGTACCCTAATGAGATTTTCAAAGTGACTAACTCCCACTGAAATCAATCTAGCCTAAGCCCCTTTGGCTTTCAGTAGGATTAATGATCCTCTGTAAGTAAAATTCTTTCGGAAATGGGGTTCCTGTAGTTTCAAAAATCTCACTGGTGCTCCCTAAACTACAGTGCTATTATTTTAGTGTCTAGTTTTTATCTTGTTTGATATATATCATTATTTGATATCTTCTTACTCATATTAGCCAGAAACAGTTTCAGTCATCTCCAAATTCTTCATTTGTTTGGACCGAATTAAGCCAGGTCTCAGAAACCAATAGTACTGTGTGTAGCTCAGCCCATAGCTCATGGGTTAGAAAAATGATGAGTCAGGTTCATGTCCTTCCACTGCTGAGAGCATCTGAGTACATGGGACCCAATTTCATAACATGCCCTAGCAAACTAGAGGATCATTAACATATTGTTTTATTACCAGGTACTTGGTAGAACAAGAGGAACTGACAGAAAAAAATATTTTGGAAGACACGGTACTCTGGCAATTAGAATTATCTGTTATGATGCAATGGATTCAAGTTGTAGCCCACACCATTTTCTTTTTTTCTTCCAGACTGGAGTAGATTTACGGGGAGAAATATAAGCTGGGGCTGTCTAAGTTACATGTCTTAAATATACTGATGATGACCCTCTCAATCTTCCTGAATGGCACCTTCATCTCATACATTCCAAACCTTGCCTACACTTACCTTGAGGGCATACAGGTGGGATTCATCCCACTTGACTTGCCCATGTACATTTATATTTACATACATACACGTGTATACATACGTATGCACACATACACATGTCCAAAACAGCTGAGGTAAATCATGGTTTAATTACTTCATTATGCACTAACTAGGTGATGGTAGCTTAAGCTAAAAGCTAGTGTTATCCTGTGTCTCTTCATCTTGTAACCTCCTGACATCCGAAACACATCATTTCCATGAAGAGAAATGCAGGTCCCTGCCAGATGTGCCTCTCTGGATATGCTGATACACGGGTGTCCCAAGACTTGTGCTCTAGACTCTTCACCAGCTTCATTGCTCTTCGTTGGATTCTCTCCAGCTCATCAATGTCTTTCCTGTAGCGAGGAGCCTGAAACTGAACACTACAGTATTCGAGGGGCAGCCTCACCAGTGTGGACTACAGGAGCATGATCACTTCCCTACCCCTGCTGGCCACACTGTTCCTGATACGATCCAGGATGCCGTTGGCCTTCTTGGCCACCTGGGCACACTGCTGGCTCATATTCAGTTGGCTGCCAACCATCACCCCCAGGTCGTTTTCCACCGGGCAGCTTTCCACTCTTCCCCGAGCCTGTAGAACTGCATGGGGTTGTTGTGACCCAAGTGCAGGACCCGGCACTTGGCTTTGTTAAATCTCATACAATTGACCTCAGTCCATTGATCCAGCCCGTCCAGATTCCTCTGTAGAGTCTTCCTACCCTCCAGCAGATCAACACTCTTGCCCAACTTGGCATTGTCTGCAAATTCATGTTAATAGGATAAGGTACATAATTTTTTCCTCCAATATCAGATTCATGTATCTGTATCAAAAACTATAAGAGATAAAGAATTACATTAAGCTCATTGCAGTTAAAACAGCACCTTTTGTTGCATTAATTCCAGGTAATACTAGGAAAATATTTCAGGCCTGGTTTGTTTGCCTGCTTGCTTGTTTGTTTGCTTTTCTCCTCAAATATTCATTATGAGTTCAATTCTGTCCTAAAGAGTCTTATACAAAGCTTATATAGAAGAAATACCTAAGACACGGATGGCTTATAAACTGTGCACAGCACTTCTGCCACAGAACAGATTTTATTCTGGTTGAATATTGCCAGACAACCTCTGAAATATTTCTATTGTAGTCTAATGATTTTTGTATTAACTCCATTGAATGAATTGCATGAATACGTATCAGGGCAAAGCTATGGGCAGATGGTCTAGAGACAATAAGAAGTTAATGGACCTTATCTTTAGTCGATGTCAAATACTGTAGCTCCACCAAAATCAATACAGTTGTACTGGCTTATGCCAACTGTGGGACTGGCACAAGGACAGCCTTGAGTAGCATCATGCGTGATGCAGTGTCAGGAACTTCACTGCTGGAAACAGTAAGCCTCACCCTGCATTTTTTTATTCAGGATGCAAGATACAGTTTTCACCCTGTGTTATCTTTTGAACTCAACAGGAATTGTGACATGAAATTAGTAAGGGTTACAGAATTTGCTTTTGAGATAATCATAGAATCATAGAATGTTTTGGGTTGGAAGGCATCCCTAGAGGTCATCTAGTCCAACCCCCCTGCAGTGAGCAGGGACACCGCTAACTAGATCAGGTTGCTCAGAGCCCTGTCCAACCTGGCCTTGAATGCTTCCAGGGATGGGGCCTCCACCACCTCTCTGGGCAACCTGTTCCAGTGTTTTACCACCCTCATTGTAAAGAATTTCTTCCTTATATCTAGTCTAAACCTACCCTGGTTTAGTTTAAAACCATTACCCCTTGTCTTGTCACAGCTGGCCCTACTAAAAAGATTTTCCCCCTCTTTCCTATAGGCCCCCTTTAGGTACTGAAAGGCCGCAATCAGGTCTCCCAGCAGCCTTCTTTTTTCCAGGCTGAACAAGCCCAACTCCCTCAGCCTGTCCTCATAGGAGATGTGCTCCAGCCCTCGGATCATTTTTTGGCCCTCCTCTGGACCCGCTCCAACACTTCCATGTCCTTAAGGGCCCCAGAGCTGGACGCAGTCCTCTAGGTGAGGCCTCACCAGAGCAGAGTAGAGGGGCAGAATCACCTCCCTCAACCTGCTGGCCACGCTTCTCCTGATGCAGCCCAGAGTAGGGTTGGCCTTCTGGGCTGCCAGCGCACATTGCCGGCTCATGTCCAGCTTTTCATCCACCAGCACGCCCAAGTCCCTCTCGGCAGGGCTGCTCTCGATCCTTTCTT
>NW_009258727.1:1051921-1087650 GCF_000687185.1 Egretta garzetta
TGAAGCCAATGAACATTTATAGCAAAGCAGTTTCACCATTTTAGCTTCAGTTTTACAAGTCTTTGTGTTTTATTGGCTTTTTTTGAAGCTCCAGATCCTCTGATTACTCATCAGTCTCAACCTCTATTTAAACCCAGCATGTTTTAATTTGTCATTTAGTCCCTGAAGACTTGAGACCATAAAAACAAGTATAAATAATTCCTTTAAAAAACCTTTGTAATTTTAAACTGAGCTCAAGAGTTGTGAAGTTTGAGTCGTGATTTTGTAATTATTTGGGATTGACATTTTCAGATTGATCCACTGATATGACAAATAGCACATTGAATACAGCTGCATTAGGAGGACCCAGAAAGTATTGCCTTTCAACTGCATAGGCATAATTCACTGGGCTTCCTGCTGTGCTCGATTGTGTGCGTGGGGGATTTTACTTTTTAAGAGAGTTGGAGGGTTTATGCACACCTCTTACCTAGCAGTTGTGTCTGCCATCCCAGTGATGTGTAGGAAAATAAGAATACCACTCTGATGAATATTCATACCTGATGAATAGTTTTAACATTTCCACAGCTGGACTCTGGCTGAGCAATCACAGCAGCATTCAGAAAGTAATATATGTGAAATGAAGCTATTTTCAGGCTATATTTTCTAAATCAAATTGCCAGCTGAATGCTGATAGCTATGGATCAAATACTGTAGCCTGCAGTAAGTAGGCTCATACTGCATGAGCAAGCACACGTAGATATGATACTATTTTGCACACAGTGATTCTGCTTATATAAACAACACTATTCTCGTCAATAATATTATGCAACACCTGTAAACAATGTCATCAAACTGTTGTAAACAAGGCTTTCCATGTCAATGAAACATCAGTGTCTACAGGCAGGAAAATGAATATTTTATCTGAGTACTTTTTTTTTTTTAAAAATAAATCAGTTATATTAATTGAACCAGTTGTTTTCCCCTTGGTATGTTGAATTAGGCAGAAAAAGCTGGGTTTTTTTCTCTTTCTCATTGAAAGAAACAACTACTTTTGTTAGATCTACAGTCATGTTAGAAATGAATACGTTAACGAGTCAACAGAAAAGGGCTTATCTGAAATTACTGGTACTAATAGCAAAGTTTCCAGGCAGTAGTGAGAAATAAAAATATCGAACTAAAAAGAGAGAGGAGAGATGGACAAGAATAAAGGAAAGATTTACTTGAAATAATCTGATAGAGTGTTCTTTCATAATTAAGACAAAGTTTCTTCCATACTCTGTACTTCCTCATCTACTTCTTCAGACGAGAAGGGCCCTGCTACCACAACAGCAAGGACAGAGTTCATCAAAGGGAGTTGGTGTCATGACTGTCATTAATTATAGATCAAGTCTTAAGCACATTAACTTGACTGAAATTGACCTTAAGACATGTAGTAAAAAACTTTTTGTGGTACCAATCTTCCTTTCTTCTAAGAATCAAAATTTTCTTAATGAAAAATACTCTTCTGATTTTTCAAGAGATTCAAATAGAGATAATATTCCATTATTAATTACATGTTTCTTTCCTCATTGTGAGATTTGTGCTTCTCTAGGCTATTCTGTTTTCAATAACCTATTACTCCAATGAACTTTAAGAGCTGGAGTAATAGTTTTCCTGGTGAGCTGTACCTCAGGGTGAGCATTCTTCAGAACACTTCAACAAAAAATTGGGCCAGATGTTTCCTGGGGCATGAGGAAGGAACGGAAAAGAGATGTTTGTTTCCCCACATGAAAAAATCTGGAGACTTTTATCTAAAAGACACCACACTCCAGAGCAGGGATTTGAAATTAGCCAGGGATCCATGAAAACCAGCCCATATTTTTTCACTACATAAACCTTTGAGGAACACCATTCCCATGTACACAGGCTTTGGCATAGCTTCATTTCCTCATTCTTGTTTTTAATTTTTATATTGTGTGAGCACCCGTCAGTGCTGGAAAAGTAGGGGTGCAGACTAATATATGGAAAATGGCATGCAAATGGTGACTGGGCAGAAGTTCCATTTAAAATTGAGATCATAAGGCTACAATTCCTTTAGGGACAAAGCAGAAAAACCTTTGGCTAGCACTTTAAAATAAAACTTTTTATCACTTATTATAGTAAATGAGTAATGACAATAAATTATGATGTTAGGTGGGGACATACAGTTCTTGCAATAACATGAGTGATTTGAAGAGGAGTGAGAAAGCTTTTTTTAAAAAAAATAAAATTTGTTTTAAATTCAATCACAATTAGCTGTTTTACTAATGTGATAAAAAGAGATTTTTTTTCATCCTTAGCAATGTGTCTTGAGCATTTCAAGTAGATGAAAATTAAAATATTTTAAATTATTTACACTTGAATTCAGAAATTTTAACTTCAGAAAGGAAACAGGTTTCTTTTTCACACTGGAAAAAAGAAAAAAAGAAACAGAAAAAAAATTATTATATGCTTATATCCAGCAGTTGCATGAAGACAGAAAAGCTTTTGTTCCTGACTTAAGTAAAAAAACAAACCAAAACCAAACAAAACAATAAAAGCAGTATAAAGCTATTATTCAGTTTCAAGTCAATACTGCCTTTATGAACAAGGCCAAAAGTGCACACGGAAAAAACTCAGTGGGTGGAGATGTAGAACAATGATATAGGTTTGAACGATGCTCAAATATCCCTATAGCCTTACCTAATTAACTCAAATGATGGACAGTTTTAAGCTTTTAGAGTAAAATAGTAAAAGAGAAGAAATTTTCATTATGCCGTGACCATGCCTGTCAAACTATGTTCTACCATAAGGCAGGCTTGCAGCTTGTGCATTGCTCACGATGGGAGTATTCACATGAAGTTTCTCCTGTGTAATTTTCAGGTTGAGTCTCGCTTTAGAAGGAAAAATAATAATAACAATAATGATGATGATAAATACCACAACTGCAGAATGTTACTGAGGGAAATTAGGCCGAAGGAAATCTCTATCATCTGAAACAGAGACACAGTCCTATATAGTTTTCTACGCAGATTCCCATATTTCCTCTTTGTTCTTTCTCCTAATGCAACATTCACTTCAGTTTAAGCACTCAACTATTCATTTCTGAAACTGCATTTGATATCTGTTAGAAAACACAGGGCAGGAGCAAGCTATAGACAGGGACACCCAATAGCTATGCGTTATATCTCTTTGTGGTCCTATTCTTTAGGTCACACTGTTTCTAATATGCTTTTAACTGCTTAATGAACAGGTTTTGTGAGCTGGTACATGCTGAAAGCTTTTGAGAGTAAATCAAACAAAACAAACTTCATTTTTGAAGAAAAAAGCTGTTATCCTAAATTTAACTCTGAGATCTGTTCTATGAGTTGCCTTAAAAATAATCTCTTTCAGTTTTCTTTTTGTTGTTGATATTGTTACCTTTTTAGCCAGAAGGATTTAATTGAAGAATAAGCTATCAAGTTGTAAGGAGATGAAGAATGAAGGTCACAGCCTTCCCATTTGATCTCTATATTACTCTAAGCTTCAAACCAGCTCCTGGAATAATGCCTGTTTCTGCAAAAATTTCTTTCCACTGATCTTTTATTTGCTGCTCTTATAATGAGAAGTGTTCAAGACCATGCAAGCATCTAATGCACAGAAACTACATCATGTGAGCAGAAGACAGCTTACTGTCGTCTTTAGTCTCACTGCAGACACAAGAAGCCCTGGAGTACAGATACTCAAAGAGATCATTTGCTACATTTTTTATTGAAGTCCTAAGAGATTATAAATGTCTGCTGTATGGCTTGGGTAATTATCGAAGTGGCCAGGTTAAGGTAGGAAGGATGTAGGGTGCAAAAACAGGCCTGGCAGTGGAGAGACAAGGAAAAGACACTCAAAAGTAAGAAGGCTGATTCAAGAAGGAATAAAAGTCCCAGAAATGTCAAAAAATGTCAGTATGGGTGAATTTTAAAGTGTTAAAACAATAGATGTCTATAGGAACTTCTTTAATTTGGAGAACAGGAGAAGGCAGCAAGTATCTTAGTTCTAAAAGCTGCAATGCCCTTCTTTTCTTATCCTAGGATGCATAACTACACTGTGGAATAATTTCTGACTTTTACATTATAAACTAGCATTATGGGCATGCTGCTTAACAAATGTAAATTTATAAGCAGATTCTGGCAGTTTGTTAGCAAGGTTTGGATGCAGGCAACTAAAACAGATATAAAGGGATCTAAAAAGCCTTTACTGGCTACTTTTAGCAAGTGAAAAACACTGTTTAAGTCTGTCTAAAGCTGCTAAGTAAAGATGAACAAACAAATAAATGTCTGTCATCTTTATTTTGCATGTGCCTTTTATGGCAGTTGCTTGGGATCTCCATTTCTGTCAGCCTAGGGAAAAAAAATTATTATTGCAGTTGTCCCATGGTGGCTGAGCTCCATGCTGGTCCAGGACTCTAAAGTTTAGCATATCGTCACATGCAGGCTTGTTGAAAGTTGCTTGTTGGGGTACATTTCCTTAACGTGAAAAAGTATCAATGACAGTCTGAAATTGGTAGATTTTAGAGATTCTCTGGAATTCATTTCCATGCAGGCATTACATTAACGCATTACAACAGTCATTCCTGTACTAGTAACTTAATCTTGGTTTTGCTAGGGATAGTCAAGCAGTGTAGCACTTTCAGGCTTTCCATCACAATTTCTCTGCCTCTGAAGTTCTTGGGTTTCACTCTCAGCTTTATTTCTTGCCAGCATAGGAATCTCCTCCACATTTTCTTCCAAGGGGAAGACTACGAGAAAATTCCATTAAAAGTATGTGGTCCTACAGCTTTTCTCCAATGTTCTTGGCTGGTTTTATTTGATTGTTTCTCCCTATAATAAATGGAGTCTTTATAGAATGGATTCAGCATCATAACAGACTCTCAGAAATTCCTCTTTCCTGAACAAAGAAAATAAGAAATTCCAAGGTACAATTGCATTGCCAAAGCTTATTAAAATCCTCCCCAGATGCAGGTGGATTCATAGCTGCATTTAGATTCTTGAAAATATTGAGCTTCTTTTGGTATTGCTTTTCTTTAAACCTTACAGTATATTCACAAGTTGAACATATAAAATGTCCCTTTTTCCCCCCAGAAATCAAGATTGAAACTGTTAGTGGGTTAGTAAATTAAGTTTTCTGAAAAGGACACAGAACAGTACTTACAACTATTTCATCAGAATCAGGTTCCTATTAACCACAATTTCTAAACCTTTTTTACAAGCAGTTTCTGGTTTCCATTAAAAAGTGTTATGAAAACTTGCAACTAAATTAATGGAACATTGTATTGCTAGATACTGTCTCTAAGACATTTCTGAAGTTAGCATAGCCTCAGGACTCATTTTTGTGAAATCAAGCCTGACCATAAAGATTTCTAAAGTTTGTGCAAACAGCCACCTAGTGCCTGATGAAGGTTCCTGTGCTTTGAAAAGCGGGAAAAAAACCAACCCAAAACAGATTTTGCATGGCTATGAGTCTCAATTTTGTGTGAATTCTTCTGTTTATTACTTGAAAGTCTCACCTGGTTTTTTTCTGCTTGGAAGTAATGATCATATACATCTTAAATCACAAGATTAAAAGGTGCAAAAGATGAGTGACCTTATTCATAATTTGATAGAGTTTTGGGCCACAAAAGACCATCTAGTCTGATGTCCTGAAGATTACAGGTCATTATTTTTTCCCCAAAATATTCCTATAAAAATCCAAATATTTTAGTCTGAGTAGAGTGCGTCACTCCCCAAATAGACAACAGAAGAAAGACAAGTTCTGTAGTTAAATAGTACTTCTGCAGGGATTTGGGCAAGTGAGAAATGCTTAAGTGACCCCACCCACCAATCATCAGTGATTTTTCACAAAATTTGATGGAGGTTTTTTGGTAGTTGCATTAACTGGTTCAGTCTCCTTGGACACTTGGGACTTTTTTCTTTGTCTGATTGCAATCTTGTTGCTTGTTTACTGGATATGTGTTGTAGGAACAATTCATCCTATTCTTGAGTGAGATCCTGCAGCTGGTAAAGGATACCAGCTAATATCCAGTCCTTAAATTTACTCACACAGAAGTCCTAGGTCCAGTGACGCTCAGAGAACAATTTATAGTAGTGATAAAGAATGCAAAACAAAACTTTGGAAGCCACAAGTTAAAAGCTCAGTCGTACTAATTTCTGACAAAGATTGTACTGAATAGTATGTCAGGAGTTTAGAAAAATGTTCCTATAATGAGTTAAGTGTGTGGTAGCAGAATTTGAGCCTAACACTTCAGGTAAAGGATTAACATACTACATGGAATTAGTATGATTAAAGAAAAGGATGGCTGCTGAAATATTTCATCTTCTCTCCCCACCTGCAAAAAAATGATACATGCTAATCATGCACACATGCTTTTCTCACAACACTCATGCAATTATTACTAATTACTTGTTTTAGAGTCATGCCTAGAAACCTTAACAAAAATCAAAGCTTCATTGTGTTACTTGCTACATGAAACCGCTGGAGACAGTCTCTGACCTGCAAGCCCCCAGTGTGAACAGACAAGGCAAAAAAGAAACAATATGTCCTGCGTTAGTTCAGAAGGGCTGAATGGGCGGTGGACAAGAGCCTTCAGCACTACGCTTACACCTAGTCTTAGGAAAATCTGCCTCCTGAGCCTTCATGATGTCTATACGTCATATTTTGTACTTGGGTAAGGCTTTTCAAACAGCCATAGCATCTATTCATACTCTAGCCACTCTTACATATAATAGGCCTAAAAAAAAATAAATTAAAAAAGGGTGTAAACCAAATACAATAGCATACCATTTGTCATGCTTTGTTTTTCAGTGTCACGCTAACAAATGTGCTGTATCCATTAACCTTTTTGCAAAGAGCAGAAGGTAAGCTAGTTAACATTTGACAGCTTCATGGAGTCTATTGACTTCTAATGAAAAATTCACCACTACAAGATATTTTCCTTATATCAGTCTACTTCATACAGTTTGTCACTTAGCCCTTGAAATACTCATGTTTTACTCTCCCAGCTTCCTATATTCCTTTAGCAAACACAAGCAGACGTTATCGTGATGATTTATTTACTACATGAGCTTCAATTTGCTCGCTCTAAGTTCACTCCATGTGGAAGATGACTTTCAGGTTGTTAGCTGATAGCATATGCTGTACAAAACATGCATTTTGTTGCTTGGTCCTACCCAGTAGCTGACTGGGCCTCTATCAGACTGCTGGATGCAACGAACGCTTATTGTGTGGAAAGGTTAATGGGTACAACATGTCCTTCTTGCACCTTGGAGAGCATACAGCACGTTCCCAAAATTATAGGAAGATTAAAACCAGTGATGGTATCATTGAATGCCTGTGTGCGGATGCAGGTGCTCTAATGATAAGTTTGTGGCAGAGTCTCAAAGGGGAGAGAGTTGAGAGCAATTTCCACTCCACAGTGTAATCAATCATTGGACTAGTGTGTAATTAATACACCAGGTATATCACATAGTAATTTTCCTTTTCAGAAAGCTTAACTATTTTCAAGGTAGCTCAGCAGTCATAGTGTCTACCTGATATAACTGTGATAAAGGAAAGTTAAAAAACCCAACCAAACATTATTAACCCCCCCATCCCAAGAATAAAAGAACATGCAATTTAGGGTAACTAACTTTGCTCTAAGTTTCAGATGTATATGTGGATCTACTTGTTTTATACTGCATTGTTAGTTGTTATAGGTCCAAAGGATAAAAGCGTTAAGAAGTAGATAAATTTTACTCAATGACAGGATAAATTTAACTGTATTCCAGTTCTGCACAGGAAAATCTAACAGGCTCAAAAGTATCCAAGATGAGCACAAGAAGTTATGCATATGTAGAAGGCACGGTGAAAGACAGTGAAACAACAGATTCTGCACATTCTAAGAAATTGCTACTGAAGCTCCCTAAAAAATTTGGATTATGACTAATCTGCTTAGAAACACATATCTAGAGTCTTTTTAAGTGTAGAACTAGTCAGAGTACACAAAAAAGCAGGAGGTTATAAATGCAAATGTTAAAGACAGGCTTCACAATATCTGATCTGCAGGTCAGAGGCAGGTGACATACTACGTACCATGACCACATGATTAAGAGTCCAAAAATCTTCACTGAATGAAATTTTAAAAGACTGCATATCTATATCTTCTCAGGAGAAAGTTTTTAAAAAAACCAAACCCTACTGAGCCAAAAGACAACAGTGTAACAGTCAATAGAGTTATTGCTTTCAGCCTGTAACTCCATTTCACACTGGTCACAGTGCATTCAACCTCTTGCTGTAGTTTGAAACTTGCTAATCTATATATGAAAAGCTAGAATGCTTTTCTGGATATCTTTTTTTCAGCCATTTTTAAAAAAGGTGTAAGAAGGTATTTGATGCTCAGATGCATCAAGGAAAATAAAAAAAGCTTTTTTTGGTTAAGTACAAAGTGTAACTAGACCATGGACATGAAGGGAGCAAGGATATCTTTGGCTCTTCTGCAGTTTTCGGAATTGATACACAGCTTACATAGCAGTATCATACACTCTGTCCTGTGCTGCTCATAATGTTATGATTCAGTGATACTGTGGATCTGTGTGTTGATGCATTCATTGAACTGTAGAATCTTACTCTGAGTGTCAGCAAGCCTTCTACTAATGTCAAATGTAGACTAAGGCAGGATCTTGAGACATTTGCCCCATTGAAGGTAGTCAGATGATCAGTATGTTTGATGTAGACTGCTGAAGAGTTAAATTCTTGCTGTTGATTGTATTTGCATGCAGTTTGTAGGTGGCACATAACCTAGCTGCAGTTCATACAACTACACATGTACCAGCATGACAGGCTCAAACACGGTAAGATCAAAACACCATGAAGGACACTGTGGAGTGTCATTAGGAATTGAAAGGCTTGTTTGCAGTTAATCTGGATTTCTAACATATTGTAGCAAACTTGGCTTCTTTCTTTTTTACAAATCTTCTTGCCTTTGATCTGTCTTCTTACTTGACTTCCTATAATCACAAAACCATATGCTTTTCATTAAGCACATATACTAAATTGCATATTATTCTATTTCTAATGCTTATTCACTTGTTATTTTCTAGATTATCTTACACTGGACCATAAACTTAGATCTTCTTAAAAGAGTTAAGTCCAAACACCAGACCTGCAGCAGTAGATGCTGAACTCATCTCTCTGGTTCCTTGGGAAACTCTGTCCCATCCTAACAGACCCAGAAGATGAGTTTGTTGTTTGTTCTTCCCTGGGTTACCTCTGAGCTGGGTAGCCACTAGTAAAGAATACTACAGCTTGTCTTTTCAGCAGTGTGACAGATGACAGATATATCTTTGCTATCTATTCAGTTCCCTAACCCACATTGCAGTTCAGGATTTAAAATATCTACAGCTCCGACTGGAACACAAAAAGAAAAGCCATGATGTACAAATCTGCTTTATTGATGCAGCAGCTAGGGCAAAGGGGGAAGCTCTCTGGCAAACAAAACTTTCCTGTATGCTGGTTTTATATAGTAGAATAAACTCCCTAAATAACCAAGGGGCCATCACAGATCTTATAATTCGTTGCACATGCAAGACATGGTTTTTTAACCGTTATTCTTCTGATATTACATCCTAGATGTGCCTATGTGAACTGGGGGGAAGAGGGGAATTAAAAAAATGAAATGTAATCCAAGCACCTAAAACTCAACTGAAAGAGGAAACTACTGCAGAAGAAGAAACAAACAGATGATAACCATTGCATAATGAGCTATTAGGGGATTCTAACAATACCTGTAACTGTAATATAAAAATAAATTTAGTGAAACAGTGTATGATGGAATATGGTTTTGGAGCTCATTCCTTGAGATCTGTGGATCCTAGAGAAATAAAAACATCTAATACTCTATAGAATGGTTTTCTACTCTTCTCATCTTGAGGTCTGATGTAATTTATTTGTGTTGAGCAAGCCAATTCCTTTCCCACATGGATATTTCATTGTATTTTACGTACACAAACCTCTCAGTTAAAATTATTCATAAAATTGCTCTTCATCAGATATAGTAGAGATTAATGTTTCTTGATCTAGACTGCTCATTTGACACAAACGCTTCCATGTCAGGTTCACAAACATTTAATAGCACAGAAAACCTTCAGTTCTAAAACTGCCTTTGTTTCTTTGTTCTCTTCTATATTTTCCTTCACAGACATGCAGAAACACAGAATAGATCAGGTTGCAAGGGACCTCTGAAGATCACCTGGTCCAACCCTCCTGTTCAAGCAAGTCCACCTAGACCCAGTTGCCCAGGACCATGTCTAGACTTTTTTTTTTAGTATCTCTAAGGTTGGAGACGCTACAACCTTTCTGGGCAGCCACTGTCAGTGCTCTGTCAACATCACAGTAAACAAGTCTTTTTTCTGATATTCAAAGGGAACCTGTGTTTCAGTTTGTGTCCTTTGCATCTTGTCCTGCCACCAGGCACCACCGAAAAGAGCATGGCTCTGTCCTCTTTGCACCTTCCCTTCAGCTGTTTCTATACATTAATAAGATCCCTCTGAGCCTTCTCTTCTGCAGGCTAAACAGTCCCAGCGCTCTCATATATGAGGTGCTACATTCCCTTTACATAATTCTATTGTTTTGCTACCAGCAGTAACAGCATTAAAATACTTGGGGCCTATTCAAATGAGCTCAATAAATATGCAAAAATAATGATAAGAGTAAACAGAGACCAGTTAATGAAAGATAACAAAAACCTTGTCAAACTGCTGTGTCAGTTAATATTCTGCCACATTTTCTATCATTGCAATACACTGCCATTGCAACTGGAAATGCAAACATGAAGACACTGACTATTACGGCTTTTCCAATGTCCTGAATATTTCCATCTGTTCCTTTGTGAAGCTATAGAGCTCAGGGTGGCTCATTCTGTGTTTGTGGTGTACTGGCCCACCAGGTACCCATGACCTTATAAATAATACATGTGCCACAAAGTGTAAAAAATGAACGTATGATCTCCATCTTTTTATTTTAGCAGATGTGGGTTTTGAATCTTTCTCAAACATCGCTTGGAATCATACAGCTCAAATCTGAAATTCATAATCCTTTGTCATTGAGCAAAATGCACCCCATTGCAGAAAACTCAGCATTGTGGGGATAAGAACACAGCAGATATCTCTGTCTTGCAATGGGAAGAGAATAGCTTTCCATTAGAAGTATTTATTATTAATTAAAGTACTAGTTCATTATAATGCTGGTGTCTGGGAGAGTCCTGACAGGGGAAAGACATCACAATCTGGTGGTTTACAGAGCTGATGGGAACACTCCTGACCAAACTTTTATAAGCTGGTGGAAGCAGACTTTAATATATTCTCCAGAAATTACTCAAAAGGCTTTCAAGACACAATTTCAAAAATAGAAAGGTAGCCTCTTTCTCTCCCTGTCCTAAATGGTTACACGCACTGACTCTCACAGGTTCACATGCTTTCTATTCCTTATTTTGACTATATATATATGTAAAACCCCCTAGACTTAATCTGAAAACAATGTCTCATTTTGCAAGTAAAGCAGTTCAGAAGATCTTTCTTGTCTTCATGTGTAACAAAAGTAACTGTTTAGCTTTCAAAAACTGATACAAGGCAGAAATGCCCTGATATTCAGCATAAGTCACTTACATCAGGTAGTTTGGATTTAGTGAGCTTTTAACCATTTCAATGGAAGGAAAGGTGGCATGAAATCAGTCACCCGCTTTTGTCTTCTTCTGCTCTTTCTTTTCCAGACATGCAAGCTGCTGATGCAGAGAATCTAAAATATAATGTAAAAAGAAAGAGCAAATACAAAATCTTCAGAGCAGAAAGGCAGAATTCTACCCTAATTATTTTCTGAATTATGATATTTTAATTTTTTTTTCTTCTATATTCAATTTAGGTAACTGAACATGAATAACAAAGGAATATTATTTATCACTAAAAATGGACTCCTGGACACATATTTACTTTTGTTACCTGCAGATTTTAAGAAGACACCCTGACACAGATTTTAAGGGCATTTGACCCATTCTCCCTCTTGTCCTTGCATACTTTTCAATGTGTAATCTCAAGTGTGAAAATCAGCAAATTGAGAGCCATAAGCACTATGGTTATATGTTTTACAAACTTTCATGTGCAAGTGGTTTTAGAGCTGTGATGGTGGCCAGGCTTTGTTCAAACCCTTTTTTTTTGGTGGGGAAGATATTTATATCAGATGGTGTGAACTTTGTTGGAAGTCCTATAAAACAGGACATAAGATTATAAATTTAATAAATAAGAAAAGCTTTCATCTTTAACTTGGGATTAATATAGTCATGTTATAGATCCTGCTTCCTTCTTAGTCCTTTTCTTTCTGTTGCAGGCATCCTTAAGAAATACTCAGCTCAAATTCACAAAAGGATGCAAGGATAGCCCTGTTGAGCATCATTGCATGCAAGTTATTTGTGCTCACCTGCCAGGGTTCAGGTAGACTCCAGAGCTCCATATGTGGTTGATGAAAAGCATAGAGTCAAAACATGGAAGTTGCAATCCATTTGCACAGAAGGCCTGTAAAGCTATCAAAGGAAAATACCAAGTGAACATAACCCTCAGTCCCCACACCACCAGGCTCAGAGTTGTGCCACTGAAAAAAAAAAAAAATTCACAACCCAAAATATTTCATTAAGTAGGAGTATCTAACAATCTGACACAGCTAAGCTAGGCTTAAATTTTTCCTGAGGCTGGAGTGGGACAGCTCCTGGAGTTAGACACTGAAACATGTCCTGCCCAGTCGATAAAGAACTGGGAGGAAACAGAAATCTTCTGCACTGATGTCTGAAGCTGAGTATGTCAAACTGATTGCAAAAATCATGATGCCAAAGAAAGAGTAGGCAAGACAGAGAATTATATGATAAAGAGAGCTCCAAGATGTAAGATTTTATATATGTTTTCATTCAAGGGTCACTCAAGGATGCTTTTTCTTATTGCTGACCTTAAGACTTTGCATTGAATTGAAAACATGATGCCAGGAGCATCAGAAGTTCAGGAAGATAATATCCCAGGAGGCTGACTGTCATATGTCATTCCCCCCCACACACACATTTGCAATGCTTGGTGTTGGTATTTTTTTCTAATTGAGGCTTGAAAGAAATGTTGTCTGTCATAAGCTGAACCCTAGGGAAGTTTCATCCATCTATTAGTATGCACCTATTTAACACAAGTAGCATGAGGCAATAGTTACCCATTTTCATCCTGAATTTTCACAAGTCTTGACAGTTTAACCTTGCATGAATATTTTAAAATGCATGTTGAACTTCTCCTTAGAAATTCTACTGGCCGTGGCATAAGCTTCAGTATTACAACTGCTCTGCTGTAATTAGGAAATAGATATCAAAATCCTAAGACAGGAACACCTGAGGTAGCATATTAAATATTTATTCAGAGTAACACATTAAGCACAATAATTTAGACAGTGAGTTATTCTAATTAGATGTCCACAATAACCAGCTTTTCAAATCTAGACATTAAGCACTTCATGTGGCACAAAGAATGCATTTATGAGGAAAATAAAGGGGCTTTTTTTCAGAGAAAGATTGAGAAAATTAATTTTCCCCTATTTCTGTTGGTAAACAATGCAATTTAGCTGAGATCAAGGCACAGCAGCTTGCCAGTTCGTGATAGTAAACCTTGTTCATGTGCCATAGCATGTTACTTTTTTTTGGTTTAAGTACTATGCAGTTGATAAGTGTCAGCCATCAGAGTTTCTACTACCTTCTATCAAGTTACTTTATTTTCTAGATACGCAGAAGTTGGTTCTACCTCATATAATATTACTCATGACAGCAACTATGTTCTGTAATTTTTTTTAAATACATATTCAATTACTTACAGTTCTTATTACCTACTGTAGATTTTCAAGGTCTCTCTTCACCCTCAGAAGATAAAAACAAAATTTTTAGTAGAACTCAAACCCAGTGTTGAAAAGTCTGTTCATTTTCAAGGCACCTCCATATACTTGCTGCTCTGTGCAGTTCCTTCCTCAAGTGTTTTGCTATCTGTGCTTTTTTGTATTGTAAGTCTTTATTGTCAAGGGAAAATTGTCTGGTTTTTTCAGGCCTGTTTTTGGTGGACAGTTCAGAAAGTCCCTTGTGCAGTTTGCATCTTGATCCAGATGATAAATTCAATCTGAATGATAAATTAAACTTTGTCAGCACTCAAGTTAATTTTACTGCAGTTTTCTGGTCAACAGCCATAGAGGGGAACTAATTTTCTCCAGGCTCCTTCAGAAACTTTCAAAAAAAGACAAAAACTTTTGAAGTTTTCTTCACAATGCATGTGTTTTAGAAGAACAAAGACCATCACCCCTCACCTCCCCCAGTGCACACACAAACTAGACACTCAACTGTAGATTGTGTTCTGACAAGAAATTATGTTTCAAAACGGTTTTGTTAACAACACAAACATAGACCCAGGCATGGCAGAAGAAGCACGCACTTTCTATGTGCACTTTATTAAAGACCAAAATGGCCAACCCTTCAGGCTGCAGCTTCTGCTGCCAAGGAACTGAGACTAGCCTGATCATGGTATGTGGGAACATTATGGTGCAATGTGACTAGAGAGTTCACTTTTACTCGTGGAAACTCCTGCCTTCCTTTTAAAGCTAAAATTGCAATTTGCTCCCACACATCCAGAAAGTATTCTTTATAATATATTCTTTATAATAGTTCCATTTATTATTTAAAAAAATAAAACAGGAAAACATTAAACTATATATTTTTCCCCCATTATCTTCCCCATTGCTGCACAGACTGGTACTTACTTTGTCATCACATACTAGTTTATTCAGTTTTGTATATTACAGGACAGTTTGCTTGCATATGCATATCTGGCAAAATAAATAAATAAATAAATAATCACTAAGAGTATATTTACTTTTAAATGGGGAAAATATGCAATATTAAAATATTTTTATTGCATATTAATCAGAAAAGTTAAGGGTTTTTTTCTATTCCACTTTAAGATCCCACCCTCCTTTCCCAGAAACATGAGCCCTTGTGCCAGCATCCAAAGGAAGAAAAGTAATAACCAACTGGGACTGAGACATTCTGTCATTCACCACTATGTATCTGTATTAATCTGGTTTTAATTTGCTTATTGTTCAGCCTGAGCACTGGGAACTAAGTGTTTCAATTTCTCTTTTAAGGAATTCCAAATATGGTCAAAAGTCAAATGGAAAAAGTAACAAGGAATGTAGGTCATGGAAATTCTTAACTGGAAAATTCCTGTCATCTGTGAAAGCAAAGTATGTCATACAACCTCTGTATAAATACATTGATTATTTTGCCCTTCATTTGCGCCCTCTGTCCTCCTTTATCCTTAAATTAGAAGCTAGATGCTAAAAATTTCATTGGAAACTTAAGGACCAGACTTTGCTGTGTGAGGAAGTTTCTGAATAAGACATCAAGTTTCTACCCATCAGAGGATAATTTATTGATACTTGTCAAAAGGAAGTATCAGTCTAACAGAAATCAAGACAAAAGGAATGCCTGGTGAATTTCCTTTGAAGTGCCTTTTATAAAAGTCCTTGGTAATACATATTGATGAACTCCAAATTGTCTTGCCTGAAGGGAAAAGAAAGTAGACTGCTTTACACTGTCTTATAAATATTCATCAAAAGAACAAGACTTATGTTTCCAGGCGTGAGGTGAATGATTACGGTTGTATGATTGCCTTGGAATCTGGATAATTAGTAAAACAGCCTATGACAGTGGGAGAATTTTAAACTTGGTATCTTGCCATCAGTCCTTTTGGATTTAAAGACAGTGCCTGCTATTCTGAAAGGGAGCAAATTTAGTGCTTGATGGATAGATATAATTAAGCTCTCCATTAGTTTCATCTACTGTTTGTTTGCCTGTTTGTTTAGCCAAAAACTAAAGGCAAAGTTGTGTAGCATGTCTCTATTCTGATTGGAATGAAACCACAGCATCTGCACTATGAATGTCTTGCTGGAACAAGCTAGTGGAAAGGGCTCTTTAATTAAGAGAGGGAAATGCAAAAAAACAAGAGAAAAAAAAGGCTAGTGCTGTTGATGTCTCAGTAGGTCTTTTGCAGAAATCTGCAGACTAGTATCTTTCTCGCTTAGCTCAGCTCTATCTTGATTGTTTCATAACATAACAGAAAGTCAACAATTTACCTTTCATGCTTACTTAGTGCGTGTGATAAGGATATGAATTGTATGGGAAAGATTCACTGTGAGTTGCTTGGGAAAAAAATGTGCCTGTGCTCAGTGATCTGTGAATTTTCATCTGTTCCTCTAACTGTCTGTAGCTTTCTGTTGACCCTTGTAACAGTCAACTAGCCTCCTACTAGCAAAGACCCAAAAAAATGCCATTCTCAGGAAACATTATCCTTTACAGTGTTTAGCACTTAAATGCAATTAGGCAAATATAATATCCTCTTTGAAGGGAAATAGTTGCTCAGTTTAAGTAACTGAAACTAATTATCTCTGTTGAATGAAGGACACATTCTATGAGTATTTGAGTGGTGTGCTGTTTCTCAGAAGCTGAAGAGGGCAAATAGATTGTATTTCTGGGTGGAGAGCTGTAGGACAATCTTACAGGAGATTTATACCAATTTATAGCCATATTTAAATGCAGAGTCCTATGAAGCAAGCCAAAATGAGGTGGCAGCCAGCCCAGAACAAAGAAACTCAGCTTGTAAATAGCATTTTCCAAGAAACAATTTATTATGGAATAAATGGTGTAACTGCTTAAAGTACTGGCATTTGAAAAAGATTTTATTACCATGAAAATTGACTTGACCAGAAACATTTAGAAGGACTTAAGGAAATCATGTAAGGCTGAGTCGGGTTGAATACCTAGACAATGGTGGTATTACATTTGCACAGAGAACAGGATGATTTTGTAGGTATACTTTCTTTGTGGAGTAGACTGTGAACTATCTTCTTGCATTTTGTCCTGTTCTATTTAATGCATTATATGATTCATACTACTTATCTCATGAAAAATCGTTTGAAACTAGGCCTACTCAAAAATTAAAGAGTTGAGAACAGCTAAATATGCCATATAGAAGCTCAGGAATTAAGCTGGCAATGAAACAAAATATAGCAACCTTGCAAATGTGGAGAAACATTGAGGAAATGGAATTTTTTCCCTTTTGTCCATAGGGAATTGGTGGAGATTTCTGTAAATGTTAAAATAGCATCATCTTTGTAGTAACTTCCCAATTCTCTGTGTGGGAACAGCTCACTATTTAAATAGTAAAGGCTGCAAGATGTACAGAGCAGAGAAAAGAATAGCAGTAAAACATTTCTGAAACCTTGTGCTACATGTAGCATTAACCTGAATCTCTGTAATGTCAAACACTGAATTGTTGCACTCCAAGAAAAGAGAGAAGATACACAGTGACATTACAGATAGTGTAAATGACATTCAAAGTCCACTTATTTATACATGAGAAGCTTGATGTCAGAACCTACAAAATACAGCCATCAGCAGCACAGAGAGACACATATGTCTGTAATTAATCAAATTACTATTATACCATTAAAGTAATAAAAAAACCCCAAGGTGCTGAACTGAGATATTCTGACTGTCAAAAATTGTTCACTCAAACACTGATGTGTCTACTTCACATTGTCTTTGCAATATTTCTTGCTAAGAGGACAGGTAGTACAATTATCTTTCCTTGCTCATAATACCAGGCAACTATTTACTTTTAAGACTACTTGTCACCAGCCAGGCTTCTCTGCTCTCCTACAGTTGATTATTTCCAGAGAAGCAGGAAACTATTCTATTAAATAGTCAACAGTTTCTAACAGTTACTACGTTGTGATTCCCTCAGGGACCCTGGCTTCCACTGCATGAAAAATACTGATCTGAGGAGATAACCACATGAGTTTGAATGGCTTTGTTTGTTTTGGATACTATGCTGTTTGTTTTTAAAAACTCAAATCAAACTTTTGTTGCACTACAATTGTGCTATGTTCTAGCTCTTATCCATGACCGTAATAAGGCTTTTCCATTACATTTTCCTTCCTGTGTATGAGTTTCAGTAACTCTGCAATGTTCATGGGCAGAGTGTGAGCAGAAGGGTAATGGTCAAGACCTGTGGAGTGCCCCATTTTGAGCTGGGCACAGCTCAAAGGCATATCTAACTTATGTTCAAGTAGACTTACTAGTCTCTTGGTTCCTTTTTCCTGTTTCATGGAGAGAACAACTTCTCTTTCTTACTGATCAAGGCTTTCTCCTCCTCTAGTGTATAATTGTTGAGAATTAGTCTTTTTAACAACACTGTCACTGTATTAAACCTGTCATACAGGTTTCCTCACAGTTGAGTCATAAGGATTCTGTTGCCTTTCTGAGTCCAATTTTGGAGAATCCTCTCATCCAAGAGGTCCTCTGTGCTGGAAAATCTATACTACTATTTTATAGTTCTTATAGGTTTTATTTGACTCTGGGTCCTCTTTACAACCCCACCTCCTGGTTTCATATTGCAAGTATCCATGGTTTTCCCCAATTCTTTCTGATTGTTGTCTTTAGCTTTAATGGATGCTAGATTGTTTTTACTAATCATTCTCTTATTCAAAACACATTTATTGAAACTAGCTATCAGGTTCAATAGTCCTTTATGCTTTCTCATCTTACTGCAGAAGTTTCAGGTTCAGAGTTGGTGAAGTCTTGGAATCTCCTCAGACACTGCCAGGTCATAGATTTTACCAGACAGAGTTGAATCTGCCCCATCATTTCCTCATAACGTTTGTAGAATTTGGTCATTTTTTGATGATACCACAGTTTTCCCAAGTTATTTAAAGGTGGAAAGGTCTATAAAACTGCTAGTTTCTGCCACTCTGACTTCTATAAGGAATGAACTCAATTATTTCCTGAGTTTTCTTCTTTTCTTCAACAACAGAAACCTTTTCTGTTTCTCAGACCATTTCATAATGTTCTGGAGAAAACACATGAAGAAAGGTTGCATACTATTTTTGATATAACATTTTAGAAGGCAAAAGTTTGTAAGCTCCAGAATGGAATTTATAATAAAAAAAAAAGCAGAAAGAAAAATTCCTGTTGGAATAGTCCAATAGTGAAACCTATACTGAACTGGAATAATTGCCAGTATATTAGAAAAATGAAATATCAAAAATATTCCATGGGACAGGTGAAGATATTTCATGCCAATTTTTATCCAGTCCAAATTTCCTTTTATAGGGAAAAGAATTTTAAATGAGACTGGAATTTCTAACTACCCACTACAACCAAGCTAGTTAAAATATAAAATAATCCAACTCTTAAAATAATGCCAGTGAACATTATAGGGATAAAGAAATGGCAGAACATGTACATAGCTATATATTTGGGGGGTTATACATTAAAAGGGCAAAGAGGTATTTAAGCAATGATTATTTGTTCAGGGAGTAACTAAAGCAGGGAGGACCTAAAGGTAGAGACAATGATTTTTATATTTATATATATATATATATATATATGAGGGTTATACCTGGTTAGGACTAATTGCCAGGCATGGGAGAACCCCCAAACCTGTTACTTATCTGTGACAGATGTAACTTGTGACTTGGATATCCTTTCCCCCTCCTCCCAAATATTCCTTGCTCGCTTAGATAAGTTGTAAATATTTACTATATGCTCATGTTTGTGTAGTTACTAACAGTATTTTTATAAATTCTTCTGTAGTAACACAATCAACAGGAACCAAAGCTATGCACATATTTGTATGTCTTTCACATATAAATATATTAAATGAAAGAACAAAGTAGCATCTTGGTGACTCTTTAAATGGCATGTTTTAAAAGTTCACTAGAAATGAAAGAGATTTCTAATGACTGAGAAACAACAAATATAAGTCCATTATTAGAAAAAAGGATCTTAAAAGATAAACCAAGAAAGTATAGCCCATGTAGTTTAACATGAACTTTAAAGAAAAAAAAAATCTTGATAGAGGTCAGTAGGAGAATACCTGCTGAAGTATTAAAGGTGGCCAGAATAGCTTCAGTCAAGGAAGGTCATGCTTAAATAACCTGCTAGAATTCTTTGAAGATAATACTGACATGACAGATAAGTGAAATTTTGTAGATACATTTGGATTTTCAAGAAGTATTTGGCAAGGTTCCATATCAGAGATTAGTAACTAGGTAGAGTCACACATAAGACAAGTTGCTAGGTAGAAAACGGGATAAAGAGCAAGAGATAAAATGTAGCCATGCATGGAAACATATTAAATTGGAAAGGAATAATGAGCAGAGAACACAGGGGTCAGTTTTAAGACTACACTTAATTATGCAGTACATATTACTGGAAAAGGATGTTAAAACCAAGATCTCTAAGGGTTTGATCCAAAGGCCATTGAAGTTAATGGTTTTGGATTGGAAAACAAGCCTGAACACCAGTCTACCAATCTATAGCTGTACTCACAGTTTGGAAAGAAAAAGTCAGAGTCAGAACATTTGCAGTCATTTAAATATTTGGTTCAAGTAATGATAAGCAGTTATGGCAAAATGAGAAAAAAAAGTCTGTCAAGTTTGAAGTTTCATAGGTTTGAAGTAGTCTCAATTCCCAGTGCAAATAAGTGTTCATTAGGCTTAGTTTCACTTTAGATGTATCTCTACAATACTAAGTATAAAAACTACCCAAAATATTTATGATTAAATATAGTTGGGATTTTTTCCCAAACTGAAACTGTTGTCCCACAATGCTCACCCCCAAACTAAGTAACATTATATCAGGTAAATTACAAACCAAAAGTGGTAATGCAACTGGAGTCTAGACCATTTACTGAGTCGTGACCAGTTTGTAAAGATTTAGTCCTAAATTTTGGAAGAAACGAGGACTTCTAACTCACCAATAGGTTTCTGATTGTCTTTATAAAGGAGAACTTTTGCAGGTGTATTAGAATGCTGTTGCAGTAGTGGAAATATAATCACGTTGCTGTTTACAAGAATGGACATATGTGGTACTATTAGTAACAGTTACATACCAAAATCTATGTGTTGTCTTCTGTAGTTCAAATTACTTACCCGGTCAGAATATTTTTCTGTTTACTTCTGCCATCTTGAGTGAAAGGACTGTTAAATGGTTAGGTCAGGACTATACCTGTCTTAAGTACCAATATGTTGAAGGAGAGGGTTCAGAAAATGGTCAACATAGAAGACTGATACAGAAAAAAATCAGGGTAATAATAGAAGATTTCTAAGAAACCGAAAGGTTTCTATTCATTTTTAGGCTCATATAACAGCCACTAAGAACACTGTTATCATAGTAAAAAAAGGTTTGTGTGGGCCAACAGTAGCACTCATTTCCCCAGGAACAACATGTTGTCTGAATGGCAGAAAACTGTGAGAATCCCTTTTAGAAATTTCATCACAGCAGGGAAAAGGAATCCCAGACAGCTTGCATCAGAAAGTGACTCAATTCAATCACAACCATATGTAATTTAGACTCACTATCACTGATTACCATGGGCAGAAACTGCTGGTGGTGTTGATTGCAGAAGTGATGGGTAATGCAAAGTATCTCAAGGACTTGTTAAGTCCCTATCACTGAAGGTTTTTTGGAGGGTTGGTTTTGGTTTTGTTTTTTTCCTAAAATAAATAGTATAAACTGCTTCAAAGCAGTTTTTCTCCATGGAAGCCACATGGCCATTGTTCTGAAGCAGTAGGTGAGCAAAGTCCACCAGGAGGACTGCTTTCCCTAACAACAGCTTCATCAAGTCTAAGCATCAAGAGTATTAGAGTCGTACTGCTGTGGTGATATTTGCTGAATTTCATTTCAACATTCTCAAAAGCCTGGGGATCATGAGGATAAATGGAAATGCACATTTCAGGTCTAATGTCCAAAGGAAAAAGAAATATTCCCAAGTGTGTGAGAAAAACATACATCAACCAAATAATTATGTAAATGTCTGTATGGAAATGCAGACTCCTTGTTCCACTCACAGAAAATTTCAGCCCAGAATCTTTGATGGGAGCATGTAGAAAAAGCGTTGATCCAAAATCCTTGTCAGAAAAGAGCTCATCTTCTAAGCATATCTTGCTTCCTTTCCAACATCAAGTTTGAAATGGGAAAGCCACCCATGTACATATCTTGTTCTGACATTTGTTGAAGAAGCAAATTTTTACTCATCATCCATAGAGGTGCTAGGATCTGCTGCTAATAAGGATAAATTGAAAAGTAGCACGGTACATCAGAAAGTACCAGGCTGGGTCCTTGGCTGTATAATACCAAAGATCTATAGATGACTAACACATATCTCCTCAGGTTCTCAACCTGCTTTTGTTGGTGAAAGTTAGCAATACTGTTGTATTTCTTTGAAGAGCCTAAAAAAGCGAATTTCTCTTCAATACAGTGAACAAACCAATTAAGCACTCTCAGTGCAGGCAAATATACAACAGGTGTCAAGGTTTTGCCATAGGATCAGATTTGCTGATGCTTTCTTCCATGGATGGATGCATAGATAATGGAATTCTGTGGCACTGTTGCTTTTCCTCTCTCATATGACTGGAAGCACAGGTACTCCACAGTGCCAGTGGAGACAGTTTGTGTGTTTCTATCTTCCATTTCTTTTAAAAGAACCCTTCCTTATCTGTTACCCTGACCATGATTCAAATATTGCTTCCATAGATAATTTAGTTGGTGCCAGGAGTAGCAGAGGGTTAGGTTAGAAATTATGGATTAATTGCTGCTGTTTATACTAACTGTCTCTTGTATAATGGCACAGTTTTCTTCACTGTCATAGCAACAAACGCAAGACCAGGATATTAGATGTTGTAAATGGCTCAGCTGAGAACTGGTAACAGACTGAATACAGACTTACATTTGTGAATTAGGTATTGATATAAATTTCAGTTTGGCTGTAGATGTCTCTTTAAATTTCTTTGATTCCTTGCTTTGCTGGAACATTTCTTCCTTCTGAGCAGGCAGACCATATACATGCCTTGATATAATGCATTCCTTGCATTCCATTTTCTTAGAGTTAGGACAGAACTTAGACTGGCTGGTGAAATTTTTGGGAAACCAGAGGATTAAATAAATAATTAAATCAAGAGGGAGTCTCTACGTCCATTTGGCTGACCTGATAAAGTCCCTACTGACTATATTAAGGAGATGTACCTTTTCTCCAACTACCCTTTTCTTACAGGCCTGTTCTGAGAAGAAGTTGTGTGTTGAATAGCTTTCAGAAATCTATGTCTGTTGTAGATTGGGAGAGTGTTTCTTCCCCATTTAACATGGCAGAACAGATTTCAGCAGATTAAGCAACCAGTTTTCAGTCATTTTAGGCCTCTAAACAGATGAAAAGAGCATCTAGTATCATAGAACTAACCAGTACCAGGAATTAATTAAATAAATTATCTGCATTGATTAAACAAGCTAAATGAAAAGAGAGAGGGAGAGATGGAGAAGGTGGGTGGGCAGGCAGAAATAAACCAATAAATAAAGAAAAAAGTAGGGAAAAAACCAAGAATGGGACGAGAGAGAGAGAGAAGGAAAGAAAGAGCACAACAAACTAAAATAGTAAACTAAAGTACAGAAGAAAGAGGAAGAGGCACTACAGGTGCTGCCTCAGAATCATGGGCAATAAAGAGACCTTAATGGTGACTATGGCCATCCACATCAGGAAGGATTGCAGGGCTTCCCACATAGAGGTGAAACTCTGAATGAACATTACTTCATTCATGCTAGGCTAAGAATAGAGGCTCAATGGAAGTCAGTCACTGAAGAACAACTTAAGATATTTCAGGTTTTGTTTTAGGCCTAAATTGTATTTTAAGGAAAAACACTTGACTGTAAGTAATAGTTTAATAAAGTCAATAAAATATCTTTTCTGTGTATGATGGGAAGTTCTATAACATGCTTTTTGTTTTAGTCTAACAACTTTGTTAGAATCACTCAAATCAGGTACTATGCTTTAGTAAAACAAAGCATCAAAAAATATTTCTTTGCATATTATGAGTTGGGAGAAACTCAGGTGTTGGTTTGGATCACTGCAATTAATTTTAGTCATTATGTATAGTCTGTAGAAATAAAAGATGATCTGCATATGAAATATTTATGTCAGGAAGATGGTCTTCAGAGTGGTTGTGCTAAATGCCTGGTATAACATTTTTCTTATATATTTTGAAAATGAGTATAGGTCTTTACATTTCCTCTGGGGAAAAAAGGAAAAAAGAAAAAGAAGACCTCAAGGTCTAGCTCAGCTTTTTCTTGTAAAATACAAAGAAATAATTTGTTACTACTGTATGCATACACAAACTTATTACAAAAAATATGCTGAATAAAAAAATTTTAAAGATTATAATTTAACCAGTTAATTTTGACTTTTTAGAAATACAAAATGAATGCAAAATGATTGCAAATGTCATGCAGAAATATCTTAGCAATGCCTCTGCTGCATACAATGTACATGATCAAAAGTAAAAATCCATTTTCCCCTACATGTACTAACCTTGACATACTTTTTGAACTCCCTCATTCTTAACTTCTGCCTTCCAAGGGAAAGAATTATATTCCTATGTTATGAATGGAAATATCATATTAATGCATCTCGAGCCCTTCCTTCTTTTTCAAGTGACACATAGCTTGGGCCCTCAATCGGAAACACTTCATTCAGATTTTAGCAGACAGTAAAACAACTAAGTATTTAAATATCTATTGATGTAAATGTTGACATTATAGTTGAGATGAATAAGTAAGACTGCTCTGATTGACAGTTCTTCCATCTTCCTTACCTCAAACTAGACCTCACCAATCTGAGGAAAGTCCCGTGATTCACACTGGTGGGCATCTAATGTGATACTTTGCCTATTCCTGTTGATGGAATCAAACTGCTGTGTTGATATATGAAATATAAATTCCTAATTTCTGCTACCAATACATTCTGACTTCTTTGCTCATATCTCCTATGGACACAAAATATCATTGTGCATGTTGGTTGCTTTGCATGGCTGTCACCTGGCTACTGCACCTTGTGTCATTAGCTCCTCATGTGGTTAAAACATTCATTGTTCATTTTCTCATTGATACATTCACATAGAAGCATGATGGTTTTGATCTTAGCCTGAGAGGCAACCCACACACACACCTCAATATATATGCAGAGAGTAGAAAAAATTCACTGTAAAATGCAACAAAGGAATTCAGATGTGAATTTTTATTGCTTTAGAATCTTTTAAATTAAGAAGTAATTATTATTTAATTTAACTCAGTTTAACAAAAACTGACTACTATTAAAGACTCTAGGCCAGAATATGCTTCTTGATTGGCTATAGTATAATGAACACCCACTGTTTTAAGAAAAAAATATAAGAGTACAGATATATTTAAAAAACAAACATCAAAATTGTTTAGTCTGAGTTTAAGGCTGATTATAAAATAAGAAGTGTGTTTTCTGGAGATTGAGATTACACAAATCTGAACTTTTTTGGTTTTTTTAAATTGATAGATGAAAATCTTCAGTAATCCTACAAATGCTATAGGTTAATTTTTTATGGGCTGGCAAAATGAGCTTGGGATTCATCCATGGCAGTACAAACAAACCCATTTTATTCCACACAACCTTTCTGAGGCTTTGAAAGGGAAATTCAGAGGCTACTCATCATCAGCAATACATTTGTAAGCAAAAAGATGATCTTCCTGCCTTTTTTATACAGCTAGTTAGAATGAAGATTTATTAGAAAAAATTATTTTCCCTCTTTTTTTTTTTATCATGTTACAAAATTTACCAAATAGACAAAAGTAAAACCAAAGCTAGCATACCTATCAATACAGTTCACACTCATTCCTAGCAAGCCTAAGTGGCCAATTCTTGATTGGAGAATGGATACTCTCAATTTTGATTTTGTATGTAAGAATAAGACTTTATTTCTAACTCCTTCTGATTTGAAAGGAGGACCAGAGGTCATAACTAAGAATATTCTGAGTGAGTTTGGAGTGAATACAGAAATGTTTTTCTCTCATTCTGTCAGAAGCTTTGATAAACTGACTCTTAGTAAAATGTCTTATTTTAAACACATACCAGAATTTTTTTGCCCACTTGTTTTTAAACAATTCAGCTAGTGGGCTTATTTAAAGAATAATTTTATTTTTATTGTTTATATTTATCACACACGAATGTTTCCAAGCAAATGTTTACAATGTTTTATACACTATGCAGCTGGAATGCAAATGATTGGCACTGAATATTTCAGATCTGCTGCTTTGTTCCTGTCACCACATTTGCATGACTATTTTCATATGCTCTCTTTGGACTACTGGAAAGCTGCTTTTTAAATGACAAGATGATGTCAGAAGGAGGAATGACAAAAGTTTATAATGAACCACCAAGAAGGAATACAAATTAATCTACATTGTGAATAGAGAACTTTATTAAAAAGCTGTGCCATCAACATTATTATAGATCTTGTTTCTGTCATGTTTTTCTCACTTACCTAGCATTTTCAGTTCTTCCCTTCTGTGTGCAGAACCTACACTGCTTGGCCTAATGATATGATCTGATACAATTAACTATATTACTTTCACACTCTGTTCCTTTTTTACTTTAAGGTTATTGGGCAATATCAGTGTTAGCTGGCTTTCATATCCATCAGTATGTTCTGATTTATAGACAACAGCTAGGATAAATAAAAGCAATACAGAATTAAGTATATGTTTTGATGAAGTATTGTGACTTTTCAAAGAAGGCAGACAAATCAACAGAGAGATCAGCAATTCCACATTTTAAGAGAAGAATTTATGTAGAATTGGAGGTAATTTTTATGAAATTATGGGTTATAAGAATAATCATTTTATGTAGATGAATCCCTAAAATATAAATTAAATAGAAGTCAATAGTGTTGATGGTCCATTATTCCTGCTCCTTTCCTAACTTCCATCACCCCTGTCGATTTACTAGATACTTCCCCAACCTAGAAATCAGACTCTAAGTTGTTCTTTTTGTCACATTCCCCCTCCAAATATGTAATAAAGGGTAGAGAGTAGGCAGAAGTGATTGATATCCCTGCCTCTCCATGTTCCTAACTGACACATTCTGTAGCACATGTGAATTTGACCTCTTTTTCCGTACCAGTTTATTGGTACTAATAGGAGATTGAGCATAGGTTTCCTCATAATACCCTATAGCTTATAGGAGGACATACTGAGCTAGTAGCCTATAAAGTCTAAATCTCTGTCTATCCTACTGCTTGTCCACTTTAAAACCATTACTCTCTTGCTTGCCCACAACATTCATATTGCAGAAGAGAAGAAAGCAAAGTTTCTTGCAATTTTTTTTTTTTGAATATGTTAACTGAGGTCAGACAAGGTTGCATCTGGGAACACAACCTAGTTCAATGCAACAGCTCCAAGTACTGCTCAGCCACTGTGCCTGTCAGAATTAATGTTCTAAACTGATGTCTGTTGCTGTCTCATCTGGTATAATCAGAAGATGCTATTCCCCTCTCATAAATTTTATTCCATGCCATTCAGGCAAGAAAAGTTTTCTAAACCTCTGGCAAAGCACATGTGTTGCTGCTAGATAATAACAATCCTTTAATCTGTGTAATGAACCTTTAATATATCCGAGGAGCATTCTTTTGCAGTGTTATTTGCAGAGTTTTTTCATGCTTTCTTCTCCTTCCGAACCACATCTTTCAGCAAGTAAGTTACCTGTCTCATACAAGAGACCACTTTTAAGATAAACTCCCCATTTAAAACAAAATTATGTCATCTGTGTCATAATGTACAAAACGCTAGTACAGGTCTTTTGCCGCATTTCAGTTGGTACTGACAGACACAAGTATTAAAAAATACAACTGTTTTGAGAAATGTTTCAGATGCCTGATGTGGCAGAGTCACAGAATTTAGGAGGTGAAAGCCAGAAGCACTCCTACAGCCTAAGAACCACCTCCTGCTTGAGACACCAGATGTTTCTGCCTTGATCAGTACAAATAGTTCAGACCTATAGCATGTCTAACCTCACTTGGGTCTAGATGTTAGTCATTCCTCACCTAAGTTTATTATCAGGTTTCTTACATGACACAGAACATGGCTCAAACTTTTTGAGAATTGAATTCTGGTCCAAAACTTCACAGTGTTTACAATTTTCTCCATGAAAACCTAAAGATTGTGTTAGTGCCATCCTGACTGTTTCTGGATTGTGCTTCATTTCCTTACGCAGACATGCTTTTTTATGTCTAAACTCTAGGGAAGGGAAGATTTTAATGCTTTTCTCTCCAGTGGTGTTTCATGGTACAACTCTGTCCATCGTTACAGAAGATGAGCACCATGCACTGATGCTTAGATACTTTTAATGGCCATGCCAAAGGCCATACAAGAAATCTGAGGCAGAATGACAGCTTGAGCCTAGAGTTCCCAGAGCCAAGGCTATGATCCCACTTTCCAGGTCTTCCTGGCTACAAAAGTATCAGAGGAGAACTGACTGGCCTTTAAATTTGATGGCCCTATAAAAATAAAGTGCAGATTCTGACTTGAAGAGAACACACATTATTTAAGAGAATGAGGAAAATTATGCCCATTATTTAGTTGCTATGAAGATAAGGGAGTAATAGAAAAAGCAACTTCAATTAAGCTCTAAATTAAGCAAAAAGGAGGCAAAAAATCAGAAATGCATATACGCAAGAGGCAGATCTGCTGCTCTCTGCATTCCAGATATGAGTGAGTACACTAAAAAGAAATCCATGGTTGGTGAGGTGGGAATGGCTGCTATACTGACATGGGTTCTCTGCCACAGAATATATTACAGAATTTGTGCTGTATATATAGCTGCTTGGAGATGTAGTATTTAATTCAGCAATGAACTGGGGCTAGACTTTGCATGATAAATGCTATGGCAACCAAGCTGTGTTGTGTGGAATATCTTTGCAGATTAAAATGCTTTGATTCATGCGTTGCAGCTCATACAAATGGATGCTCACAAACATACACATAATCAACATTTCACGTATATGAGTCACATTCCTTGTAAACTCCCACCATCAGAAACATTTATATTCATTGCCACACATACACATAACACATGCATAAACATGCACACATGTAAGACACCTGCAAGCATATGTAAGAATATTCAGAGAAGGAATGTGAATTTTTGTGCTTTTCATTTTAAAGACTAACTTCTGTTATTTTCACATATGCAAATATAAAAATTTAGACTATGGAACGTTGCATTGGAAGAAAAAATTACATGTGGGTCTCCCTGTAAATCATTCCAGATTAAACACTTCTGCTCCCTCATTCAATATATGCTTAGTTTGTCAAACTGCTTCACTAATCTAATTACAAGTTACTTTTTAAAATAGCTTTTGTAAATAATGAAAAACAATTGTTATGGCTCAGGCTGGCTGTTATACCTGACTTACTAGGACAAAGTAATGTTTTTCATAATAAAAAAAATAGCAGATTTGATTAAAAATGGGAATGTGTTAAGTAAAATCTTACACCAGAAAATGTCCAGAATTTTCATTTTTTGGAACATAATGTCACTTCAGAGAAAGAGAAGAGAACATATGCTCCCTTATTCCAGCAACACTTTCCCAGGTGGAAGGGGGTGGGGGAATGAAAAAAAAAAAAGAATTCTACAACAGAATCCCTGTTCTATCCAATTTTTGTTCCATTTTTGGATCATGTGTATGTATGCTTGGGGGTGGTGGTAAATGACCAGAGAAATACATTTCTTCGTACAACCTTGATCTCTTTCTGCATTCAGGGTGCCTTCTCCATGGGTGCCTAACAGTCTTTCCTTTAAAAATGAAACTGCAATGCAAAGAGCTGTCATGGAGAGGTGGGACACTGGTAGGGAATGTTCATATTCAGCTGTGGGAGTGCTCAGAGGAACTGTTTTGGTGTCCAGAAGGCTCTTCCAAAGGATTTTGCTGCCAAGAGGAAATAAGCATCTGGATCTTCATTTAAACAATGTAAAACTAGGAGCAGTGATGACTTGGTATCCTTGTTCATGAAGTTCAGCACACAAGTGTGCCAAGGCTGGATCCAATCTCACATCAGCACAACTCAGGAGGAAAGGTGTGGCCACTGCGGGGCTTGGGTTCAGAAAAGTTGCCGTGGAATCGTGATGCTCAGCGCTGGGGTGCCTGAAAGCCAGATTCCTTCTCTGGACTTGGAATTTGTAATCTTGATTTAGGGCCCTAAAATTTCCTTGGTTTTAAATGCAGGAGAGCCAGGATCCTTGGCTGGGATTCACAGCAGACAGCATACTCACTGCTGGAACACTTAAAACAGCCAAGAGGGAATGCTGATAAAGAGTATTTTTGGGACCATGGTTTTACAATCACTTTGCTCTATCATATGTCTGTGCAGTTGTAAACAGAAGCAATCCCCCTTTTCCTCATATCCTCTTAAGTTTGCTCAATTTTTTTTTTTTTTTTTTTTTTTTTTGTAGGAGCACAATGAGTGTATGACCAGAGGAAGAAACTGATCCAGATGGAAACAATTTTTTTTTTTGGTGTTGGATGCATGAACTCAAGTCATGGCTCTGCTTGAGGTGGTGAGCATCTGGGGACACTGGTGATGAGAGCAAGACTATCCCCATCTGTCCAGTGGAAATCAGGATTTTTCTAAATAGCCTTATCACCTTCAATATTCAGCTCAGCAGAGAAATAGACTAATCATTCAGGATGAAATTCACCTTATCTACCTTTATCCAACCGAAAGTAAGGCAGCTGGTCCAAGCTAATCATCTACGCTAATCATCTTCACCTTACTGTCACTGGAGGAAAAAGACCTTGCAGATGGCATTTCATTCTTTGTCTCCTATATTTCAGGATGGGATGAACTGACAATTGAAGGTGCATATTTCTAGTGGTTGTTTAACTCAGGATAAAACTATACTAAAAGTGCAAGTGTGTCTGCAGCATATGTGTTCAAAATCCACATACATTCATCCATTCTAAGTGAAATATAAGTAGCACATAAAAAAGGTGGGTCAGTCATTTAAATACCCAGTAGCTCAGGAGAACAAATACAGTCACTTCTGAAATGCTGCAGCATTTCTCTTGGTATTCGAGCCAGCTAGGGAAAAGCTACCGCAGGTGTGCTTATGTATGTAGTTGTCACACTTCTGATTGCAATATAGATATGTCCTGAGAATATGACTGTACTGTACATAGCAAAGCAAGATCTAGACACCTGAGATAGCTCTAAGTAATCTAAGGAAGTCCAAGAAGGAAAGTTAGATTGAAGATATTGCCCACACTACTGAAGGAAGTATGACACACAAGCTTGCAAATGCCAGGGATTTAAAAGCTTTTTGCTGGCCTAGCTTCACAAATAGTGCCCTTAATTATAAGCCTTTGTGTAATACTTTCAGGTATGGAACAGATAATCCTTTGAGAAGTGCAATCTGTTCAAGAGAACTCTATATAAACTGCCTACTCAGTGAGTTGGAAGATGGCAAAATGCTATTGCAAACAAATGAACAACAAATATAAGAAGAAAAATATTTATTTTGTCTCTTTAGCTAAGTGTTTACCCAGTTAATTATTTAGACTTTGGATATGTGCAAGATATTTTGTGGTAAGTGTATAATTTCTCCGTAAAATAGAAGGAAAAATCTCAACTGGAACTATGTTTGGCTCTCACGCTGTGGAAATTCCATGAGGTAACAAAAGCAGTGGAAAAAATCAATTTGTTGTGGCTTCTACAGCTTTATGCAAGCTTTCCTCTTTTTGCTTCATTTAAACTGTCTTCAAGCTGAAATAGGGGAGCCAGTTCACTACAAGTGGTCAACATCTTTTCTGCTTGTTTATGTTATTTACCACAGGAATACAATAAAGGTTCATGACCTACCTGACATAAATCTAGCTTACTAAAATGTTACATGTGTTTTCAACTGGGAAAGTTGCTGTTTGAGCTAATAATAGGTTTCTTCAGCTGAAATAAAGATGTGGACTGGAATAAATTGACTATCTGGGTAAACTCCTCAACTTTCTCCTATGTGTGGATAGTTCACAAGAATAATAAAGATCCAGAGCATTAATACTGAGTGCATGAGGATGGCTTTGGCTTTACTTTTAGATCAAGGAATATCTGTTAATTTCCATGGCCTGACACAGACCTTGAAGTCTCTTTAGACATTTTTTTCATGCCTATTTGGAATTCTTTGAACTCCCTGTAAACCTGTTTTTCTCGGACTGATGTCACCAGCTTAGGAAAAAAAACAACAGCAAAGCAATAGGCTTATGTGAGAGGATGATTTGTTACATGATCCTCTTTTTGCAAGTCTAGATTTGAGAGACACAGCAAGTTTATATGACTATTTAAAATATCTTAAAATTGTTATACTGGAATCTTTGACGACTGTGTTCTTAGTGCTGTGCAATTTAATGTTCAAGTTTCTTTATATGGGACATTAATAACAGACTGTTAAATTAAACATACTATAATCAATGCATTGTAGTCATTATACCTCCATACATATTTACAAGCGATAATTAAATTCTGATTCATATTTTTTAGTTTATTTTTTTATGGAAGCAATAGTACCTCATAAAAATTCATGTTAACTTTCAATGACATTATAAAATGAATTTGGCATACAACTTTGATGTGGCTTTATTAAGCCCTGTCATGCTTAAACTTGGATTAACTTTAGCCTATTTCTGGAGTATCCCTTGGTAATGAAGCCAGTGTATTCTGATATGGAAAAAGATTTGGGGTTACTGGGAACAACTTGTTATCTCTGCTTGAAATTTTAGTCTCCAATACACTGATAAACAAGGGAGTATGATAGCTCCTGGCATCCATTCTTTGGGTCAAATGATAAAAATTAGACTAAATTATGAATTCTGAGAAAAATAAAAAAGAAACAAAGGAAAACAAAACAAAATAAAAACTCTTGCCTTAGTAGTTTAACCAAAGCATTTCATCAAACTTTTGCTGTTGGGAACACATCAAACACATCCTTTTACAAAGCTAAACAGGAGTAGAATATAAAGAAAGGCTAGTTTTTAAATATTTATCATGATAATGAACCTATTTCCTCACTGTGAAGTTTTACTTTCAATAAACCTGGAGACAGAAAATTATGTTCAGGCTAGGGGTCCAAGAATATGTAAGGACCTCATACATTGCTGAACTGGACTGCGGAAATCAAATGAATAGGAGAACTCATTGCCAGATGACATGATGGGGATCAACATTCACATCCACAGAAGTTGTGTAGTTTCTGTCCTCTTGTAGAATGATCCCAAAAGCCTGCATGTACAAAATATTTCCCAGTTAACTTGAAAACCAGAAGAACAAGCAAGGAAGAACCCTTGACCTGCCCAGGTTTTCTTCTGCCCGTCCTTGTAACACAAAGCACACTTACTGTTTTGCATCAAGCAGCCTCTGGCCCTAGTTGGGTCTTGTTTTCTTCTGTTGTTTCCAGAGACCACTTATTTCAAAATTTCCTAGGTGACAATCCAAATGAAGACTCCTGGAGCTATAAGGAGAGCAGTACTAATCATAGACCCCCCTCTTAGAGAATGGCAACTCAGCCAGATAAACCATGATCTGCATCTGTGAACAATGGTTGGTGTCTTTTAATTTGATATTATTTATCAAGAAATGAAGATAGTTCGATTAGGATGGTTATTTTTCTATGGTTCTCTCTGGTGATGATGTAGGATACAATTAATAAAACATATAAAGGAAGATTTTCTATTCATACTGTTTATACTCACAGCCTATAATTTCATCTTTAAGCCCAGCAGTTTACACACTTTTCCATTGTTTAAATCTTTATACTGTAATGCTATTTTACTGTTGCTATAAATTCCATTTAATTATTAATCTCCAAAAAACCTGATAAATGCTAGCCCACCGTAATGCAATCCTTTCATCTCCAAATAGTGGAGAGGAGGTAATATGCCACTCTTGAAAATCTTTCTTTAATCCTTTCTTCTTTTAGAATAGAGAGCCATGAAGATTTATCACAGTTCCATAGATTTCAAAAGAAGACCACGGCTTTGTGATGTCAATCCATAGGACCGTAAAGATGTTACTTTGCCAGAGCTATATTGTACTTCTAAAGCGGAATGAGGAAATTGACTTGCAGTAAAATATATCTTATTACCCAATTACCATATCAGGCAAGCAAAGTCGTTGTTCTACTTTTTTTCCCATTTCACTTTTTTAATCACTGAATTATTGTCAGTAATGTAAGTTTGAGTATTTCACAGCTTTCTTTTCATGCAGCAAAGATAGAAGATCTTTTTTCCCTTGTTTTCCATTCCAACTATATTTTTCTTTAAAAAATATCTTTGTATCCAGTTGAAACTGTTCACATCAATTAACTCTTTCTTTTTTTTTGCTTCAGGAATAATATAATGTTAAAAAACCAAGTCCCTAATGCTTTACCATGCTAATGTTCATTTATCTGAGCAACATTTTTGTCACTTTTATTTCCAAATATTACCATGACTGGTTTTTGACTCTTCCACGGTTACATGGATGTGGAGTAATGATGATGGAAGAATCCATGTAGTCTCCCCGTACCCATCACATGCCTACACGTTTTCAAAGGTCTTTGCTATCCCTGAATCAATAATTACTGTTTTGCAGTTTCACATTTGCTTGTGTCTAACAAAAAGAGACCTCTTAAAAAAAACAGAAAAAGTAACAAAATAAAAATACCACACATCAATAGTACATTGCATGCCAAACATACTTTCAAAAATGACTGAAAGAAAAGAAATCAAGTGTCTGCACCTGAGGAAAGACTGCCCACTTAAATAAGCTTAGGTGAGATGTAAGCTCCTTTCAAAGATGAGTTATTTGCCTTGGATGACTAAGCTTATATAATGTCAGGTAACACAAAGATTGTTGCTCTTTGGAATTCCCTATATGATCCATGAAACAATGAATCCCTGTAAGAACAACAGCAGAATTATCTGGCTCTGCTGTTGATACAAATAAATTTATTGCTGTTGAGACAAGGCTTACAGAAATATTACTCCAATACCTTTGAGCTGCAGATTTCCTTAAAAAAAAAAAAAATCAACCCACAGACAACAAAACCAGATAGTGTCTCTTTTTCTTCTCAGCCTGGGAAGTCTCTCCCTCTCTCTGCAAGACCGCCTTGCTCATACAGTTCCGATGCAGTGGAGCATGGCGTCATGAGATGCTTATTCCTGAATTTAAATGGAGTGTAACGATAGCGATCCTCCGCGAAAATAAGAACGAGGTCCCGATCAGGCTTGGGACACCTTCAATGTCATCAGAAGGTGAATTAAGAGGATTTGGCAAATCCATGGTCAGCTTCGGTACAGATCTTCCCAGTTGCAGCTGTTGTGACCAGCTGGGTACCGCACAGTGCTCCACACAAGCACATACGCATAGACATACATATAGACACAGACGCACGTACAACTTCCTTGCATGCTGAAGCAAACTCCTCCCACGCTCTATTCCTGGCGCACATTTAAATGGCTGTTTTATACATATTAACCCTGTGAAACGCTGTAGGACTTTGCTATTCACCTCCCAGATAATAAACTATCCGTTTGCAAGCCTGTCACACAGTTCACAGATCAAAGAATCAAGGTGTCACCAGCCTTCTTTAGTACAGATATCACTGGTTCTTTACTGCCTAGTTATGCTTGCATAGCCCTTAGACATTTTTTGTCTTGAGGTTACTTACCCCATTCAAGTACTCTATTTTCCTTTTCACTGCATCTGTGCCACAGGCTTGCTGGCTGAGAAAATATCACACAAAAAATGAAACAGT
>NW_009258727.1:1088560-1120546 GCF_000687185.1 Egretta garzetta
CCCCATTATTTAACTCACTTTCCTCCTATCCTGCCTGTCTGTTTTTGAACAGTCAGTTTTCCTGTTAAAAAGAAAAAAAAAGAAAAAAAAAGAAAAACAAGCATTATTATAAATTTCAGATTAAAATGTAATAAGGGGATCTTTATTTAAAAAAAGTTTAGATAGTCTTATTTTCTTTTACTGTGTGTTCCATAGTTTCTATTATATAATCTGGATTCTGTGTCTCAGAAAAAAAAAAGGGGTGGGGGGGAGGAGACGGGGAGATAGGGAGCCTGGTTGCGGGTAATGTTTATAAAACAAGCATTATTATAAATTTCAGATTAAAATGTAATAAGGGGATCTTTATTTAAAAAAAGTTTAGATAGTCTTATTTTCTTTTACTGTGTGTTCCATAGTTTCTATTATATAATCTGGATTCTGTGTCTCAGAAAAAAAAAAGGGGTGGGGGGGAGGAGACGGGGAGATAGGGAGCCTGGTTGCGGGTAATGTTTATACCTCTTTCCTAGAGCAAGAAAGTCCCTCAATTTCTCTCTGTGCTCTTTAGACTTGGTGTCCATCCCTTACTTAAAAAGGAACCACGATGAACAAGTTCTTGTACAACTCTCTCTGCCAAGATAGTGCCTGTGCCAGTAATTTACAAGTAATGGGCTACAGCTGTGATCTCCAGCTCTTAGGCTGTTTTGGTATTTCAGTAATTACAACAGTTTCATTAACATTTAAAGGGAATAGTCAGCTCAATATCAGTAAGAGACTATTTTGTACAGTGTGGATCCATTTTACATTTGCATTTGACATTTGATAATCTCTACACATAAACTCTGAGCCATAGAAATGAGACATCACACACAGGAAAAATTAACCCAGATGTAACTTCTTAGTAAATCTGTGAAACTGTAGAATAAATGCCCAAGACTGGTAGTGGTATGAAGAGCACCTCTTTCCCAGTCTTATATTAATTTGAAACATGAAATGTCATTTTTATGTCTTTATTGTGTATTTGTGACATCTGTGGATATTTGAAAAAAGTAGAAGTGGGGAGCTGGATGAGTAGTAAAATAATCAACAGGTCAGATATGTGAATATATTGTCTATGCATATCTAATAAAATCATACATGTTACCTTTTCCTTTTACAGCAGTCTTAATTTTAGGCAATCATTCTCCTTAGCAACTACATCAGCAACCTTACACAGCTGAGGCAATTAACTAGACTCAACAAAGAAGCATCATTGGCATTAGCCTAGTAGTAATAGAGAGTAAGCAGTAAACACTAAATAAAATTCAGTACAGATAGGTTTAAGTTGATGAACATGGGAATGGTCTTAAATTCTGCATACCCTATGAACTTAGGAACTAGGCTGTTCTAGAAAAAATTTTAAGTCAATGTTTAGCAGCAGTGAAAAAAAGCAAATTAAATGTTAGGAACTACTGGAAAAGGAGTAAGGAACAAAGCATAAAATATCACTGTATGATGGCATAAAATCGTAGTTCTCCCCTATCCTGAACAGTTCTGATCCCCCGTTGCTGAGGAATATAGCAGAAATTGTGAGGGATCAATGGAAGGTGACCAAAGAAATCAAATGCACAGAGTGGTTTCCTTATGAAGAAGGATCAAAGAGATGAGGACTCCTCATCCTAGGGAACTAGAATTAGTTACTGAGGAATGATGTAATAGAGATGTTTGCAGTGATGAGTGACCTTGAAAACAGAGTAGGGTTACCAGGTCTCAAATAAACATGTGATACCTACTTCTTCACACACCATGCAGTTCAACTTTAAAATTTCTTGCCATAAGGTATGTGGATGCCAAAACCTTTTATGTGTTCAAAAACAAGGTCCTCAGAAAATAAAATCATGTTCTCATGAGGTGAAGAATAACTCCCCTCTACTCAGGAAATTCCTGAGTAGTGAATTTGCTGGAGGCTGGCAGAATATTCTGGACAATGCTCACTATAATCCTTGTAATTTTTGTATATACTTTCCTAAGCATTTACTATTGATTACTGTCAGAAATATTATGGATACTGTGAAAATGGTTGGTTGGTCTGACCAATCTTGTGCTCTTCTGAAATAGTCTTGTCAATACCCTGAAGGAAACAGAAAACATATTGTGTCTTTACTGGTAATGTAAATGGAGTTTTCTTTTCCTTTCTGAGCTTCTTTTATATCAAGAAAACTACTGCACACAAACACTTCAGAAAGTGTGAAAGATAAAATAGTTAATTTGTATTATCTTCTAAGAAATAATCTTAGAAATGTAAACTGTGCTCTGAAAGCCTTCTGACTGAAGCCTGGTGGAAAAGTGTCATGGTTTCACCCAGCAGGCAGCTGAACACCACACAATCACTCCCCCAGTCCCTCAGAGAATCAGAAAAAAAAAAGGCAAAACCCATGGGTTGAGATGAAGACAGTTTAATAAAACAGCAGAGGAAAAGAATAACAATAATAATAATAATAATAATAATAATAAAGGTAAGAGAATATACAGAATATACAAAACAAGTGACACAGTGCAATTGCTCACCACTTGCTGACTAATGCCCAGCCTGTCCCAAGCAACGATCATTCTACCCCCGGCTAAACTGCCCCTGAGCATGACATCATATGGTCTGGAATAGCCCTTTGGTCGGTTGGGGCCAGCTGTCCCAGCTGTGCTTCCTCCCAGCTTCTTGTGCACCTGGCAGAGCATGGGATGCTGAAAAAGTCCTTGACTGGTGTAAGCACTGCTCAGCAATAACTAAACCATCAGTGTGCTATCAACATTTTTTTAGTACTAAATCCACTATTCCAGCTACTAGGAAGAAAATTAACTCTATCCCAGCCAAAACCAGGACAAAATGTCAAGGCACTGGCACCAACCTGGTAATAGCTAGACAAGCATGGTTTGAAACAATGCCATCTCCCACCAGATTTAGCCCTTAATTTTTCAATATTATTGAACAATTCAATACAAGAAATCATCTGATAGCTCCATTCTAGTAAGAGCTTGAATCATATTAATGTCATTCTGAAAACTGGGAGGAAAGTTAAGAAGTAAAACATTTCCGTGTGCTGCATCCCCTGTGCTGCATCCATTTCAAAAAATGTGTATGTATGTCCTGCAGGAGTCATAGCTAGTAGAGGGTTGGCAAGATTCTTGCAGTCAGCAGAGCTTTGAAAATTCAGACTTACTGATGATCTGACCTGAGGTTTTGGTTAAAAAAATTTTGATTTCTAAATCAATAAATCACTATTTGTTACTGTTTTCTGATACTAACTGAGCATTTTCTATTTTCACAGTCAGTGAAAGAAAGGAACACAGTCTTCTCTGTGTTATAGACAACGCAAATTTCTTCAAATCCAATTAAAGAAGCATTTAAGTCCTTTTGCACAACAACTTGTGAAATATATTTTTAGTGCAAGCATCAGTCCAATAATATAATGCTATTTTAAAAATCAGTTTATATAAAAACCAAATGTAAAACAAAATTGAAAAATGGTTTTGTTTTTCTAGCAAATAGAGATGCTTAAAAACTATAATCATCAGCACAGATTTGGGATTGGAAAAGAATTAATATCAAATTACTGTTCATCTATGGGTGTCATCTTTTAGTATATGTATCCCCCTGCTGACACACTGGGCTACTCTATTAGCTGAAGGTAGTGTACCGTAATTTTGTACAGAAATAAAGGAATTCTAAACATAAGAATTCACTCTACCAGTGCAAGTTAAATTATTTTTCCATTCCTTTATAGCACTGAAAGTCCTTTCTCAACATTATAAGGTCTGGGCTGTGATTAATTTCTGGATTTTAAAATTTCTGATAAGTTTTGTTGCTCATTGTCTTTGTGCAGCTGATTTGCCATTCACAGAGTCTTTTTTAGAGAGCTGTGAAAAATAGACCTGTGTTTGTCTTATGACACAAGGGCAAGTGAGCTCCAGTCTCATCCAAATAATTTGATCTGAGATCTAAACCACTTTGTTGAATATATGTTGTGTGGACTTTAAAGTCCATCATCAGCCTACAATTTCCATGTATTTTAAGTAAGTTGAAAGTTCTTGTCTTAAATCTCATTGAATGACAAATGAGCTTGCACAAACTACATATCTCACTAAGGTGTCATAGAATAACTTTAATATACTTTCCAGGTGAGCAGAATTTCTGGCTACTATAAAAAAATGAATTCATAAATGTATAAATGTATATAAACTAATATCTATATATCAATTAACATGGAGTATGGATAATACTAGAGACCAGTTTTCTGACTGGATCACAAAATGGTAACAGATACCCTCTTGTCAGAATTTATTTACAAAATAGACACAAGGTTCTACAACTGTGATAACAGAGACATGCAGTTGCCTGCAGCAGAAACCTCTTTTTCTGTTTTCCTTCTAAAGATTACCATAAATTCTCGGCGCAAATTTGTTGCAGGCCTGGTTTCATAGCACCAGACCAAGACAAACGGCTGAGTTGTGTTCAGCTGGGGGCCCCAGCCACTGTGAGTTCTCTTGTCACTGAAGAAAGAAAGTTACCATCTCCCTTGATGAGGTTCGGTGGGCTGGCAACTGGTTTTTTGAATGTGTACCTCAGTTCCACTGTGGGAAACTCAGATGTTAGCCTAAGCCTGCTAAAGCGTAACAAACATCTCGCACAGGCAAATGAGAGCCTAACAGCACACTGTTCATAAAGTAATAACATGACTAATAATTAAGAATAGTGACAGAGAGCTTAAAATAGAACAGAATTGCCAAAGTAGCTGACATTGTCCTGGCTATTCTTTTTCCTCATATATGTGAAGTTAGAATACATTCTTCAATCCATTTTAATATAGTTATCTTTGTCTTATATTTTCAGTGAAATATTTTTAAAAGCAAAGGGAAAATAAATAAAATTATAGAAACAGCAAGATTTGCCACTTGAAATCTCAAAACACAGAGCTCTGAGATAGAAAACCCCTGATGATATTGAGTTGCATCATTAATTGTGCCATTAGTATTAGAACATCATTAGTATGGAGTCACCTTCTAAAGAAACATTGAAATTTTTTTCAGAACAAGTTCTTGAGATCTGTTCAAAGGGCTGCTGGTTTGAGCTTAAATGAAGTCTATATTAAATCCTGATTGTAGTATGTTTTCTCAACTGAGCTTATGCTGTATCTAGTCACCTTTGAACAATGCCCGATATTTTTCTGTTTCTGTTTTTGGTTTAATCAATTTAAGCTTCAGTGAGAATCACAGGGAATGTTTCCCGGAATAGGTTTCTTGCACAGCTCAACATTGCCATTATCAAAGAAAATAAGACTTGCTATACTGGATTTGGCCACACATTTATTGGTTCTTGCCTTGGGCAGCAGATTCATAGTTCAGAGAAGAATGACACCTTTAAAGTACATTTTGCCAGTTGAGAAAAGGTGAAAGAATAGAAAACAATTTGGAAAGGCAGTGCAAAATTTTTACTTTCCCAGGCTTATACTTGAAGTCTAATGAATGTTATACAGACTCAGTTCACTAAGCTACACATTTTGCATCATTAAAATCAGTAACAAGTATTTTTTAAAAATCTTCTGTTAAACTATCATCCATAGTTTATATAGTGTCTGTGACTTGGTGAAATATCAATTCCGTGGGTTAAACAGGCACATTTGAAAATAAGATTTTATCCCTGTTTGAAGCAGACAGTTCTTTAATTGTGTATCAGCTTGTTTTCATCTTCATCACAAGTTCTGTCCTACTAGGGAACCGAACCCTACTTTCCTATAAAGTATGTACATTACATTCATTGCAGTCAAAATTATGTACACCCTGATAAATGCAGCAGAGTGCTGATAAAAGGTCATAAGCGATGACTCATCACCTCCTGTCCAAATGACTAAGACAAAGGTTCTTCCACACAGATAAGAGTACCTGGGTAAGAGAAAAAAAAAATTTCTCATTTTTTCAATTGCAAAATAGCACTAAATAAACAAAATAAAACAAAAATTAGAAAGTGCAGGCAAACCCCTGACATCTGAAAGTCAGATGTTCCATCTTTTTTCCTTCTTGTACTGAAACAACTTTGCTATAAATAAAGAAGTAGACTCATTTTTTTGTTCCTCACTACAAAGCTGTTTAAATCCAAGATCAAATTTTCTATCTGCTGAAGTGGATAAAGAGGAGGTTCATTATCACATCAGCTCTAACAAAATAAACTTTTCTACAAACTAATGCTACTACAATTTAAAACTCTTCTCGCTGATGTAACAGTCTGCCAGGATTTGATTAGCAACAGCAAGGTCTGGGTTCAATTTCAAGGAGTCACATCAAATTGAGCCCCCATCTAAAAACCTGAGAAAATTAAATTAAACTGTCTGGGTGCTCAGTGAGCTGTACTTCTCCACTCTCAAATGATGAATCAACCAGCTTAATGAAACAGTAAGATGTTGAAGGGAGTGAAAAAAGAGGAAAACAGACATATAAACGGCACAGCAGACAATAGTGGTCTGTCTCTTTGCTAAACGAGAGACAGCACTCTTTTGTTGATAAGACAACTATTGCAGTAGCTGATCTCTTTGCAACCTTCACCCATAACACCCAAATATTTACTGTGTTTGCAAAATTTGGTAGCTGTATCACCTATTCTGGCAGGTAGCCAGGGCTTAGCTGGAATCCAGCTGTCTCAGTCCTGCAAGCTGTGCACTAGCCACTCCTGTGGCCTAGGGAGCTTCTTTTCTTCTGCAGTGCTTTCTGTTCTTTACCAAGAGGACACATATTGCACAGAGTGCGATGCCTTCATAGGCCATCTGAGACTAATGGTCTGGCAGCTTGAATGCTTTTCAGGAAGATGGGGGAAGCAGATTTGAAAATTTGCAGGCAGAGGGAGAGATCAAACTCAGGTCTGCCATGTCCAGGGTATTTGTTGATGCTATTCAGTCGTCTGTTGTACAAAAGCAGCAGTCACACCCTACTGCTCCAGGTTTAAAAGAAGTGATGAAGGAACGCCACTGGGGAAGGTTTTGGACTATGGCCAACGGAATCAGCAAAGGAAGGTTCTCCTTTTCCCTGAGTAATGAAACCAGGCACTCCTTTTCAGCCTTTTGCTTTTGCTCTAGCCAGATTTCAGGAGCTGGTACTGAGCTCCTCACTCTGCTGGTTCTTATGAACCCCAGTGTAAAGCACCAAACTTTCTTCAGGCATCACTCAAATAACAAAAGGATCTAGTGCAGAGCGTGGATGCCAGAAACCCAGAGGCTTATGTTGCAAAGAGTAGCATGAAGTCCCTTTGTAGAACTAACCTTAGGTTCATATCATTTAGGGATCCCTACTAATCCAAAATCCTTAAAAGAGCTTCTAATCTGCTCAGTCAGTAGTGTATTGGACTCTTTCATCTGAAGGCATTGAACTCCATAGACAATTACTAACCCACGGAGCTATTTATCTCCCTTATCAATGAAGATATGAAATGTTAATGAACAATGTATGTCAAATAGCCATTTGAAATCAGTAGGTCACTGTGAAACAAAGAGCTCCCAGCCCACACCTCTAAAGAAAAGAAAACCAATGCACCCTGAGTGATTCTGGTAGCTAATCAAATATATCCCACATGCTATAGTAAGACCTATAGTGAGATCTCTATCTAATAAGGCTACACATTGCAAGGCAATATCAGCTTTATCCTAGGTGGCAGCTGTATTTATCAAAGCCAATGTCTGCAGAGTCAGAAACTACTTTTATACTGAAAAAGCAATTATTCATTTATTCATTTGGGTCCTGACCATATTTTATCACTAACACATTTGGCTGCATGCAATGTGATAGTTAGATCTAAAGCATTCTGAATTGCTGGCAAAGAATTCCCAACTACTAATGCTTCTTTAAAGCATTGCTTAACCTTACCATACCTTCAAAATGTTAATGATAAATATGATGGCATTATTAGAAATATGACAAAAAACCTCCAACCTGTGGCACATTCGGAAAAATAAAGGTCTCACTGTTAAAGCTGTTTGATACTGGTTCCCTCTCTGACCTCTATATAAGTGAAGATTTTTTTCATGGGAGTAAGGCCTGCCACTGGTAAGTGAAATTTTAATTTATGCTAAATAGGCCCAATAAATATTTTTACAATCTTAATTATACATGTCTTTGTATATCAGATTAAAATATGAGTTTCATATTTTTATTTTTTTTTCCCTAACTAGACCTTCAGGGACTGAGACACCTAGCTACAGATGTCTGGACTATAGGTTTTTACATCTAAGCTAAACTTCCTTGACTTCTTTTACGGTCACTAAAGAGATGCGATGAAAAAGCATTTCTTTGGGCGTGGTTCTTTTCATCCTAAAGAAGATGCTTACAATATGATAGATGAATCACTTCTGACTATGTGATGTTATTTAAGAGAAAAATGTGCAAAATTCTTTCTTTAGGTATGACTAAGCAGGAGAGAGGGTAAGGAATCACTATATAGAGACATATCTATAGCAAAGGCACAAAAATTAAAAAGGATTGCTAAACAAAAATTGTTTCAGTACTCAGATCCAACTCAAATTTTCAAGAAAACTGCAATAAAAGCCATGCTTTCTCTTTGATGAGTAGGATAAGAATGGGCTTCCCTAACATCTTTATGATATTAATGACTTATCAAGTCAGACCAGCACTTGTAGAAGGTGCAACAGAACATGAACAGTCGACTACAGGGATTCATAGGCTTGTCCTTAAAGTGCTGTGCATGTTCCAGTGCAGAGGAAATCTTTGAAAAAGAGAAGTTTTTATAGTCTTGGTAGAAGTGTTGCCAATGCCATTAATAAAACAAAATTTTACAGTTTCTAGCAATTATGAAATTTTTTTTTACTGTTTTCTGGAGCATTAATATATTTCTCTGCAGATGGTATCTGAGCACTTTTCAAAGATTGCATCCTAGCTTTGCCACTCTTCGTGACCCATGGAGATGGGACCAACTCGGATGTAGTGAGTAATGGCTCAGATGTATGCCCCACATTTTTTTTTAAAATGCTATAACCAGAACTTGATTTGCAGGGAATAAATAAATTGTTGACACCAAAGAGAAAAAAGAAGAAAAAGAAAAAAAAAAAAAAAAAAGGCAAGAGGAGAATTCTACACACTTATCACAAGGTCTGAAAACAAGTAATGATGTGGGGAGCAAGTGAAAAGTAACAAGTTTTCAAACTTTTTAGTATCAATGAAATTGACTCTGAGAGTTCATGGGCAATGGATGAGGTTCTGGAAGAAAGGAAAAAAAGAAACATAGTCTTACCTTAAAAATGGAGAAAAGGAAAGGCCTTTTTTAAAGACCTAGGCAGCTTAATTGTAATTCTTCAGTAAACAGGGAAACAAAAAAAAAAAAAAAAAAAAGAGCCTAGATGAAAACATAACAAGCAGCAGACAAAATCAAATTTTCAAGAATAAATCATGTTAAGCCTCTCTACTTTCCTTTCAGGAGAGGGCAACAGGCCTTGTAGATAGAGGAGAAGCAGTAAATATACATATTTTGACTTCAGTCAGGCTTTTGACACTGCTTTACAAGACAACTCATAAGCTGACTGTGAAAACATGGATTAGATAACAGAAACAGAAAACAGAGCAGAAACCTGTACTAAGATCGTGATTAACAATGACTCACTCCTAAAGCAGAAGGATGTGGCAAATGCATCTGTTTAGGTCCAGTAGGTCCTGAATAATACAGTAGTTCCACTAACAGTCTGGAAAATGGAATCAAGAGCTTGCTAATGACATCTACAGAGAGCACCAGGCTCCTTCTGGCTGTAAGCAGATTGGGGAACAGATTTCAAACACAAAGTGACTGTGACACACAGGTTTCGCTCCACTGAAGGCAGGTGCAAGTTATTCTACCTAGGCAAGAGTAATGGACTAAATGATCCTGGGTGGGGAAGAACTGGAAGTGTCAGACTGAACCAGAGGTGAAAAAGGTGAACGTAAATTCTGACTTGTAAACAAAAGGATAATCCTTGAGATATGTGAGGTAGCTTGTTCTGAATTTGTTGGAGTTGTTGAAACCTCACCAGTTCACAGAAGACACTGGCTTATTAGAAAAAGATTCAGAGGCTATGAGAATGACCAGCAGTCTCAAAAGAGTGACTTACAAGGAAAGAAGGAAAGATCTGGAATTGTTCAATTTTTCCATTTTAGACAAAATTTCTGAAATTCATATATACATCTGGTCTTTTAGATGAATAATTTTGGTAGATATGGTGAGGGCATTTCTAATAGCACAAAATACTGCAATTATTGTATTATGACTAAACTTTTCTTCTTAGTATGCTTAATATAACTTTTTTAGTTGTGCCAAAGTAAGTGAATACTCTGTCACAAAAGATTAAAACAAAGATGGCAAGCAAAAATAGCTGGGATATATTTGCATATCTCATAATTGTTAAGTATGACTTTTTTGACAGTCTGAGATTCACAATGCTGGGAAAGGCATTTATGTCACTTTTTAGAATACATGGGCCAGGTTCTTTGGTTAGTACAAACTCTTGTAGCTGCATTTCCTTAACGTAGTAGAAAAAAGAAGACAAATAAATAACAATTTTTCAGTCCTTAATATTCCTTTCTTGTCAGTTGAATGAATAAATACTCTCTAGGTATTGCAGCATAAGGAAAACCTTTATATAATTAAGATCCTTGTACATTTTTTTTTATAGAGAATGATATAAAAAAAAGGATATTTGGCTAAGCACACAGAAGGAGCCACTGAACTATATTTGGGATGTCGTAGCTTAGAAGAATGTGATGCCATATCCTCCTGAGGAAGGAATTTCTGAATGATTACCACTAAACTGGGATAAATAACTTCTGCTCCTCCAGGACTTACAGAAGGGAGCAGGAATATTAAGGATAGGTCTTTTTTACCTTGTGCAGAACCCCTGAGGGTCTTGGTCATTTCATTTATACTTTAGCAGATTTTTTCATGCCAGTAAAATGTTATTGAATGAGCCATGGACTGAGCCACGGACTTTGCCTTCCACAAAGGAGTAAATAAGAGTAGAGTGTTTACGAAGACACGCCGTGTGCTACTGGAGCCATGGAACAGCTGGAATTTGGGAGCAGGCCGCAGGCAGAAGATGATTTCCTCTGATGATGCTTCAGCTGTGGGAAGAGAATATGGCTGAACAGATAGTGTGCATATTCCCAGAACTACATTAATTTCCAACCCCTGGGCCTGTGCACTCACATATGTCCTTAGAATAAGAAGAGATATGCACCGACCCTTCCTGTTCTATTTTCTGTACCCCAGGCTCCACAAGAAAAGACGCAGACTGGACAGGGGTGGCATTCAGAATTGATGCCTAATCTGGGTCTAAGGATGTGTTGTGGTAGAGTCCTACAGGACTTGCCCAATTTAAGTTTGCTTCCCCAAGAGACTTTAAAAAAAGTCCCATTAATTTCTTTGGTGGAAAACTATGGTTACAAGTGTACAAGCTGACTAAAAAACCCCCTACTATCTATTAGAGAGCTATTTATACATCTCCCTAATTTCCATAAGATTATAAAATTCTTAAGAGATAGAGAACAAATGCAATTGTCACAGGCCATCACAATGCTCAGAATTCAATACAGTAAATCTTAATGGGTGTGAAAAACACAGAATTTTATAGCAGAGTAGTATATATGGTAAAGTCAGCAGTCCCATGTTTTTTAATGCATAAGCTATCTGACACTTTGTGTTGTGCAGATGCTTTTTCAAAATAGTGATTGTGGCTTCCTCTGCACTGACTAAATTAATCCTCCTAATCTGATGGTTGTTCTGATCCTGTGAGGAGAGGACTAGATTAATAAAATCACTCCTCCAATGTTTCCCTGTTATCCATACAATCCAGCTGACTGATTTTAGAGATCAAACAAGAGAAAACACAGGGCTCCACATAAATAAAACTGAATGTTTCTCTGAAGGTCCATTTCTGTCTGTTAAATTCTTCCCTGATTCTTACAATTAGCACCAAACTAGGTGCAAGAATCACTGTGATTTCTGTTTTTCTGTTATATTCCATTCATAAAGTCTGTCACTCATGTGACTGTGACTTCTCTGGAAATGGTTCTTTGGTCAAGACATCCATGATCCACACCGCCAGCACATTGTAGAAGATCAATCTTTACTAATGGAAATGTGTAGATAATTAACTGATTACTCATGACCTGTTTCAGAGAGGACTTTACAGACACATTTCTCCATTAAGAGAATGGATTCATGGCTCATTTGGGTTAGACATGTAGCTCCATCCTTATTAAACTGATTTGCTTCTTTCTTCCTCCCCTTTCTTCATGAATTCAGAAAACCCACATATACTTTTACTTTTGAATTGATCTTTCCCACTCCCCTTCTCCTTCTGTTAATCAGATTCCCCTTCTTTCTCTTTGTCTGTCTTTCTCACCACTCTGCATTTTTGTCTAAACTTAACATTATTCCTGGACCCTTGTATTCTTGCAATACTTCCCATAAAACTAATGTTTTCTGCATCTCCTCCTCACTACCTGCATCTTTCCCTGTTCTATGTCCCATTTCACCTCCCACTCTTCCACTTTTTGCTCCATGGCTCTATTCATACCTACTTCAACTCTCTCTAGAATAATTTATTTACTTTAGCAGCACAGACATTCAACACAACTCGCTATTTCATGTTTTCCTCAGTGACCAGATTGTCAGTTCAGTTCCTGTCTCTCTGTATGATTCATAGACATGCCTTGCCCCCAGCTCAAAAGTGAAGGAAGGAAGCATTGATCTGCTTGAGGGTAAGAAGGCTCCACAGAGGGATCTGGATAGGCTGGATAGATGGGCTGAGGCCAACTGTATGAGGTTTAACAAAGCCAAGTGCCGGGTCCTGCACTTGGGTCACAACAACCCCATGCTGTGCTACAGGCTTGAGGAAGAGTGGCTGGAAAGGACCTGGGGGTGCTGGTTGGCAGCCAACTGAATATGAGCCAGCAGTGTGCCCAGGTGGCCAAGAAGGCCAACGGCATCCTGGCTTGGATCCGGGATACTCCTCGCTACAGGAAAGACATTGATGAGCTGGAGAGAATCCAAAGAAGAGCAATGAATCTGGTGAAGAGTGTAGAGCACAAGTCCTATGAGGACAGGCTGAGGGAACTGGGGTTGTTTAGCCTGGAGAAAAGGAGACTGAGCGGAGACCTTATCGCTCTCTACAACTACCTGACAGGAGGTAGTAGTGAGGCGCATACTGGTCTCTTCTCCCAGGTAATGGGTGATAGGACAAGAGGAAATGGCCTCAAGTTGTGCCAGAGGAGGTTTAGATTGGGTATCAGGAAAAATTTCTTCATCAAAAGGGTTGTCAAGCATTGGAACGGGCTGCCCAGGGAAGTGGAGGTAAAGATGTGTAGACGTGGTGCTTACAGACACGGTTTAGTGGTGGAATGGCAGTGTTAGGTTAATGGTTGGACTTGATGATCTTAAAGGTCTTTTCCAACCTAAATGATTCTATGATTCTCTGCTCTCCAAAGAGTCTAGATGTTTCAGCTTATTTTTGTTATCCCTGTGTTTACTCCTGTGTCTTGGTTTGCAAGATAGTTAGAACCTCAACTCCTCATGCTCCTCATGCTTTTGTTTATTTGACTTTTAGTCCCATTTCCCAGCTTACTGCTTCCAGACTTACACTAGGAGTTCTCTGTTGTATTGATACGTCTCATCTTTCTCTCTCACCTTTATAGACTGATTTTAAGTTTTTCCATCATCATCTCCTGTGTGCTTTTCTTTGCACTCCTTTTGCTATCATAGATTGCATTTCCTTTACTCCCAGCTCTATTTAACCAAAACTATGTATTTATTTCTGTGTATTAAATCTTAACTCCTTCTCACACTGCATTTAATGTTTCTTTCTATATCTTTATCCAATTAACAACCTGTTAATTAGAATATTTTGGCATCAGCATAAGCTTCTAAAATGTTGTTAAATATTGTATTGGGTTTATGTGGCAAGGTTTTGGTAGCAGGGGGCTACAGAGGTGGCTTCTGTGAGAAGCTGCTAGTTTTCCCTGTGTCTGCTGCTGGCTAAGGCCAAGCCAATCAGTGGTGGTGGAAGAGCCTCTGTGACAACATATTTAAGAAGGAAGAAAAAAACCTGCTCTGTAACAGTAGCCAGAGAAAGAAGAGAAGTGAGAGGATGTGAGAGAAAACAGCCCTGCAGACACCAGGATCAGTGAAGAAGGAGGAGGAGGAGGTGTTCCAGGCGCCAGAGCAGAGATTCGTCTGCAGCCCCTGGTGCAGCCCATGGTCAGGTAGGCTGTCCCCCTGCAGCCCATGGAGGTCCACAGTGGAGCAGATCTCCACCTGTAGCCCATGGAGGATCCCATGCCAGAGCAGATGGATGTCTGAAGGAGGCTGTGACACCATGGGAAGCCTGTGCTGGAGCAGGGTCCTGGCAGGGCCTGTGGCCCCATGGGGAGAGAAGCCCAGGCTGGAGCAGGTTTGACTGGCCTTGGGGCTGGTGACCCCATGGGGGACCCACACTGGAGCAGTCTGTTCCTGAGGGGCTGCACCCTGTGGGAGGTACCCACGCTGGAGCAGTTCATGAAGAACTGTAGCCCATGGGAAGGACTCATACTGGAGAAGTTCATAGGGGACTGTCTGCCATGGGAGGGACCCCAGGCTGGAGCAGAGGCAGAGTGTGAGGAGTCCTCCCCCTGAGGAGGAAGGAGCGGCAGAGACAGTGTGTGATGGACTAGCCCCAATGCCCATTCCCTGTCCCACTGCTCCGCTCAAGGGTAAGAGGTAGAGAATTCTGGAATAAAATTAAGCCTAGGAAGAAGGGAGGGGTTGGGGAAAGGTGTTTCAAGATTCATGGTTTTTATCCTTTCCTACCCTGACTTTATTGGTAATAAATTAAACTAATTTCACAAAGCTGAGTTTGTTTTGCTCATGACAGTAACAGGCAAATGATCTCTCCCTGTCCTTATCTCGACCCATGAGCTTTTCGATGTATTTTTTCTCTCCCCTGTCTTGCTGAAGAGGGGAGTGATAGAGCAGCTTTGGTGGGCACCTGACATCCAGCCAAGGTCAAACTCTCACAAATATAAAACACTCCTATTATATTTCCTTACTCGAGTTTCAATCCTCAGAAATCTTTAGCTTTCTAGGTGCTCTCTAATATATTCACATTACATCTTTAAGAATAAATCGTGCAAAATATCAGTGAACACTGCTAGTTACAAAGATCAGTCATTCCTAATGACAGTCAACAAGCACGTATTTATTGATTACTCAGGCTGTAGCTGCTTCACTTGGGCTGTAACATAGGAATAGCATTGTCCAACATCTGAGTTGACATCTCTGTGGCACATGTAAAGTAACATAATCTTCATCATAATGAAAACTATGTATATGTTCTGCATAGCATATATATATGCTTACTATATATATATGCTTGTAAACCTATAATAATTGAAGAGAAAGAGATACCTCCAGAGAGGATTCAGAACAACTGAGTTAGCCTTGACTATGAATCACCTAATAAATTAGATTTCTAAAATTAATTTGGGTAAACACTACGAATAGGGTTTCCAGAAGACAATTGTACTCATGAACATTCAGGGAAGAATATTTAAAGGCCTGCAGGGAGAATCATAATTAGAAGCTACTAGATCTGAAGGACTATGAGAACATTTACTGAGAAAAGATGTTACTAAAGAAGACAGTCTCTTGTCTTAAGACATCCTACTCCTAGTGATGGATGTCAAAAAATTAAAATAAAAGCAGTATTCATACTTGCCTGCTTTAATAACTCTTGAGTGAAAATATCAAATTAAGTATTTAATGCTATCAAAGTTCACTAGTTTAAGAAATCTTAATTAATGTCAGCAGAAAACTTTCCAAAAGAAAAATGTCAACACTTTCATTCAACTCTCTTGAATCGATCCCAGTCTCATGCAGGAAATGTCAGAATATCTAAATATACATGTATAAATATTGAGTTTTCAGGGTGGGTCTTTTTTCATCCTACACCTAACGAAGGTGAATGGCAGTGAGTTCATGAGTTCTACGCAAGCCTAGAGGGGCTTACTTATCTTTGTTGTGTAACTTGGTGAATCTCTAATATTTACAAAATGTATCAGATTGGGTAATGTTCTCTCATGAACTCCAGTATACTAAAGAATAGAAACTCTTCCAAATTTTATGTTACCCTAATGATTTTTATAATATGAGTGCTGAATAAGGATGTCATTAATAAATACATATTCAATGCTATTATTAGTAAACAGATAAAATATGATACGTATGTCTAATTAGCACTTCAGAAAATGATGGGTGCATTTAAAGTTGAAATTGACATTACTTTTCTTCAAAGGATCATGAATATTTGTCCTTTAATTATTTTGTTAAAGAATTTCCATTCATGTACCACCACTTTACAAGAAACAATGTCTGATGAGAAAAAATAGAAGCAGTTGCTTGAAATTTACTTACACATAGTAAGAAAGCTGAAAATACTTGTGCTTCAAAGATAAGCTCGCAACTTTCACAGCAAAACTCACAGCTTCACAATTTTTTTGGCATTGGATATAAAACTTTCTTCCTGCATACGACTGCTCAGGTCAGAACCCCTTAAAAAATGTTTCTGACCTTGAGGCTGCAGAGCACAGCCTGAAGACCAGAAGGCCTGGATGTACCTTAAAGATTCAAAGTTAGAAAGCCAGGGCAAAGGATCCTGAATTTATTTGGTCTTTATCATTCTAAGCTTATCCTCTTTGACTGGTGTTAACACAGCATATCTACATCCCCTAAAGCATAGTCACTGACAGTGACACTGTATCTGGCTGCATGGCTTCAATCTTGAATCTGGACATATACAGTCAGACTTTGAACTGGACTAAATGCCTGCTTGAGAATTTGAGGGAAACAGTGTTTCCAGTTAAATGCTGCAGGACAGTAGGTAGGAACGTGCTCTGTATGAACAGAAGAGTGAGCTGTTAGAGAATGGCAAGAGCCTTGCCTTTTGCACTTGTTGCCCAGTAGAGCTGGCTGTGTTGAGCAGGTTCTGGGAATGCACTGGAGGGATTTAATGGTCCAATAACCTTTAAAAGGGTTTCTCTCTTCAAAGAATACTTTTTTTCTTTCTCTAAAATAGTGACCTTCTGGTTATGGTGCAGGCAGCCATATTGGGTGGGGATCAGGGCGGTTGATAAATATTGTTTTTATTATTTAAATTCTGACAGTTTGTGCATTGTTTTCAAATATTGTCATGTTCTTGATGTCTTTCAGACACATTTGGTACAGAGATATTATATAAAAGAAAAAAAATATAGTCTGAATGAAATATGTTTTGGAAAGCTTTGCTGACACGCATAGTATTCATGTTTAGCAATTACTCTAATTTGAATAGACTGCCTAGACCTTTGCATCAGCAAAAAGTAAGACTGAAGAGACAGGACAATGCTACTTTACCAAATTTCAGAAAAAAAAAGGCAAGCAATCTGTTTCCCAGGGCTAACAATTGAACATATAGATATTAATTAGCTGTGCTACTATTTCTGTGCATTGTTCCTAAACTCGTCTTAACATTTCCTAAAGGAACTATATTGAGGATCTACAAAGTCTGTAGGTCATTTATTTTGGCAAAGTCATTCTATGATTCAGTAAAATGCTACTGAAATTCTCTGTATTCAGTATCACACTGTTATAACTTACCACAGTCTGCATGTCTTTGAAATCACGGCAATGGTCTTCCTCATTCACAGTCTTTCTTATTCTCTCTCGTACAGTCTCACTTTATATATATGCTTATATAGGTATTACATGCATGTATATGTTTGCATGTATATATACAAGTATGTGTGTATATATATGTATGTATGGGTATGTGTACCATACATACACAAGATGCATAACAAAAAGTCCAGACAAGAATAGCAAACAGAGCAAATATGTTAAATAATGAAAGAAACCATGCAGCAGATGACAGTGGGTTATACTATCAATTTATAGATGATGTGTTGTGTATGAATCCTTTCATCTAATATTTGTAAGCTCACAGCAGGCACATCCTGTAGCCTATTGCAGAAAGTTTTATTGATTCACAGAGGAATACCAAATTTTACCTGAGGCAGCAGTTCTTCCAAAATGTTGTTGGTATCAGAAAAAAATAAAGAAATTCTCATTGTTAGATGTGATTTGTGATACAATTCCTCTCACGTGCTGAGTATTAAGGTCTTTTAAAGGAAGAGACCTTCACTGTCCACACAAAAGGTATATGGAACACTTCTTCTTATAACAAAATCAGTCTTTAAAATTTGATATTTCACAGTCCATTAACCTGCTATTAAAGACCAATGACAGAATTTCTTTCAGGAATGAACTTTGCATTGTGAGAGAAGTTAGCTGTGATACCAGAAGAGAGAAGAGAAAAAAAAAAACACACAAACAAAAAAAAAATAAGGCCCACAACACGATTCTTATCAAAGTCCATGCTATTAAAGAAGTGAAATTGCATCTATACAAAGCTGAAGATACCGATTATGTGTAATGGTGCAGAACCAGGTTACATCAGCACTGAGTTTCAGGCAGTTCACATTCCATTTTACCTGCATTTGCAGAAAGTTGAGATGGTGTCAACTTGCACTCAGGATGCGGTTGATCGCAGTGTTACAGTGTTACAGAAAGTCAAACTGATGGTTAAGAGGAAACTGGGTTTTAATTTGCTCTCATTAGGAACAATAATATGGCAGAGTGCATGTTAGATTTTGAAACTGAAAAGCTCGCATATGTATGGAATAGGGTTAAATTGTTTGGGTAGAGGAAAGGCAAGTAAAAGAATTTTTGGGTCAATTTCAGCAAGAAATGTGTGCCTCTGCCTGTTCAAACTGAGTCACTTTATTGTTAGGTAACGTGTTGTCTGGGCTAGGTGAACAAGGCATGATAATACCATCAGGTGTGCTGTCTCTTTTAATTGTGTTCATTTCAGAGGGAGCAATAAACATTCGGATGCTTTAATTCAGTTCATTTCAATGGGAGCAATAAACATTAGAGGCCCTTTAGTATCCCTTTCTGAAGCATCCCACTTGACTAATTTGGGTTTGATTTAAGCAGGAAAGATGGGATACAAGATTAATTTAACTCTTTGCCTGGTAAACCATTCATTTCGAAGTTGTTGCCTGAAAAGAAAGGACTAATTACAGTACTAAAAAATTAATATTAATTGCCATTCTAGATATGACGCTGTAACACCAAAGGCTCCTGCCAATGAAGGCTGAAGAACTCACTGAAAGAATACAGCACACAAAGGATGCTTCCTTAGGTAATTAAGTGACCAGTTTCATAGATCGTAAAATATTCTGCACATCCATAGATCAGATGCAAGACTGCATGCATATTAAAATTAGCACTTTCATATGGGTTGTACAAAGAAGTCATGATAAAACAGATTACACGCTGTATGATACTGAGGTGATCTATTTTGAAAATATGAGACTTCTCTTCCTATTCTATCCTTAGCCGCTTGTAGTGGGTTGACCCTGGCCAGCAACGAAGCACCCACACAGCTGCTCACTTGGTCCCCACCCCCAGTGGGACAGGTAAGAGAATCAGAAGAGCAAAAGTGAGGAAACTCATGGCCTGAGATAAAAACAGTTTAATAAATGAAGCAAAAGGATTTAAAAAAACCAAGTGAAGCAAACACAATCACTCACCATGTCCCACAAGCAGACTGATGCCCAGTCAATCTCATAGCAGCTGTTACCTTGGAAGACATCCCCCACTCCCACCTCAGTTTTTAGTGCTGAGCATGATGCCATATTATATGGAATAGCCCTTTGGACAATTTGGATCAGCTGTTCTGGTATGTCCCCTCCCAGCTTCTCCCCCACCCCCAGCCTATTTGTTGAAGGGGCAGAGTGAGAAAACCAGAAATCCTTGAGTCTATGCAAGCACTACTCAGCAATAGTACCTACTCAGCACTGGTAAGGCCACACCTGGAACACTATGTCTGTTGTTCCAGGGTCCCCAGTACAAGAGAGACATGGACATGTTGGAGAGAGTCCAGCAAAAGGCCATAATGATGATTAAGGGACTGGAGCATCTCTTCTATGAGGAAAGGCTGAGACAGCTGGGACTGTCCAGCCTGGAGAATGTTCAGGGGTATCTCATCGATGTACAGAAATATCTGAAAGGAGGGTGAAAAGAGGACAGGGCCAGGCTCTTTTCAGTGGTGCCCTGTAACAGGGCAAGAAGCAACAGGCACAAACTGGAACAGAGGAGGTTCCCTCTGAATAAGGAAACACGTTGTTACTTCAGAGAGATGGAGTACTGTCACAGGTTGCCCAAGGACATTGATGAGTGTCCATCTGTGGAGATACTCAGAAGCTGTCTGGACACTGTCCTGGGCAGCTGGTTGTAGGTGGCTCTGCCTGAGCAGAGGAGTTGGACCAGATGACCTCCAGAGGTCCCTTCTAACTTTAACCAGTCCATGTTTCTGTGATAGCCAAAACATTGCTGCGTTGACAACTCTGAAGCACAGATCCAAAACACAGCACCATCCCAGAGGAGCCCCCAGTGGGCTGCTATGAAGAAAGTTAACTCCATTCCACAAGGAAGGAAGGAAGGAAGGAAGGAAGGAAAGAAGGAAAGAGGGGGGGTGACAAAGGGACTGTTAAATACTGTAATTAATTAAAAGCTACCTGTTTTAAATTATATAATACTCATCCTGCTAGGAATGCCCTCACACCCTTCCAAGCAACAAGAAACTTAATGAAACCTTCCTGATAACTTTTTCCTGATAACTTAATCAACAATGTGCAAGAGATTTGTTGCTTTAGTTATATAAGGTTAACAATCCAGATAAATATAGTAAAATTATCATAGTTTTAGGTATTTCCATTTTGGTTTGTGTTATGTTAATTTTTGTAAAGCCTTCTCCGGGTGACTGAGATTTATTGTGGACTCATTTCAGTTCCTGTTGAGGTCATTGCTTAACTTTTGGGGATTACAGAAGCACCACAACCTAGTATGCCCTAATTTAAGAGTGTCCTAATATTATTTCTATTGTCAAAAATGCCAAGCAGCTTTTCTGTCTTCTTACATAACAGATATGGTATTTCATATTTAACATAATGTACTTAATAGGTGTCTGGTAAAGTTAGTCTCCTTAAAGTTAATGGGAATCTTCTCATCAGCTTTCCTTGGATCTAGTTTTAATCTCATATCCTTTTATTCCTTATTTTAAGTTTGTAACACATTAATATTACTTGGTCAAACACATCCTATCTATTTATCTATCAAATAATTCAATCCATCTGGCCTCTATTAATGTAATACCTCAGCACATCACAATATTACATGAATGTTTTCTTTAAAATTTTGTGGCAAGAAGTCAACTAAGAACAATATCCTGCTTCTACTTTTTTTCTCCTAGGTCAGGAATTTTTAACCAGTTTTACAGGGAGTTGAAAATGTCTGTATCTGAGAAATGTGTTTTTTCATTTATGTTTGAGTCATTTTCAGTAACATTTAAAGTAATTTTTCAGTATGCATATACATCTTGACTATATTGCTTCAAGAATCTGTGTATGTTCTCTCTCATGTTGTGACTGCTGACCTTGAGCTTCTCATTTCTAGGAAAATATATGAAATCACATTGGTATATATTAGTATATATAACATCTCTAGACAAACATTTTAACTCAAGTAGACTGTGTATCCTTAGGTAGAAGAATAAATACCTTGGTATGCTGTGATAAATTGTTTAATAAAATAAAATAATAATGAAACTGTTCTTTTCAGTCCAGGCTGCTATGCTGCCATACGTTTTATTGGTCTGAGAGGTAGAATTCTTGGCAGAGAAATTGTCCCATGGGCCACATAAAGGGCACATGGTATAATTCAGCCTAGTGTAACTATAAATGACCAGAATAGAGTCCGAAAGGTCTGCTCACTTCAATATCTGATTTATGTCTTGTGCTGGGGTGAGGAGATTCTGGAAGTCACCCAGACAGAGGGTGAGTTTCATGCTGCAGCTGTAACTGTCCAAGTGAGAGAGGGTATATGGAGCAGGAGCATTTCCCAGTGATTAATTCACCCAACACTCTTCTCTTCATGGCAAGACATTCATTTTTAAAATTCTTCAGGTAGTAATTTGTGTTAGACATTTATAGATATGCATGCTATCTGTTATCTTTTCATTGAAAGTGTATTTTTCTTTGGTAACATTAATTTGTGGAATTCCTTATAAAAGCAAGGTTTATAAAAGTCAAGTCTGTTGAAGGTGCAGTTAATGACAAACTATGCAAATAGGGTAGAATGGAGGGTTTTGTCTTTTTTTCACACACTAGCAGGAGCTATTGCATAAATGATCTGACTTTGCTGGACTTGGTTAGCAGATTCTCACCTCATTCCTCAACTGTTCCTGGTTTCAGATTATGTTTGGTATGTAACATCTAAGCACATACAGACATTTGCAGAATATATGCTTCATAACATATATAATATAGAACTTAAACAGTTCTAATTTCTCACACTTACTGATCGGGGGAAAAAAAATAGAAATGCTGATATTTCCTGAAAACTAAAAGTTGTTTTTACCTCACAGTACCTTAGCTAAATACATATGTCTGTAGAGAGAGACTGGGGAGAGAGAGAGGTAAAAATTAGAGCCACAGCATCTTTTTGAAAACATTTTCATTTCTTCAGAGAACATGAACGCACTTGAAATAATAAAATTATTTTATAGGGAAAATATCCATCTTTTCTGATTTTATACCTGGATAAGCCAAAAATTCAAACCTCATGGTGAATACAGATTTTTCTAGAAACTGCATTTTTCCTAATTTTAGATAGAGAGCTAGGAGAATTTCTGATCTGATCGGTAGAACTTCTCATTTCTCAGTACTTTCCAGAAAGAAACTTTTTAACCTTAGAAATATACTTTTACTTTTATTCTAAACAAAAAAAATGGTATTTTGGAAACAGAAGCTGGTTATTGAAATTGTCAAAAGAAAAAGTCCTTTTAAAGTAATTCTTCCTGTCGCAAACATGTCTCTATTTGAATCATGTATAAACAGTTTTCCTGTAGAAATATTCAATAGTATACAAAATAACGAAACATTCAGTTCTCAAATTTTCAGGAAATCAGCATATCTTGACAGCAAATATAGGGTGTAGAATAATATATGTTTAGAATAAAGAATAATTGGATTATTTTATTATATGGAAATACAGTAAGCTTGACAAATAATGAGCTGTTTGAAAAGCAGGAAAAACACTTCAACATTTTTTCCTGGAAAAATCAGTTTGGGTAGAACTTTTCCAGCAGGCTATTCTGAGCAATGATATTTTATTGGAAGACACTCCAAAATGATTGCACGCTGCCGATCATTTTACTTTTTCATGGTGTTTATTCATGTATTTTAGCAATCCATTTTATTTGTATCTTTTCTTGTACTTAAACATGTACATTGTCATGAACTATAAGGCTTATCTAAAGATGACTGAAAAAATAAAGCTTGGGTCTCTTCTGATTTGTGTATCAAGTTTAAGTAGAGAGGATAGACTGGTTTTGTTTAGGTTTGGAGGGGGGGGGTTGTCTGTTTTTCAGTTTCCCAGTCTACTTTTTTTGGTGCTGATGGGTTTTCTTAAATAAAAAAAACCCCAAAACCAAAACTGAAAACAAACCGGTTTCTGTTCCTCAAATAAACCAAGATTTCTTTATCTTCCTACAAAGATTTGAACAGTTCTTGCGCATCCTGTCATCCTGAGCTATGAACTGTGTTGTAAAAAAATTGGTTACAGAATCACAGAATCACGGAATGGTAAGGGTTGAAGGGACCTCGGGAGATCATCTAGTCCAACCCCCCCCTGCTAAAGCAGGTTCACCTAGAGCATGTTACACAGGGCTTCATCTAGGCAGGCTTTGAATATCTCCAGAGAAGGTGACTCCACAACCCCCCTGGGCAGCCTGTTCCAGGGCTCTGTCACCCTCAAAGTAAAGAAGTTCTTCTGCATATTCAACTGAAACCTCTCATGCTTCAGTTTGTGCCCATTGCCCCTTGTCCTGTCGCTGGGCACCACTGAGAAGAGTCTGGCTCCATCCTTCTGACATCCACCCTTAAGATATTTGTATGTGTTGATGAGGTCCCCTCTCAGTCTTCTCTTCTTCAAGTTGAAAAAGCCCAACTGTCTCAGCCTTTCCTCACAGGGGAGATGCTCCAGTCCCCTCATCATCCTAGTTGCCCTCCTCTGAACTCCCTCTAGGAGTTCCTCATCTTTCTTGAACAGGGGAGCCCAGAACTGGACACAGTACTCCAGGTGGGGTCGCATGGGGTTCGACCTCCCCAGGTGCAGCACTCGACACTTGCCCTTGTTGAACTTCATCATGTTCCTCTCCGCCCAACTCTCCAGCCTGTCCAGGTCCCGCTGAATGGCAGCACAGCCATTGATGATTAAGGCTGGGCTGAGTACTGAGCCCTGGGGAACTCCACTAGCTACTGGCCTCCAACTAGACTCTGCCCCACCCATCAGAACCCTCTGAGCCCTGTCGTTCAGGCAGTTCCCAATCCACCTCACTGTCCACTCATCCAACCCACAGTTCTTGAGCTTCCCAATGAGGGTGTTATGGGATACAGTATCAAAAGCCTTCCTGAAGTCAAGGTAGACAGCATCTACTGCTCTCCCCTCATCTACCCAGCCAGTCATGCCATTGTAGAAGGCTATCAGATTCATCAGGCATGATTTCCCCTTGGTGAATCTGTGCTGGGTACTCCTGATGATCTTTTTTTCATCCACTTGCTTGGAGAGGACACTCAGAATGAGTTGTTCCATCACCTTTCCAGGGACAGAGGTGACACTAACCGGCCTGTAGTTCCCTGGGTCCTCCTTCTCGCCCTTTTTGAAGACTGGAGTGACATTGGCTATCTTCCAGTCCTCAGGCACCTCACCTGTTCTCCACGACCTTTCATAGAGGATAGAGATTGGCTCAGCAATGTCATCTGCCAGTTCCTTCATCACTCGCGGGTGCATTCCCTGGGGGCCCATGGCCTTTCACTCGCGGGTGCATTCCATCGGGGCCCATGGACTTGTGGGTGTCCAGCTTCCTTAAAAGATCCTTAACCTGATCCACACCGACCGAGGGAAGGTCATCCTTTCTTCAAGCTTGCTCACTTACCTCCAAGGACTGGGAAGCCTGAGGGCCAGCCTTGGCAGTGAAGATTGAGGCAAAGAAGGCATTCAGTAGCTCCGCCTTCTCTGTATCTTCTGTTACCAGGGCACCCGTTTCATTCAGCAGCGGTCCCACATTTCCCCTAGTCTTCCATTTGCTGCCGGTATACTTGAAGAAGCCCTTCTTATTATCTTTGATATCCTTTGCCAGACTTAGTTCCAGGTGAACCTTGGCCTTTCTAGTTGCTTTCCTGCATGCTCTGGCAGCATTCCTGTATGCCTCCCACGTGGCCTGCCCCTCTTTCCCCATTCCATGGAGCTTACACTTTTCTTTGAGTTTTACTAGAAGCTCCTTGGTCATCCATGCAGGCCTCCTGCCTCGTTTACTTGATTTCCTACTCTCGGGGATGCACCGATCCTGAGCATGGAGGAAGAGCTACTTAAATAGCAGCCAGCTCTCTTGGACTCCCCTACCTTCAAGAGCCTTAGCCCATGGAATTCTTCAAAGTAGGTCCCTGAAGAGGCCAAAGTTAGCTCTCCTGAAGTCCAATGTGGCAGTCCTACTTGTTGTTCTGCTTCCACCATGCAGAATCTGGAATTCCACATCTCGTGGTCACTGCAGCCAAGCCTGCCCCCTACCTTCACATCCTCAACCAGTTCTTTATTTGTCAGCACAAGGTCCAGTAGTGCTCCACTTCTTGTTGGCTCCTCCACCACCTGGGTCAAAAAGTTATCATCGATGTTCTGCAGGAACCTCCTGGACTGCGCGCACCTTGCCATGTGGTCCTTCCAGTTGATATCAGGATAGTTGAAGTCTCCCATGAGAACCAGGGCCTGCGATTGTGAGGCTACTTTTAGGTGTCTGTAAAAGGCCTGGTCTACTTCCTCATCCTGGTTGGGTGGTCTATAGTAAACCCCCACCACAGTGTCACCCATGCTGGCCTGCCCCTTAATTTTTACCCACAAACATTTGGTTCAAACATTTGTCATGAACAACTCTTTACTACATAAAGTTCTAAAACTCCTATTATTTGATAAGGCTAAGTATGACATAAAATCTTTATTTTCCTTTTGATGATGATATTTAGCCTGAGAAATTGCAGTTTTATTTAGATGTGACAGATGTCTTAGAAGTTCCTGTGATTTCCTGATACTTTTTGGGTCTGCAAACATCAGTAGAACACAGAATGATCCATTCTATTTACTTCTCTTGATTCCCTTTTTTGTGGCTATTCCAGTGGAGACTTACTAGTGTATAATTTCAGTGGTCAATGGACCATGCTGATGTCAAACTTTTGCTTTAGGAGACTGACAACCAGAGGGTTAATTAGCTTTGCCAGACATTTGTGCATTTGCCATTTTTTTAAGCAGTGAAGAACAACTAAGAGAATACTACTTAAATTTTGGCAATAAACATACCTAATGGAGTTTTAAATGGTATTTAAATTACGTCTAAGTAGATATCTAAATTCATTTAGCAAACAAATGACTACTAATGCTTTAGATAAAAAGACTGCTGTATTGGGTAATGATCTTTGAAGGGAAAGTAATATGGGTCAATAGAAAATTCTCTATCATATTAGTTAACAATTTATGTTTTATTTTATCTTGAACATTTTGAGGGTGTGCTGCTTATTGTGTACTTTCTTCAACCAGAAATAGGAGTTGCAGAAAACAGTGTGTGGACTTCACAGCAAGAAACTTTGCACTGCTGATTATATTTCTAGCAGGAAAAAAAAAATGGACAGGTCTGTTCAGGAGTCTCATTCCATTAAATGCTTCACTAAAAATAAAAAAACAATAATTTTGTGGATGGACTCATGCAGCTGGAGACAGCCTTAACACTTGCTCTGTGTAAATGTTTCTGGAAGGAATACAAAGCACATTGTCTTGATTTTGGATGAGTGTAGTATTGTTTTTGCATACTTTCCAGAGGAGAAGCAGAAATAAGAGCTCAGAAAATTGATCATAGACAATTGATTAAGATGAGAAAGTGTGAAGCATTTTTACTAGTTTCATCCATCCATCTGGGTAATACACCAGATGTAACTCATTTTATCTAACTTTATCCATCTGGAAATTATTTATCTAAAACTCACTTAATGTTACCTATTTACAATAGAGTTATCTAAATCAGAGCTAGGTGATACAGTCTTTCTGTATAGTCAATAGAAACCTAACCAATGCTTTCATTTATGTTTAGTATGCAACTCATCTCACTTAAAGAGAGAAATGTATATTTGACCAGATAAATTGCACCCTAAACTGTTAGCAGGTAGAGATTTCTCTTCAGTGGGTATAAATGGAAGTTTGATGACTGCCTTAAACTTGATGCCTGAGTTCTGGGTGAAGATGAATTTTAACACAAATTATTAGCCACAGCAGGGTGAGTCTCTTTGCAGAACAGACAGAAACATTTCACTAGCTCCTTTGTAGGAGCTAATAAAGGCAAAAAAACAAATTAGCTGGTAGACTAGAGAAGAGAATATACTAATTAACATATGGTTCGGTATGTACTTGACTAACAGTTCCACTAGTGCACAAACAATCTTGCCTAAATAGGAAAAAAATTACCACAGCATTACCATTACAACAGTTTCAGAGAAGATATTAAAGTAATATTCACCTTTTCTAAATGGTCCTTTGTACAGATGTGTATGACACTGTTATCTTGCTATTTAAAAATACTTGGAGAGAGCACCCTCATCGTAATCCTTAGAAAAGCACACATATTTAGGTGGCTCCTTTTTTTTTCTGCCTAGTACAGTTTATAATTGCATCTGCAAATATGGTAACTATGGTTGCAAACAGCAGGTTAAACATTCCAGTCATGACCTTTATTTGTTATCTTCTGCTAAATTTATTGCAGTTCACCAGGAAATTTCTGTTATGCTTTTGCTGTCTCTTACTCTCCTCCTCCTCAGATGCCTGAGGACCCTTCGCACAACTGTGTGGGCAGTCATTTACACACACATTGCCATGCATAGACTAGGTAATAGCTACATATCTCATTCTCCTTTCCACTATTGTCTTTTATGTGCCAACACTTAAATAGGTTCTTGCTCACCTTAACTGGTAACCATACTAGGAAACTTATCATGAAAAGGTTGGGTTTATATTTGTGTTTATATTTATTGTGAAAAATGAAGTAGGTAGATAATGCTCTCTTGATTACACTTTCCTTCATGTTATCTGAGATTCAGAAAATGGGTGACCATATGTGTGATTATGTGTTTGAAAGTGACTTATTGTGAATATAACACTGGCACAACATAAAAAGAATAGAAAAGAACAAGCAGCAGAACATGTTTGTAAAGAAGCAGTGAGTCCTAGTACAGTAAGACAGAGGAATTTCATAGAAGTATTCCAGAGGGATCTGCTAAGATCTCTTAGTGGAGCTGTAACATTCCTGTCTCCAGGGAACACAGTTTAACCTGTGGAGAGTGGTCAGATGAAAGCATTATTAACTACAGCAGACTCCAGGCAGGTCGGTGCAAGTTGCATGGAAGAAGGGAGAGATGAAGTATGCCATTGGCATCAGGACTTCAGTATAAACTGTTACACAAGTGGGCAAATATTGCCAACAAATAATAAGCAAAACAGAAGTGACTTGGAAACGGGGCATGTTCCTGAGCGCAGGTGAAGGGAGCAATTAAACATTTTTTACACTTTTGTATCACAGAAAGTATGTGTTACCAATGCAAGAGCTCCGCAAGAGTCATGGACAAAGAAGAGAAAATACTGTGCCTGAAGTTTGCGTGGACACAGGACAGAAAGCAAATTTTTTTAAGAGGTTACAAAATTCACACTGAAAACCCAAAGGAAGAATAATATCTGATTACATTTGAAAACTGCTAACTGTGATGTTTGTTGAGAGTGCAGCCTACAACAGCAAGGCGACGTCACAACAAAAGTTCCCCAGAGTGCTGAATCTCTGCTTTGCTGTCTACAGTTGGTGTGAGGAACATGCTGAAAAGCAAGCAGCGAGCCAAGCTGCTAAAGATGTCTTTGGCTGGAATGCCTGGATGCAACTTATGCATATTTTTTAAACTGTGTCAAAATACATCAAAATACAAAGCACAGCAGTACAGCTCAGCCAAATGTGAGTGGTCATGAAACTGGAAAAAATGGATGCTCTGTTGTGTCCTTTGCAATGGGAATGTTACTCTGCTGCTTTTGCTGTCACCCCTAGCAGCTCACATACTCTTGCTGCAGGGAGCCACTTGTGTTTTCTAGTTTCCAGACATGCTAGGTAAAATCCTGCCCTGTTGAAAGCAACAGGAGTTTAACTATTGATTTCAGTGGCTTTCTCTAAATTGGTTGACTAAGGAGTGCTCCTGTGTGCTGGGTGGAGCTGTTTGTGCTGGCTGCATGCTGACCCTTTTTCCCAGTGAGAGAAAGCCAGGAGTGCTACCAGCCCCTCCTTTCTTAGCCTTACTTTTCTTAGAAACGAATTCTACATGTGGAGCCATTGCACTCCTTGGCCAGGTCTCTGATCTTCTGCTTGGTCAATATGTGATTGAGGGGGTTAAACTTTTGCCATGGGATTAAATCCTCTAAGTGCATACTTGTGTTTGTCTGTCTCCAGACGCTTGCAATGCACATACATTCTTGCATTGTCTGATTCTGTGGCTGTTTGCTATGCAATTTCCTAATCTCTTTTTTAATTCAAACACAGAAAATAACAGAGTTTGCTATAAGAAGAAAGCCCTCAAATTTTCCTCCTAGGAAAAGGATGTGAAAAACTGAAACCAAATGCTTTAGGTTTTTTTCCATCTGCTGGCATGACCTCACCTCTGAGATGCTGCATTGCCATTTCTTTTAACTCTGGGTCAATGATCATCTTTTTTGATCAGACACCTGACAAAGCACTTCATACTCCTTCAGCAGAAAGACCCGTGCTATACCTAAAAGCAAGAGTAGACCACAATAGAAAGAATGATGGATAAATTGGAGGAGATTTTCAAGCTTACAAGCCTGAAGGTGAAATGAGAAAAGTCAAAACAGCATTTGTGAATGATGTAAAGACAGTGATGTAAACAAGTTTTTCACATCTTTTACAATGTGCAGGACTGAAAAAATACAGAACTATATTGTAGCTCTAACACTTTGGCCCAGTAGAGGCAGCCCAGTACAGGAGTTTAGTTTTCCAGGCTAAGTGACCTAGAAAAACTAAACTTTGTAATCAGGAAAAGGAAAGGTCACAGATTATTACAGGACTGAGAAAACATGCATACCTAGATCCACCTGGAAAAGATTGAAAATGCCATCCCTAACATATACAGATATGTACTTACTGTATTTTTAGAAAAGGCAGAGGCAGTTAAGCAATGTTTTGTTAAAGCAAGAGTTGTAAAAGATTCTAAACATTGTCTTTTAACTGTGAATAAATAATTTTGTTACATTATATTCTATTATTTATTTTTATTGTTTCTACTCAGAAAAGCTAAATGTATTGGAACAGATTCCTCCTGCTGTGTTTGGCTCCTTCGAATTGTTGGACAGGTCTGAAAAGGAACTGGAAGCTGGCTGCTGTTGAAACTGGAAGCTGGCTGCTGTTGCCCATTCAAGATTTCCCCTGAGGTGAGAAGAAAGGAAAATCTTGGAAAAGACAACATAGTTACTCTTACATTTCCATGTCAGCTTAGCGATGATGTTAGGAGTAGCAAGACTTGCCTGCTCTCCCTTGCACCATGACAAGGGCCCCCACATCTTAAGAGCTGAGGAGTCTGCTCTTAAGAAATCAGCTAGGTCCCCAGTAGATTTCCTTACTCAGGCATTATCCCATGAGGACCAGATGTCATATTATGTGCAAAAGGGTAGGACAGGAAGATTAAATTAAGACATACAAACCAATATGGAAAATTGTATGTTAATGATTTCAGCCCTGGCCATCTTTAAGTTTACTTGGGTTTACTTTCATAAATAAGATATTTGTGAATTTGAATACTGCACATGCATTTAGAATAAGGAGATTTATGTCAAGTTGATCTTCACTGCATGAGTACTAAGAAAAAAGCAAAACACAAAATGAAATGGATCAGTGCCACAGTTGTGGCAGTCACTATAAATGCTCTTTTAAAATGTCTTTTCAGATTTCAAAACAACGATATCAGTCTATGGATAGAAATAGCATTAAATATGGATGAGCGACAAAAAATGAAACCTGAATCAACTCCCCAGATATCTCATCTACCTCTTACTTGCACATCTGTTTTCCTTTAGATAAGACAAAAGAATTCTTACCATATCACATTGCAGTCCTTTAATAATTGAATTAGTTGTTTTAAAAAAAATATATTAATTTGAATGTATTTATTATGTCAACCCAACAACCAATCTTCAAAAAGTTGGACAAAAATGCTTTTACTGGAAGGCAGATGAATTTAAATATACTGATCGGCTTCTTCATGATGAAAAAGCTAGTATATAGTATAGCAGTGCCTCCAGTATAAGATTACATTAACTTCAATGTAATAGAAAGGGCCTAATTTAATACTCTTTCTTGCATTCAATGACCAAACTGCTAATGAGCAACCACATATGTAAGAGCTGGTTTGGGCCCAAGAATATGATTGGTTTCCATTTTTCTGTTTAAATACTTAGCAAAACTGTGTGATAATTGCCTGGTAGTTGTGTCTATAGGTCAATACGCCTTATTTGAGACCACCTTAATATTTAAAATTTTTAAGGAATCGGTGGTTTTATTTTTGCTTTGCAAACAGTAAATGTATGTAAAAAGGGCTCCATATATCATAATAACTATTTCTAAATATAAAATAATATGGCAGAGGTAAAAGATAGTCATTGATCATGGACAATAAAACTTTAAAGCCAGGCATTGTCAAATTGTCATGGTATTTAGGAAAAGCTTTCTCTGGAACTATAGCAGG
>NW_009258727.1:1120576-1125646 GCF_000687185.1 Egretta garzetta
AGGAATGTAAATATTGAGAAGATGATAAGCAAAGTTACCAGTAGCTTTTCCTTCTGTACATTTTTAACATACTTTTTACAGAAGTGCTTGGCTATTATAAGCAGGCTAAGAGGTGAGCTCTCATCTGTGTCACGGGAAGAGGAATTTTGCAGCATTTAAATATAATTTTTAATAAAACATTTGGTGGGAATGGCAAGCCATCTCCCTCTGGAGGAAATATAAAAGCTCTTGTTTGGTTTGGACTTCCAATGCTCTGACTTTCTTTCACAAACTACTAATTAAGCTTTCACAGCTCCAGAAGGCTAGAGTTTCATTTCAGTGTGACCCCAGTGGTACTTAGGTAAGTCATTCTCTAGGAAATCATGCAATACAACCTTATTCTTAATTAGTTACATCAAGTGATGATATCCCACTCCGATTTTAATTTCAAACTTTGTTTAAGAAAAAACAAAACAAAAGGGGTAAAAAAATAAACCCAACCCTTACCTCATTACGGATCACCATTTCATTAGTAACTTGAACCAGAGGTTCTTCCTCAAAATTATTGTTTTGAATCAAAGGAAGAACACTTGAGAAAAAAATTATACTCTTTTTGCCACTATTTGTCAGAGAGATGGAAAATGTGACCGCTCGGTGTCATGCCACGTCAGTTACTGGACCACACAAGGCCTTTCAAGGCTTGAACTGCATGATTACCAATACCTTATAAAGCTTAATATTATATGTCTCCTTTGATAATCAGAACTCAGTTAAAAGTATGTGCCAGTCTGGTAAGAAATGAATAAAGCTGACGCAAAACCTATTTCAAGTGGGTATATCCAATACAAAATGTCACATTTTACTGGTTGACACACATTTATCACTTCATTTCACAGTACAGTAAACAACTCATAAGTCACTGGCTAATTTGATTGACAGTAGCCTTGGGCATTCTTTAGCAATCATGTAGTATACTGCACTAAGTCAGACTTTTAGAGTAATTGACTTCAACAATATGAAAAATAAAATTCCTATAGTCTGCTTAACACTAAGGGAAAGGGGGAAATAAAAAATGCGAGAACAATAAATTATAGAAATTTCTCATTTGAGTAAGTAACAGCTTTAATAGCTTTCTCTAAGTACTGAGTGCACTCAATTGAACATCTGCTTTCCAGCTGTGTATATTGATATATTACCAGGGCTTTATTCTCTTCTACTTTAAATATATCCATAAGTTTTTCAGAGCTCCACTACCTGACTTTCTGACAATGCCTTGATTGTGAAAGATATAAAAATGTCAAAAATTCTGTAGGCCATTTTATGCCCAGGATATTATTTTTCAATTGAATCCAAAGACAGATGTCTATGAACAATTAAACCATTCTCCAATCACACCTTGTTCCAGCTGGGATCATAGAATTAAAAGGAAATAAGCCATCATGATTCACTTATTGCCAGAGTACCTAGTGTTTCCTGTACTGCTGATAGATTCTTATTAAACAATTCTGTCGATGGAAAATGAATATTGTCCGCTGCTTGAACTTCTAAAGTTAGTTCTTTGATATTAAATTTGATTTTCTTCTCTTATAATAATTCATACACTTAGTGACTGGCTTCAGAAATTCCCATTAGATGGAGATTATGTTATCTAAAGCTTACTAAATCCCACATCAGGTCTCAGGGAGTTTAGCTGTAAAGTAGAACACTGAAAAGATCTGTAGTGAAAAGAGGAACTTGCTAATCAAAAAAATGTAGTCCAGTGTCTCTTCTATTAAAGATGTGGAAAACGTTTGCTTCTTTCCCCCCACCTTAATATGAAGTTATCTTTTTCAACTCCCTTTGCCACTGTTTCTTGCTTGGCAACCATGCAGCTCAGAGTTATGTCTTTAGCAAGGGGCCATATAACATGCGTATATGAATGGAAATAACATCAGCATGTTTATGTTTTAGTGATTCACAACAGCTCTACTCCCATTCATGTGGGGAACATTTAATTTCCAGACTGTGCCCAGAAATGTTGTTAATAAAGTATTTCTGCACTTTGTAGATAGACAGTTTATGATCTTAGGTTATGTATTCTGAAAGAAATATACACTCTCACCATTTTCCCTGGACACAATAAAGCAGGCAGAAGCAGCCTTTGTTTCAAAAAGCTAATATAAAATTGAAGGAGTAAACTACTGATTGATCTGTTTAATTTTATTAAATGGCACCAAAGAAACATGACTGCATCTTTCAGAAACATTAGTGATTTAGAGGACACATTAAAGTGTGCAAGTTAAATCTATCTTAGTCTTGATAATTTTTTGCAAAAGATTGACACAATTCTGATTATGGAAATTGCAATCTAGTGAGAACTCATTTCCTTTAATATGTTGAGATTCTTAAAACATTAAAGATGATGATTGAAAGATACATCCAAAAGGCAGAAAGTTAACACAACTCTGTTTGTCTGTACCATTGCAAGCCTGTACTAGGTGCACTGGTTTACATTACACACTTCTTGCATATGTCTATGCACACCTGAAAAAAATACAAGGTCAGCTTCTGCTCACAGGCCCCAGCCAAGCAAATCCTTTAAGCATGTGCTTAAATTCAGCAGAGGGGTAATACCATCGACATCAATGAAACTCCACACATGTTTAAATGATTTAAATGTTCACAGGTTCAGTGTAGTTTTATTTGGGATTTATTGTGTTGTAGTAGTGAGCAATAACACAACTTTTACTTTCTTTCCCATCTCCCACTGTTTATAGTAGAGAAGAAATTTGTAGGGACAGGTAACTATCTTTCTTTGGGAACAACTGACATATAGAACAAAAGAGTGCACCAGCCTTGTTTCAGGCTTGAAACAGAAACGGCAAACTTTGCATAGGTATAAGTTTATACAACAGCAGTTATCCCTTGTGTCTACTCCCCCCCTTTTTATTGTATTTTATCTAACAATACTGGCACACACAGGCTCAGGTATGCTTAAAAATCTAGAATAATGTAAACATATTAATTGACTAAATTTATGATAAAAGGGTGGTAAAGGTCTGTCTGGCAGAGAGAGGTGCTGAAGTAGCACTTCAAGAAAAATTAGATTCATATACAATTATTATAATCTTTTCTATAGAGTTTCTTTACTTTTTTTTAACCTGAAACAGATATACTCAGTTTCAAAAAGGAAAAATCCTAACTTTCTTTGTAGTTACAAAAGTTGCAAACTTTCTTTTTACTGCTGAGTTAAAGGTAAGATTTTGAAGGAAAAAAAAAACATTGGAACCAAACCTTCTAATACTTTCTGCCCACCTCTTCCCCACCTGGATCCAGCTAGGAGCATGCCATTTAGCACTCACAATGCTGCTTGATAAAAACATCTCAAACTCAAATAAGAGGACATTATAATGATACTGAATGCTTCTGTCCAGAGGTCCTTGCATTTATCATGGGGGTGTCAGGGGGGAACTGAAATACAGAAAATTAAAGCAAACTATCCACATTCACACAACATACAAATGCCAGAAAATAGAATTGCAGAATTCCTGAGATTTTGACGCATGCTAAACCCCCAACCCTGCTTTGACTCCAGCAATTCACGTGCTTGAGAGATTATAACTGCATATCCAACTGATTAAAGGTTGTTTTCTGCTGATATAGCACACCTAAAGTCTTCTGCCAAATGTGGAATATACCTTGTTTACTGTGTAAAGAAGGATATTTCTTTACGCAATTGCTTATTCTTTTCTCCAGACCCTTTAGGCATAGTGGAAAGTAACATGATATTTGTTGTTTCCTCTTCAGTCTGAGATATGCTTAAAAGTCAAGTCCTTTATAAGACTTTCAAATGTTAATAATTTGTACCTTGTAAAGGATCTTGTTTTTTTCCAAGGATATGCAAATGGCATTGTTTGTATTTTACAAAGTGTAACTTGAGGCACATGGATGGAACATGAATGTCTGAGCTCTAAGTTGCCCTAAGCTTCTTCCTCTGCAGTGGAGTTTTTTCGGTGGAGCAAGAGAAATTTCCCCACAGGTTCACTGAGAGCTTAGATATACTCACTCTCCCCCTGGAACTACCTAAGTCCCTTCACCAGTTGTAACATCATATTAAGGTCGTGAACTTGGAATCTTCTGTCTTTGTATAGTGCCTATACAAAGCTGAAGATTTGTGTCTTATTTTACGTATTTTATATTTCCTATGTATTTATTGAATCTTGAACATCTAATAGCAAGTAAAGTCATTTGTCATCCCTCAGGATTTAAAGACTCAGAATCTTCAAAATTAGCATCATTGAATTATATTGTGGATCAGAATCACAGAATCACAGAATCGCAAGGGTTGGAAGGGACCTCGGGAGATCATCTAGTCCAACCCCCCTGCTAAAGCAGGCTCTCCTAGAGCATTCTACACAGGACTTCATCCAGGCGGGCCTTGAATATCTCCAGAGAAGGAGACTCCACAACCTCCCTGGGCAGCCTGTTCCAGTGCTCCGTCATCCTTAGAGTAAAGAAGTTTTTCCTCGTATTCAACTGAAACCTCTTATGTTTCAGTTTGCACCCATTGCCCCTAGTCCTGTCACTGGACACCACTGCAAACAGACTGCTTCCATCCTCATGACTTCCACCCTTAAGATATTCGTACGTGTTGATAAGGTCCCCTCTCAGTCTTCTCTTCTTCAGGCTGAACAAGCCCAACTATCTCAGCCTTTCCTCGTAGGGGAGGTGCTCCAGACCCTTTATCATCCTAGTTGCCCTCCTCTGAACTCCCTCTAGGAGTTCCTCATCTTTCTTGAACAGGGGAGCCCAGAACTGGACACAGTACTCCAGGTGGGGTCTCACCAGGGCAGAGTAGAGGGGGAGGAGAACCTCCCTCGACCTGCTGGCCACACTCCTCTTAATACACCCCAGGATACCATTAGCCTTCTTGGCAACAAGGGCACATTGCTGGCTCATGGTCAGCTTATTGTCCACCAGGACTCCCAGGTCCCTCTCAGCAGAGCTGCTATCTAGCAGGTCACCCCCCAGCCTGTAATGGTGCATGGGGTTCGACCTCCCCAGGTGCAGCACTCGACACTTGCCCTTGTTGAACTTCATCAGGTTCCTCTC
>NW_009258727.1:1125795-1127004 GCF_000687185.1 Egretta garzetta
TTGCTGAAGTCAAGGTAGACAACATCCACCGCTCTCCCCTCGTCTACCCAGCTGGTCATGCCATCATAGAAGGCTGTCAGATTGGTCAGGCATGATTTCCCCTTGGTGAATCCGTGCTGGGTACTCCTGATGATCTTTTTTTCATCCACTTGCTTGGAGAGGACACCCAGAATGAGTTGTTCCATCACCTTTCCAGGGACGGAGGTGAGACTGAACGGCCTGTAGTTCCCTGGGTCCTCCTTCTTGCCCTTTTTGAAGACTGGAGTGACATTGGCTATCTTCCAGTCTTCAGGCACCTCTCCTGTTCTACACGACCTTTCATAGATGATGGAGAGTGGCTCAGCAATGTCATCTGCCAGTTCCTTCAGCACTCGCAGGTGCATTCCATCGGGGCCCATGGACTTGTGGGTGTCCAGCTTCCTTAAAAGATCCCTAACCTGACCCACATTGACAGAGGGAAGATGGAATGGACAAGAACTGACAAGAAATCATACTTGTTATTGGCTTGGATTATTGGTAAACCGAAATTATTTGAAAAAATAGATACACCTTTATGTGACTAAAAAGAGAGAGTCTAATAAATTGTTTCTAGTTTAGCATCTGAAATCAGAATGATGACAGCCTAATTAGCATTCAAAGGGATACTGAGATAGATAGAAAAGTGTTGCTGCAGGAGTGAATGTTAATAGTGTAAAAGATTTACACTTACATCTGGGGAAGTCACAGCACACTGGATGAGCTCCAGCAGGTAAGAAACCATTGTGTAGGAAAGGCAAGTAACTGTATGTCACAGGATCAAAGAAGTGCTTGAAATGTTAGAGGAAATTACTAGTACACGAGTTTAGAAGAAAGGTTTTCTCCCTCACGCAAAGCATGCACTGGCTGTTGTGTGGGGCCAGTGAAAGAGATGACTGCATGTCCTAAGGTAGAACGCAAGTAAAAACATCAGGAGGCTATTGCCAAAGTGATTAGGGAAGCAGGTCATGGTGTACAGATCACACTGCACTTTGGCATATGAGGGAGTCTTGCCACATGAGGTTTCAAACCAGGGACCAAGGGAAATTCCCACAAGAGGTGAGGGCTAAAGAAAGATTTATTCATTTTCCATAGTGGTAGGGTGGGTTTTGTTTTGGCAAGTAGTTCCAGGTTTAGATCAAAGCATCAAAGCTGCTTTTTGTAAAGGGTGTAGAAGGATGTAGCTTACTTTCC
>NW_009258727.1:1127270-1137605 GCF_000687185.1 Egretta garzetta
TTTTTGCAAATAAAATTGGATACCTTTGTTTTATGGTCCATTGCTTCAATAGTCATAGCCTGAAGAGAGTTTTTAAAAAAATAGTAAATAAATGTGTTAAATGAAATTAACTCTTTTCTACTCTGAGATAGTTCAGATATTGATTTAAGTGCCTTCAACCTGCCTTCAGGTGTTAAGTTTAAGGGCTTCACTAAAAGCCAAATGACAAACTCTTTGTGCCTGCAAAGGTAGGAGTTTGCCAAGATATTTATCAAGGTTGCAAAAGTCAGGTGAGCAGGAACTTGAATGAAAATTGAATACTGACTTCAGGATTTTGAGTTTTGAAAGTCCTCTCTTGGTTTCCTTTGAAATTAATGATGGCAACAGAATTTATTTTGATGAGAATGTAGTGAGCTTAACCAAGAGTAAATCTGCAAATCCTACTCTATGAACACCTAATCCTGAGAGATTAAGGTACAAAAAGCATTTGTAGGATTCTTTTTTCAGCTTTCTTCCCATGGAGCTATAACCCAATGAAACAAACAAGCATTTTGCAAGGATGAACTTGTTAAAGGAAAAGTAGTCTCATATTCTGTTCTGCAAATTAGTCACATATCCTAAATCTGCGTTTTACATAATGATTGCGTATGTCAATACACTAGTACATGGTTGTGTGTGTGTGTGTGCTTTGAGACAGACAGTGGGGTGGCTGTAAGCTAATATGCACATACTCACAGGAATAGAAAATGCTAATCATCCACTTTAATGGACTCCTGTTCTTTTTAAGGGAGTTGCAGACAACAACTCGAAACAAAATATTCTGTCTGTGAACTCATTTATTTGATTCAAAATAGGAAGATTAATTACTAGCCAGCTCATATTCCTCAATGAATTTATTTCATGATCAAATGTCAATGGCTTAGTGATCATAAGTATTTTAAAATACATTTGAAAACTAATGTTGACCCATGCCACTTATCACAATGTGTAGGGTATTCAGATGAGAAACCTGGAACTAAGAAGCCCCAGAGTGGTTTGAGAGTGTGCCAAACTGTGAGGACATATGCCATGTGCTAGTCCTTGATGGGCACCAAATTGTTTTATCTATTGATATAGATTATATTTCCTTCCAGAGCTCTTACATACCATAATGAATTGTCAGTGACTGCAGAACTTCTCCTTATTCAAGACATTTTTGCATAAAGGGGATCTATAACTCCTCTGCTAAAATCTGTTATGGTTTGAGAGTGAGAAGGCTGAAGAATACAGTTGATCCTGTTGTTTCTCCAAATGCCACACTCTGCTTCACTGAAGTTTAGTAGCTGTTAAGTTTATTAGAACTTTTTCTTTTTTTTTTTTTTTCTTTTTAATAGACATTCCTGATAATGAAGACATAATATTGTAAAAGCAGGGACAGAATAAACTTTTCTCCAGTCACACTTTTTCCCTGTATGCCAAATAAGGCTTCTAAATTCAAAACCAGCTTTGTCTGTTTTGGCAATGGTATCATTATCATGCTTAGAGCTTCATCTGCCTTATAATATTAGTCTTTATCCTTCAACCTTTTTTTGAATTTCTATTTCTAAATTTCATTTTCTTTCTCTTATTTTAATGTGCAGGTTCATATCTAAAAAAGATACTCTGACTGAAGAAAAGACTCTGAAACTTCATGGAATAAAACTAACGCAAAATAGGAGATTTAAATATACTCGATGATAACAAAATCTGCTGCCTTCTTTTCCTTTAAGAAATCAGACTACCCTGATATTCAGCATTTATTAGATAACACTTCAAGTTTTTTAGTTAAGCAAAGTAGGTACATTCTAGTTACATCACACTGGGAAAGGATTTTGCTGCTAGTTATAAATTTCTGACAAATTGTGAGATGCGTTCATTAACCATAGAGGTTTCTACAGTTCAGACAACCATACTTTTTCATTCACTGGAAATGAGGAGTGAATCTTTTGTCGGTATCACTTTCTTATTTACTTGGTTTTCATTATATCTGGTTCTTCAACCTAGTAAGAATGATTTGAAGCAGGGTTTCTGTTAAATTCTTGTTTCCTTAGTAATCAACATAGAAAATAGAACTAATGGGAAGAACCCAAGGTAAAAAATGAACTTTAATATGAATAGTTAAATGTGCTCTCTGCTGTTCTTGTAACTAAGGAAATGGGAAAAAGAGAATTCAAACGGGGAACAGAAAGAAATGAAATGCTAAGGAGCATTTTATATGTACTCCTATTAATTGAGAGTAGAAGTCTATCTCTACTATCACCTATCTTTAGTTTTATATGAAAGGAAGAAGTATAAAGGAAGCACTAGAAATGAAAAGGAAAGCGTTGTCTGTGTTTGCTGTAGGAAAATTCTAGGATTTACAGGATCATGGGCAAAGGAGCTGTGCTATATAATTACCCTAGAGCAGTTAATAAAGAATTTGAGGGGAAAAAACTTTAAATCTCCCTCATTTTTACTCCCTGAAGTGTTAAAATAGGAATTTTCTACTCTTTTGTCCTGTGATTTTTCAAAGCAAGTACAATTCAATATCTCAGAAATCACAGTGGAAAACAATTCTCTCAGTTTTCAGCAATTTACAGAATCAACAGATTCAGTTAATGCATTGAAACATTCTTGATTGTGTTAATAGCTTGAATGTCCAAATGACTCATCTGCTTAATGGCTCATCTGTTAGCTTGCAAAGTCTCCTTTTCCTTGGCAAACCTTTTCAGCATAGCTACAGCACAGGTAAATAAGTGTGAATGAATACAGAAGGGTTAATTTGGTGCAAGTGAATATATTTTGGTTTGAGACTCACAATGCAAAATTAAAAATGGTTTTCATTTCTGTCCCAATTATAACATAATCCAGAAAAGCTAGGAGCAGTTTTCTCATGCTTCCTTTTCCTTTCATTTTTCTTTTTTTTTTTTCCCCCCCCCCAATTTACAGGGTATTTGTTTACAAATACCAGCCATAGGGCTGTTCTTTATGTTTCTAACTGTGCTTTCACCTCTTTGTTCACACATCCAAGACTGTAAAACAAGCCCTTTATAAACAGGAGTAATAGATGCTAAAGTGGTTATATAGTATTATCAACAGTTTGGTCTCTAAACCTTGTTGGTCCTTCAATGCCCTATGTAACATATTTTAGAGCCAATGGACATTCCATTTTAAATCTTATTATGCTTTAAAATTACAGAACCATATAAACTTTTGCCCTTTACCCTAGTTCTCAGCTAAAGACACAGAGTAAATTAAATATGATTTCTTTATCTTTTTTCCCTATGAAGTGCCAAAAAAGTGTTTAAAACTTTTTGAACTCTCATGAACACCTCCGTAGCCCTTACCCAATTCACTTCAAATATGGTCAAAAAACCAGCATTAGCTGTGACCTGCCAAGTTTGAGGTCAACATTCCTTTACTTGCAGTCACATCTCTGAAATAAAATGCAATTAAGCAGAGTTATGTAGCTTTGCAAAGTATTCTGGTCTCCCCTTGTTGTGTAATGTGTTATACCTGCGCTTCACGTGCATTTTAAAAGACAGCTGTGACAAGACATGAAATGTATCTGATATTTTTAGATCTACCTACCTCTTGTTTTCTTCTGTGTAAACACCTTTCTACCTCTTTTGAGATCATAATTTTCATATTTGACATGCACAATATCACCTCCTGCTTTGGGTAATTACATGGTAGAGTTCCTGAAAACCTTGTCCCTCTTATTAAAGCCTGCAATATCTTCTAGCCATCATTTTGCTAAGTATTCTCTGCCTGTGGAGTCTTGATGACATAATTCAGATCTGCTTGCAAGACCCTCACCTTAGGCCAATTACATTCTAATTGCATGACTTTACAGTTTCTTGGTAAAGGAGAAGGAAAGCACTTCATATTACATTTTTTTAACAATCTGGGTGGGGGGGGGAGGTGACATGAAGAAGATATAAGCATTACACACTAAAATTGTGTGGACATTTTCTTTAAATAAAATGTGACAGCACAAAATCAGTGTGTCATGCATAATGGATAACAGTGACTTTGTGTTAAGGGGTATTTTAAAGTGTTTTATTAATTTAAGTGTTTTATTACCTTTTACTAGGATCTAGTTTTGGGAAACTTACTGCAATTAAAAATGTGATTATTTTTTGTTTTATTTTTAGGCTATTGATTTTGTAAAAGAAATGTTTAAAAGTAACTTCATGGTCAGCAAGGAAATACTGAGAAGATAATTCATAAAGGTAGACGAGTAGAAGGCAAAGACAAGTCCTAATCGTGGAAGTAGAAACAAACAGATTTAGTCTGCAAATAAGGCCACAACTGTTAACAATAAAGATTATAAGTGTAATAAATCTTCAGAGCAGTTTTCTTAAGAGCATGGTAGACTGTTCATCATCTGAAGTTTTTATATTGTTATCAAGGGTCCTTATAATTGCCTTCAGTTTACAGTTGGAACAAACTGAAACAGAGATGTGCTGACTTTGCAAACAGTGGTAGGAATAAGTTTCATACCTTCAAACATTTTCCCTGATTACTAACCATCCCCACCTCTGCTATGAACCTACCAAATATACAAATGTAACAATATATAGAAACAACAGAAGAAACAGAAGATAAAAACATCCAAACTTTTTAGAAGAAACTGCAGTATTGTATATTTATCCTTATGAGCATAACTTCTACTCTTTTTGCTTCTCGGTACATAAACCAAGACCCTGTTTATAATTTTAAGTAGTCAGATAGAAACACAGTTGCCTCATCACTGTCTTTAAAGATATCAAAAATATTAAAAATAACATTTTTGAATGCATATTTATTTTACCAGTTGCTAAAAGTGTATTAGAAATTGATTAAAAACAACACTACATTGCCTTTAAAAATGGCTCCAGTGACTTGTCTCCCTGGATCACGAAACAGAAAAATTTTTGTCTCTTCATTATTTTGAAGGGAAAGTCAATGTCTTCATTTCAGAATGCATAACTTGAAAAGTTCCTTTAATTAATGTGTTAAGGACAGGTGGGAAAATCAATACCTAGTATATTTAGTTAAAATACAAATAGTATTAATAAGAAATTGCCTGTAACAAATATCCCAGAAGCTAGACCACTACAAGCACTAAATTGTCTATTGTTACTGCTCATTTTTTTAGAGAACTTTGAGATAGGATGAATTAAGATTTCTATATTAAGTGTGAAACACATGAGATTAAGACTTTTTCAGTAAGTTTCTTTGAGCAAGTGCACAGCACCATGGAGAAATGGTAAAAAAGACTAGTATAAAGAATGTACACTGAATTTCAATTTGAATTCTGCATATACTAAATGAGAGCCAAATATCCAGATGTGTATAAGTATACATCCACACACACACATATATGTCACATTTCAAACCTTACATGAGAGGGAAAGAATATTTTTTTATGCGAAGTTGTGAGGTTTTTTAAAAGTCAAAAATCTTCATCCATAAGGGAAACAAAATCAATTAAAAAACCTAACAAACCAAACACCTCTGCCCTCCTCCCCCCCAGTTACATATCTTCAGTGCAGTATATTCTCAGTGTTGTCTGGCAAAAGCTTTTTTGCCAGTGTATACTTCCAGCTCAGGTGACCTAACCTCTTGTTACAGAAACTTTTCTTCATTTTTAAATGTTACAGAAAGTCACCTGGATATTTAGGTCGTTAAAAATCTCCATATTAATATTCTTCCTCCTTTCTCAGAGTATATACATAGCATATTCTTCATATAACTTCCTGAATTTCAGTGGATCTGTGCCTAGAGTGAAAGTGGCCTGAAAGCTTCCCACTTCTAAACACAATTCATGGAGTAGCTGAAGAGCTAATCAATCTGAAAGTGATAACCTGTAGGTGAAATCTTACCTCCTTAGGGTGTTTTGCCTCTCATCTCAGAAGAACCAGGATTTTTTTTTTTCCTATTTCTAGTTTTTGCTAGGGTGGAAAAATGAGGAAGAATACTTTGAACATTATAGAAAAAGGCTGAGTGCTATAAATCTTATTCATAAAATTGAATTCCATATCTGTACAGCTTAGGTGTTCTATAAACCTTTCAATCTTATCAGTCTTGGAGAACTTATGCAACATAAAATAAACTTTTTCATATTTTTTACTTTTATTTCCTTCACCTCACCACCCAGAAAAGAAAAAAAAATTCTATATTTGATGTCAGAGACAGGAAAATTACTCAGAAAAGCCTGTTTTAGAAACCTGCCTTATTGAAACAAAGCTGAATTTTTACATTCTGAGCATTAAAAAATAGATTTCCATAAAAGGACTTTGCTATATCAAATATGTTTTTGTTCCAGTGTTGACTGATCTTTTTATTTTCTCTTTTAAATAGTTTGTGGGCTTCTTCTTAATTTTATCATTTGTCCTGGATCTCTTTTAAAATTAAAGTTTGGAAATCATATTTAGAAATCCTATAATATTTGACATTAGTTCAAAAGGAATGGTCAAAATACATATTTAAAGATCAAAATGTGGCAATCAATGACTTTCAGATTATAAAACAGTCCTGGCTAATGATGTGTTTCTATAGCAGGATTTTTTCAGAAAGCTATAAAGCCCTATTTCTCAGAATGTTTAAGGTGGGAAGGGGAGTACTGAGGCCATCTAATCTAACCCCCCTGCTCAAGCAGGGTCACCTACAGCAGGTTGCCTTGGACTATATCCAGTCATGTTTTGAATATCTCCAGGGATGGAGACCTTTTGCAGTGTTTGACCACCCTGATAGCAAAAAAAGTGTTTTCTTATGTTCAGCTGGGATTTCCTGATTTTTAATTTGTATGCATCACCACTTGTCCTGTCAGAGGGCACCATCATTTACTCCTTTCAGGACTTTATGCATATTGATCAGATCCTCCTGAAGCTTGTCTTTTCCAGGCTGAACAATGCTCATTCTTATAGAATCATAGAATCGTTTAGGTTGGAAAAGACCTTTAAGATCATCAAGTCCAACTGTTAACCTAACCCTGCCATCCCACCGCTAAACCATGTCCCTAGCCTTTCCTTGTATAAAAGGTACTCTGATCCCTTAATCATCTTTGTGGCCCTTTGCTGGAGTCTTTCCCTTACATCCCTGTCTCTCATATACTGGGGAGCTCAGAACTGGACCTTGCGGGGATGAGTAGAGGGGAAAGATCACCTTGTTGACCTGCTGGCAATGCTTTTCCTAAGGTAATCTAGGATGCTGTTGACTGCCTTTGCTGTGAGGGTGTGTTGCTGGCTCATTTTCCACTTGTGACCACCAGAACCCCAAGGTCCTTTTCTGCCAAGCTGCTTTCCAAGATGCTTTCCCCCTCTGCCTGGGGTTATCTCTCACCAGGAGCAGAACTTTGCATTTCCCCTTGTTGAGCTTCATGAGACTCCTTTCAGCCCATTTCTTCAGACTTCCTAGGTCTCTCTAGATGGCAGCACAATCTTCTGGTGTATCAGCAACTCCTACCCATTTTGTAACATCTGCACACTTGCTGAGGGTGCATTTTGTCCCTTGTCCAAGTCATTAATGAAGTTATTAAATACAATTGGTCCTAATAGGCCCCTGGCTTTTGTGTCATTGTTTTTCAATCTTTGCTGCTGTGAAACACTGATAAGTATTATAGTTGCTGTGTATTAGATGTGACATTGTTTTCTTCATATAAATAAAACTTTGGCCCTTTAGGAACCTACAGCACAAAATAAAAGTCTTAATAACTTTTGAAATTTTTCCTTCCTTAGGAATTTGTATAGTGCCATTGAGTATTTTTTTTTTAAAATTCAAGTCCTTCCTATCAAACTGATTCCCAAAGAAGACTCATGTAACTCTCTCAAAGTACAATAATTACCTTAAGTACCAAGGAAAAAAAAGAAAGAGTGGGGTGTAGGTGCCTGAATCCACTTAACAGCTATGAAAATTGACATCAGCTGATTATTTCAAAATATCGGTGACACTTAAATAGCATAGGCATAAAGAATTGGCCAATAGTTGCATATGGGTATGTTCATGTGATCAAAATCCAGCCCTAAACAGCAGCTGAGTACGTGTACCTACCATTTATGTACATGATTCTGTTATCCCCTATCCTAAAATAGTGCTAAGAAGAAAAATAGAATACTGTTCTATCATATTAAAATATATACTATACAGGTATGTAACCTTTTACTGTGAGAAAAATGAATAATATTTACAAATTTTCATAATAATGAAAAGAAAGTTTCTTGTGCTCTAAGTATTTATGGGAGAGATTTTGTCTCTACCATTAGTTATATAAAAATTACATGTCTAGTTTAAGTTCATCATGTAGACCCCCCCCTCTATCTCTAGTCAATGAAGAAAGACAGTCACCTTTAGAAAATAGTTCATCCTTCCTGGTATATTAGAGACCAATCTTAATTGAGCACAAGTGAATAATACAGACAAGAAGAATCTATATTGAATATATAGGTAAAGTTAACAGATTATAGTAAATTCACATTCATTCTTAGTTAGGGTTATTGCTTATAATTTAGTTTGAATCTTGCTCCAGCTATAAAGGTTTATGAAGCCAAACCCTGTACATATTTATATTTCTTCAGCCAGTTACCTGAGCTGAACTGAGTAAATTCAACTTTATTACAGTTCAAATTATGAACTCTCCTTACTTAATTTTTTCTCTTTTTGTTTTATCACTGGGTACTCTATTATGTATCATCATATTTTAAGGTCCAGAACAGGGGATATTTTAACTTCTTATGAATATGGGACAAAAATATTGGTTCTGCTGAAATAAGAAATGTTGTTCTTCAGGTTCTAATTACATTATTGATGACTGTGGGTTTTTACATGCCTTCTTAAAGGATGCTTGAAAGTAAGTGGCCGAGTATTCTTTTATAATTTTTTTTCTTTGCTATGCTTGCACTTTTACACACTAGAGTGGCTCTGTATCACACCAGTTGTTAAATGTGCAAATTAAAGGCCCTGCCTGTCTAGATAGGATCACTGTATGATTGGAGGCAAGAAGGAAAACTCAAAGGAAAATTAAACACTTTGGTTGTCCAAGAGAGCTGGTTGCTATTTAAGCATCAATTCCTCCATGATCAGGATCGGTGCATCGCCATGAGTAAGAAATCAGGTAAATGAGGGAGGAGACCTGCATGGATGAACAAGGAGCTTCTAGCAAAAATCAAAGGGAAAAGAAAGCCTACGGAATGTGGAAATAGGGTCAGGCCACTTGGGAGGTAGACAGGAATGCTACCAGATAATGCAGGGAAGCAATGAGAAAGGCTGAGGTCCACCTGGAATTAAATCTGGTGAGGGATATCAAGGACAATAAGAAGGGCTACTTCAAGTACATGTATATTCGAAGTGAACAGAAGACTGGGGAAGTGTGGGGCCACTGCTGAATAAAGTGGGTACCCTGGTGACAGAGGATAAAGAGAAGGCAGAGATACTGAATGCCTTCTTTGCTTCAGTCTTCACTGCCAAGGCTGGCCCTCAGGCTTCCCAGTCCTTGGAGGTAAAAGAGCAAGCCTGGAGAAAGGACGACTTTCCCTCAGTTGAGGTGGATCAGGTTAAGCAAGATTCAAGCAAACTGAACACGAACAAATCCATGGGCCCCGATGGAATGCATCTGTGAGAGCTGAGGGAGCTGGCAGGTGTCGTTGCTGAGCCACTCTCCATCACCTGTGAGAGGTTCTGATGAACAGGAGAGGTGCCTGAGGACTGGAGGACAGCCAATGTCACTCCAGTCTTCAAAAAGGGCAAGGAGGACCCAGGGAACTACAGGCCAGTTAGTCTCACCTCTATCCCCAGAAAGGTGATGGAACAGCTCATTCTGGATGTCATCTCTAAGCAAGTGGAGGAAAAGAAGGTTATCAGGAGCATCCAATATGGATTCACCAGGGGGAAATCACGCCTGACCAATCTGATGGCCTTCTATGATGGCATCATCAGCTGGGTAGATGAGGGGAGAGCAGTAGATGCTGTCTACCTTGACTTTAGGAAGGCTTTTGGCGCTGTATCCCATAACATCCTTATAGGGAAGCTCAGGAAGTGTGGGTTGGATGAGTGGACAGTGAGGTGGATCAGGAACTGGCTGCATAGCAGAGCTCAGAGGGTTCTGACGGGTGGGGCAGAGTCTAGTTGGAGGCCTGTAGCTAGTGGGGTTCCCCAGGGCTCAGTACTCAGCCCGGCCTTGTTCAACTTATTTGTCAATGTCCTGGATGAGGGGACGAAGTATACCCTCAGGAAGTTCACCAATGACACAAAACTGGGAGGAGTGGCTGATACACCGGAAGGCTGTGCTGCCATTCAGCGGGACCTGAACAGGCTGGAGAGTTGGGCGGAGAGGAACATGATGAAGTTCAACAAGGGCAAGTGTCAAGTGCTGCACCT
>NW_009258727.1:1137645-1142527 GCF_000687185.1 Egretta garzetta
GGGAGGTTATCCTCCCCCTCTACTCTGCCCTGGTGAGACCCCACCTGGAGTACTGTGTCCAGTTCTGGGCTCCCCTGTTCAAGAAAGATGAGGAACTCCTAGAGGGAGTTCAGAGGAGGGCAACTAGGATGATGAGGGGACTGGAGCATCTCCCCTGTGAGGAAAGGCTGAGACAGTTGGGCTTTTTCAACTTGAAGAAGAGAAGACTGAGAGAGGACCTCATCAACACATACAAATATCTTAAGGGTGGATGTCACGGAGCCAGACTCTTCTCAGTGGTGCCCAGCGACAGGACAAGGGGCAATGGGCACAAACTGAAGCATGAGAGGTTTCTGTTGAATATGCAGAAGAACTTCTTTACTTTGAGGGTGACAGAGCCCTGGAACAGGCTGCCCAGGGGGGTTGTGGAGTCTCCTTCTCTGGAGATATTCAAAGCCTGCCTAGACGAAGTCCTGTGTAACATGCTCTAGGAGAACCTGCTTTAGCAGGGGGGTTGGACTAGATGATCTCCCGAAGTCCCTTCCAACCCCTGCCATTCTGTGATTCTGTTATTATGTGAAAATTGCTGTTAAAATAAGATCCTGGGGCGGTGTGGTTAGCTGCTTGATGACTACTGAATTTACCTTTAAAGTGAGTTTTAAGTGGTTTATATATTACAAGTAAAGAAAAAATATTACTCTAATGGGGATATACAGAGGAGAAGAAATTGACTCCATTAATTAAGGAAAGTTTCCTAACCAAAAAGAACTGCTTGGAAGAAAATATAATGCTGGTGGAATAAGGGCATAAGACTGAAATTATTGAGAAATTGTCAGTAGCATGAAGAAAAGTCAGAATGAAAGAAGGAAAAAGAGGCAGAACTGAAAATTAGAAGAAGCTATTTCCAGTTCACGTGATGAATGAACATGAATTACTGGTGGAATCTAGAGAATGGATAATTCATTAAAAAAAAGATGCTAAAATATCCAAAGTTTAACTTGGAAGGGGAGAATGTGTATGTGCTTGGAAAACACAACCAAGACAGCAATGAAAATAGGTAATTGCAAGGGCTTGAATTAGATCCTTTATGGTATAGGTCTATGATACAGATTTGCTGCATGATGTTACCTATGCAGCAGGTCTGCAAAATGAACCGAATGGTATTTGAATCTTGCCACTCTAATTAATGTGTTAATGATTTATGAAGGCTTTTTTATTACAAAGAAATATGACGAAACTATCAGAAAGCTCTAGGTCTGACACAGGATGGAGACAATGCAATGTTTAAGGTCTTCAGATTCACACTGCTATTAGGGGTGATCATCTAGGATTAGGACCATGCCTTGCGGCTGTGTGGAGACTTGTACAAAGTATTCTTTAGACTTTGTTTACACCTCCTTTTTCATTAGACAGTGTTCCTTCTAAATTACATATTTAAAGCAGTGGAGGAAGGGATGTTGGGTTTGCAATTACCTTTGAACTTTGCGTGTCCCGATGTGCACTTTCTGTGTGCCATCAAAGCAGTTGTACACCATGAAGGCAAACAAAACCAGCATCACTGTGTTATGAAAGTTTATATTATAATTAATGATTCACCCTAAAGTGCACGTGTACTTCCATTACAAAAATGGATGTTTCACAGTTTTACGTTGCTTTAGATATGCCTACTTACATTCATTATATACACAGGTAAATAAATAGGCATAAGTTACCAAGTATTAGAAAGATTCAGGACTAATTAGTTTAAACTTGTTTCGTGCATTATAGTTTATTGCTGGATGTTATGTTTTTCTAAGAAACTAGGGAAGCAATTCAGTTGTTCAAATGTTAGTATCTACAGACACCTTATATGCTGCAAAGCGTCCAAGACATAAGCATGGAGTGCTTATGCATTTATTATGACTAAACCAACAAAATTTCCAAAGGATTTCTTAGTCTGTTCTTTGTTCTTGGGAAGGTTTACTTACTGATCTGGTTGATAAGTGAAAATAGTTGATCTAATGTTAGATATATTGCTCTGGGACAGAAAATTTCTAATGTAGGAAGTGTTGAGTAGAAAAACAAGAATATGCTGAGATATCAAGGTCTCTACCAATATTATAGCTGCTGACTGGGTAATCAGAACAGAATAATACAGTGAGCATCATTAAAAATTCAATATCCAATACTCCATGGATCGGCAGGGTCTTCTATTGTCCACTACCTCAAAAAGGACATGCTGCAGTGCCATTTTAAAGTAACATTTACTGAGGTTTTAATAGAACTCACTGTACCTGAACATTTTCAAATTTAGTTTCTGCATAGCTTCAAATGCAGTTATTGTTTCAGTGGGTTTTAGCAGCAATCTTTCATGCCTTCCTGAAATCCATAATCTAAAAGAGACTGATTTTATTTTTAACTGACATTTAGAAGTGGCAAAGCTTCTTCTCCAAATTGCTTGTCACTTAAAATAGATTGTTGATACTCTGTCATCAAGAGATAATGCAGGATATAATTAGTCCTTTTCAAAATTTTATGCCTTTAAATACAAAAATTATTCACATTAGGCATGCCTCTCAAAAAAAAAATGATATATCAATGCATGCAAATCACTGTGTCTTTATAAATATTTTCTTAGGAAGCAGAACATCCTATTAATACAGAACCAACTAGAAAGCACTGATCAACTTTCACAGGGTCAATTTCTGAGTCATCCTAAATTTTCAGGTGAAATCTGGAAGGATGAAATATCAAATACAGTCAGAATGTTAAAATAAATGAAAACCTGATTTTTTATAAAACTGCTCAGAATTATTTGAATTTACTAAGATCAAAATCAGTTTACTATGAAATTGTGAGAAAATTAGTGAAAACCAATAAGCTCATACTCTGAAAAAAAGATAATCAACACATTATTTATCATCAAGCTTTTTAAAGTGTATTTCAATTTGAATCCAGGCTTTTAATACACGATAAAAACTTTATGTTGGTGTGCAGATATTTAAAAAGGGGAAAATTATTTTGTAAAATAGTTCATTATTTTTACATGTGTAAGGCATAATACATTTGAGCAAGATATTGAACATAAATTTACTTGTGGGGGAACAACATCCGTACCTTGTTCAGTATTCAGTTATCATGCATTTCTTGTCTCTTGCCTTTGTGGAAATCAAGGGTTTCATTCAAATGACTGATTGCATCAGAAGTTTATAAACTCATTATAGAAAACTAGATATTGAAACATAGGTGAAAACTTAAACTTTTATACTATTTTGTAACTCATATCTTCCATCTGTATATTAATTTCATTTATAAACATACACATATATGCATATATACACATACGTACACATATATATACATGTTCATATGTACGCATGTCTCCAATAAACTCTAAAGTACAAGCACTGGTATCTATCTAAGGCCACCTTTTGCAGCTGACACCGTCTCATAAAAAGAGAAATGCACTGTAAAGTGAGCTAGTCCTAAAACGACAGCTAAAAATGAACAACAAATAGGGCCTTCAGCTTGCACATTTTAAGATACTGACAGAATGACCTCTATTTCTGTCACTTCATAACTTTCATACAATAGTTGTCACAAAAATAGCAGAAAGATATTGTCATGATAATCTCTGGGTCCCTGTCCTGTAATCAGATCTTTATCCTATTCCCTTGCAAAGTCCTAGAGACGGCTTTTTAGGGCTGGGCACATTTCATTTATTTTGAGCAATCTAAAAGTCAGTCAACTAGCCCAAGCTGTGGGTTCTGCGCATTGTCAATGCAGGGGGAAAGGATCCACTAAATTTTAATTCACTGATTTTAGGACACGGTGAATCCCAATGTAAAGACTAGCTTAGATATGCAGATAGCCTTGGATAGCCTACTTTCCAGAGCTTCATGGCATAAATCCTGCCATAAGAGATTGCCTGAGGTAAATCACAGATTGAGCATTGATGATTGAATTTGTAACTAAATTCAAGCTTCCTTTGTTCAGCTGACTGGACAATTATTTCAGTTACAAGGTGAGAGCTTTGAACTGCCAGAAAAATGGTATTTTTCACATGATCTACTATTGCAGAAACAAGAATGGAGATAGCGGAAAGTTTTTAAAATTTAGAAACTTCTGGTGCTAAAGCACTCTGAACTGAATATTTTGTAGTTTGATGAGTCACTTTTTTTCATTCCATAGATTACTAATTGTTATAGACAGAGCAGAAAACATATCAACGATGAAAAAAATCTGTAAAAATCTGAAAGTAACACCTTTGCAATTAAAGACGCCTTATAAAGATGACTTCAAAAAAATAATCCCATGTTATTGGAATTACTAGGATTGTAATCAGAATAAAGAAATCCTGAACCATAGGATTTTAATCATGTTTCTGATTTGTAGATGTAAGTTATATTGTGACCTCACTATTTCCTGTACTTACCCATATATTTCTGGAAACACATTCCTTTAATCCTTGTGTTAAGATACAGCAACATTCTCTCATCTTCACTGTGTTGGTTGCAGGAGTCATCCCAGGATGTGTTCCAGGAGGAATCTGGAGGAGGCTGTACAAGCTTTGCAATGTACTAGTTGATTTGCCTTATGTCCCAGTTCCAAAGCAGGTAGGTTCTAGCTGAAGCCAAAGTTTTAATTTTCAGATCTGCAAATGTGGACAAAATCAAAACGGAAAAAAAACGACCTGTTTTGCACATGAAGAATCACGTGGAGGTCAGACTGGGCAAGACCATACATAAGAAATCCAGACAAGGCTATTCTATGGACTTACCTAAAAGGTCGTACTGTAAGCAGTGCTGTGCAGTGCAACCAGAGAAACCTGTAATTACATTATTTAATTATTCATAATGGCATCTGTCAAGGTAGTACATTCAAAATGTTAAATTATGCTTGCAGTAAGAGTAACTTCATTCCT
>NW_009258727.1:1142746-1184668 GCF_000687185.1 Egretta garzetta
GCTTATGCAGTGAGATATCTCTTGTACTTGCCAGCATATGATTTCAGAAGACTTCACAAGAAGTATCCCTGAGGACTTTCTGCATCTGATCTCATGTCACTCAAGAATCTTACTCTTCTTCACTGAAACATAGAAAGAAATAGCTATGGAAGAAAGGAAAGAAAATTTTGCTAGTTCCAAAACCAAATATATTATAAAAAGTGAATGAAGCATTTCACTTTTGGCTAGATCACCTGTATAGTACACCTGTTTCATCTGCTATCACAGTAGTAGCTGATTCTTTCTGGCAATGACAGTGTGTTTTGTTGTCTGGGAATCCAAGTTGTACAACCTCTGATGAACCTGAATCTTTGGGGGTGATTATAAATACCAGTCTTCTAGAAAACACTATTTAGCATGCCAGCGGTATACAGCTTTTGCAAACCTTGTGCCCCTTTACATTTCTAACAGGCTGGGATTTGATCCTAGCTAATTCAGCAGATCTGACTTTAGTAGCATCAGCAGGGCAAGTTCAGGTGAGCCACTTCATGTGCATTTACGTGTTCAGCCCCTCTGAAGTCACCAATGTACATCTCCATTAAAAATACCAGTGGCAGGGCTCAACACATCATTTTCAAGCAACATTTTCAATCTCTCAACAAGCATGCTGTTTAAGGAATAGTTCTTCTCCCTAGTATTCCCCTTCTCCTTGAGGATGACTTATGTATTTAAGTGCAATTCAGTTTGGAATGGTATAACTATAGGTCAAAGAACAGAAAGAAGGGATTAAAACAGACATAAATCAGAGTGAAATACATGGCTCTGTAGAAGGCTCAATTGGATAAAACAAAACATGTATCCATTTGTGCACAACATGTCTCTCCCAGATGAGCAGAGTTGAGAAAACAAGCTTCATAGACAGAACAAGTGTTGTCCATTGATGTACATAATAAATCATCAGTCGAGAGAATTTGTCAATAACATGCTGCCCTAAACATCCATATGTCTGCGGCATTAGGCTCATGTTGTTGCAACTAAATGAGATCTCAACCAACACAGAATGAAAAAAAGAATTGTAGCTTAAAGTGGTAGCAGATCAGTTTGTAAAAACCAGACATTTTATTTCCAGTTCTTTTTCAGAGCAGTTTGGCAAATGCATGGTCATTTATGAGAACAAGGAGCACTAGTTTATACACTGCATGCCTATTAAAAATCTAGGCAGGCATTGGGAAAGCTCTTTTAACAAAATCAGACCACCTACAGTGTTCCCAAATACATGACCAAGTTTGGCAATGCCTACAGTGCAGCTCACTCAGGTGGATGGTGGGATTGAAAGTTAAATGCAATGATGTAGGGGGCAGCTGAGCTGGATTCTGGTTTCAGCTTTACCTCTGCATTGTGGAGTGGTTGTGAGCAAGTCACGTTTGTTTCCCCATTGAAATTTAATACGTCTTTTCCATTTAGGCTGTGTTCACCTAGGGTGGTCTTAAAATACGTTGGTGCAGTGTCTACATTGTATTTACTGGCACTATGATACAAATAAGAACTATAGAAGAACATCCAAGAAACATGATGAACTAAACGTTATGAAAGGAAAGCAAGTTTCTGAGGAACTAAGTGAGTTGTATATTCTAGGTGTGATATTAGTTATGCAAGAGAAAGCTGGAATGTATTAATAAATAACTTTAGCCCTCTTACTGCTTAAAATTAGCTATAAAGACCACTAATCTCTCTCTAAATTATTATAAATGGCCCTAGATTAAAATCTATTTACTGCCTGGTACTTTCTGTCATGATTCATACTGCAATACATAAATAGCTAACTTGAAAATAGATAACATCATTCAAATTATCTCTTACAAATCCAAAAGATAGAAAACTTTGATGCATTTAACATAACAGTCTATTCAGTTTAAACAAATATGTGTTATCTCCTGAAGTATATATGTAAGGGATTCCTGGGTGGAAAAGAAGGTTCTTTTGTGATTTTTTTTCTCAGATACTTCTCCATATTTTTTTTCAGGAGTCGACTGATAGACAAAACCAGAACTGTTGAGTTTCCAAGCTGGACAATACGTTTCTTGAAGGATTTAGGGGAAATGAGTTAGCAAGAAGGGAGTAGATTGTAACTTACCATGAGAAGAACAAAGAGGAGAGGATAACCGGTTATCACTAGAAGCAGCTCAAACAATCTCTTTTTAAGTATTGTATGGAAATAGCGTATGAAGAGGGACCATCAAGCTTTTCAACACAATCCTAGCAGAACTGAACCCCAAAGAACAGACTGTGTGAAAACAGGTAGAGCAGACTGTTGGCACTAGCTTGCTGTGGCTAACTCACACCAAGATATTTTGTGTAATATAATGTGGAGGTGACTAGAGAATGTCTAGAGTCTAAATTCGAACTCTGACTTTCAGAGCTGGCCAACAGTCTTGTGGGTATTTAATTCTGTTGTTAGTGGGAAGTGCAGCTAAACATTATTGCTCACGGGTACGATAAACTCTCAACAAAACTAATGCATTGGGGAACAATCCCCATCTAAAATATTTGAAATTATACTTTTGAATACAAAGACAATACACACAACTACCAAGAGTAGCTGCTTTGGAAATTTTTAAGTCTGGAGGATAGGTTTTTTTCTGCTATTATGTGTGTGTGTGTGTGTGTGTGTGTGTGTGTGTATAAAGGCAGAGAGAGAAGGGAGGAGGGAGAGAAGGATAGAGGGGAAGATTTTTGCAAAGAATAATTCAGAACATCTATTTAGTGGGTTCCTAAAATCATGAAAGTATTCCACAGAATATCAGACAACTGATAGAAAATCACTAGACTGGAACAGTCCAGTTTTTTTATCATTCATGGATAATTTACCGTCTAGGCTTGTTGTGATTTTTCCTCTTATTATCTACTATTCCTGATTTCCATGCTGTTTGTTATTTTTATGCAACTGCATACAATTGAATTTAGAACACAAAACATTAGAGAGAGGAAAATAAATTACAATCAAAGAAAGAAAATTCAAATGAGCAAGTGAAATGTTAAACACTACAAGGCATTTCTGCCCCATCCTTTCTGATAATACAGAACAAGAAAGAGCAAATTAAAATTAGGAGGCAGAAAAAGTAAAACTGCTCAATGATCTCTACTTTCCTCATGTGGTAATAATTCACCTATGGAAATAATTGATACAAGATTACATTAAAACAAAAAAGCTTGGAATCTAAACTAATGCAGACACTCATGTGGAAACCACACAGGATAACCAAAATTTCAAAATATGTTTGGAAGAAAATTAAATAGTCTGCAGGGAATGAGCCAACATATCACGGGTAGAAACTCAGGAAATTCACCATGTGAAAAATCAGTTTGCAACAGAGTATTACTTTATTTTTACACTTAGGAAAAGGAGATATAAAGGAATATAAGAAAACGTTTCTAACCACAAAAAGAACTATGAGCTAACAGGACAACAGGATTGAAAAACAGACTGTGAGCTGTCTGTTTTCTTTCTGTTTAAAGCTCTTACATTTTATCCTTCTATCAGACAGCTACAGGTATTTGTTCTGGACAAGTTTTTTGACAAGGACATTGTGGGCTAAAAGCATCATACTATATTTTTCATTTTTAAGGTACATGCACTCCATCCCCATCACTTTGAGGTAGTTTTGCTTTCCAGCAGAATGCTGCAGGTTTTAATCACAAGTCTACTTTTATACTCAGTGTGAGACCAAAATAAATACACCACCAGCGTGAACACTTTTCTGAGAGGACAAGAGGGATTCCTGCTTGTCATAACTAATGATGGTGATCAAAGCCAACCAGGTGCTCACACTGACCCTGAGCTTTGATCATTTACTATACTTTCCAATATCTGAGCCTGGGAGTGAGTTGCCCTAATGACCCTGATTACGTTAGTGGCAGATGGCAGGAAAAAGGAGTAGAAGATAAGAAGCAGCAAGAAGGAGAGGGGAATGTCTGGCTATGCAGCACGTGTAAGTCTAAAAACCTCTGGGCAATTGAAGTAAGACCATATTCAAGGCTTTTCATACACTGTAGACGTTAATGTTATTGAAATACTCAGTAGGCCTTTCATGAACGCTGGTCCCAAAGGACAGTGACATGGTCCTTTACTCACCTTTGAGCAATTACTCATATGAGTAGACTTGATAGTTTCAAAGGGGTTTGTGTGTGTGTAAGTGCTGTTCTGAAACCCATGAATTTTCTGACTCCTCAAAAGTACATATTAATGCTACATTTTTATACATTATAAGTATTTCTACCGAATTCAGATTCTTTCACCCATTGCTGGCAGTGGTGTTCACGATAGCCACCCAACGAAAAATAGTCAGTCAGACTAAAAATGCTGATTATCTTGCTAACATTAGTTTCTCATTAGTTCTAAAGATGGATTATGTGATAGTGTTGATAGCTAAAGGCATTTTAGGAAGACTTGCTCACATCAAGTTTGATTCACACATAAATGAGTCTTTCTGAAAACAGTTTTCTTTTGTCTGTGCCAGCACTTGAACAATTTTAAGTACAGCAGCAGCAGTTTAAATGTACAGATATAATTTCTTAGTGTAGCAAGGTTCTCAAACTGCTGTGCACATTTCAGATGTTCTCCAAACACATTGCAGCCAGAGAGAATAGACATAGCAGGTGACATTATTATACGGGCCAGAAGCTGAGATAATTATTTAATTCACATCCTAGGAAAAAGCAATGATAGGAAAAAAGAGCTCTGGTAACATCTTTGTAAGATTCTTCTTCACAAAGTTCAGAGAGAACCAAGAACATCAGTGCCCTATTTTTCTTTCCAGAAAAGTGGTGTCTTTCCTCGTCACTTTAACAAGGCAGGAATTCAAGGCTGTGCTTTTTACAAAAGAAAGAAATTTCAGCCTTCAAAATACCTGCACTTCTCAGCATGGGAAGGTTTGTTTTTTTTCTGTGCTATGCCATCCCTGTTGTAAGCAAGAACAAGAGATGGCAATCAAAGTTAGCTGCTTCTTCTGAAAACTAGAATTCTATTAATCATTAAATGTTTTTGGTGTCTGTTGGCCCACTTATTATCATCATCAGCAACATTAAAACATTCCCTCTGACTGAAATAAAGTCAGTGAAGATCCCAGCTAAACCAAGCAGCCACAGACTGGTCCAAATATCTACCCTGCTGATGTAATTTCACAAGATTACTATTTTACACAAAATTTAGCTGTCAGCATTTATTCAGCATAACCCTGACTATTAAAAGCCCACTAATAGGATACATTTAATCTTCTCTACTAATGCACAGGCTTGGTATCTGCATTGTCCTACACTGGTTCAGTCAGCCACCTTTGGACTGCTTGTTACTACTGAAGCTCCAGGTGTCTGGCTTTTCTGTAGTAACTGCCTTTAAAAGTGGAAAAGAAAGTCCCCATAGTTTCTTTTCCTTTCAGCATTTGTATGTTTACACTTACTTAACTTTTGACTGCAGCTGCCACTGTACATCCGTTCTGCTGCAAGGGGAATAAAGGAAAAATTTAATATGGACTTATGGTCAAAACAGAGAACTCAGCCGAGATCACACACTTTCAGTGACAACACCATAGACAAATACATTTACATTGTTATTCGTGATGTTGTTGATGTGCAATATCACAAATAACAATAGAATGAAAGAATGTTTTGGTCTTCCTTTGAAGTACCTTTACTATGCAAATGATCTGCTTTAGGCTTAATTCTGCAGACAGGTCCCTTGATGCATATCCATGTGGCCTCAGAAGCCAGAGTGCTGGATCACAAGTTGGTGTTTGCATGGTGTCAGATTGCACCTCATCTAATTCCATGTCACAGCAAATTATGGGTGTCTGGGTCCTGCAGCATTCGCAGCCAAAACTATGCAATTGCATTGTGTACTAGGTGGTAACACAGAGCTCTGACATTGATATGTAATTTAAGTAACTTGCAGTGCATTAACAATAACTAATGGAAGTATTTAGTAGTGTCACAGGCAATAGAAAAGATATAATCTCTCTTGTATTTTATAAACTGGAGTTCTGCTACCAAGTAGAAAGTAAAGCTGATACAGTGTTGTACGTAAAGCTGGTTGGCATAATGTCTTCCACAAGCTTCTACTATGGTGTTATTTATATCCTTCTGTTGGTATGTTTGTCGTTTTCAGGATTATAAATGGAACATCCAAAATATGCAACAGAGGCTGAATGAATTTTCCAGCTATTCCTATGTATATGCCTCAATTTATGTGACGTTAAAGACAGCAACACTTGTGGTGCTTTGTAAAAACATTTATTTTGCGTCTAGGGAAATCAGGGCAGATCTGAGCTCTGTCTATGACAATAAAATAAATATTTTTCCCCTCAGCCAACTGGCTTCAGAAATACCATCCTCCATGGTGTAAATTTCTACTGTCTTGTATATACTGAAAAAAAAACCCCACCCATTTTTGTATTGTATTTTTACAATGAAAGATCACCATCATAGGTCAGAGGTGACAGGTCAAGGAAGCAGTTTTAACTTGGCTTAATGAAAGATGCTTAAGGTCATTGGGACATATATCATATTTTTCTGTGACTGTCCATAATACTTTTTACAGTCGGGATGTGGTTCTTTGATCCAGTGTCATCACAGGAGGAGGGGATTTTGACAGTGAAGTTGTGCTTCTTGGAACAGAAATATTTTAGATCTGATAAAGAAGTAATTATTTTCTACCAAAACCGGTACTTCAGTTTTTAAAAAGCAATAGTAAACCAGGTTTGGAAGTTAGCTGCAGGAGGAATATAGTTCTTATCGAATGCATGCCCCACTTATACTGATTGTCAAACTTCCCTGTGCATCAAAAGGAAGACATTTTAAAATCCTCCACACTTAAAACAATAATGTAGACCCCAAATTCCTAATCCCATGTTTCACAGGATAGGATTTGCACTCTAGGGGGGTTCCTAAGCTTTAGGGGATTTTGCTCATTCTTTGGTGCAAGAAGTTCCCAAGGCTAAATTTTGCAAGAAGACGGTTCAAGAAGTTGCCTGAACAAGACTTCTTATGTCAAAAAGTGTTGGAAATCGTGAAATGGTTTCAAAAACTTTCTCCTTTCACATAGAACCCTATACTTCTATTAATGGCAGGTAAATTTTTCAAAAGCCATTACCTGATTTAACAGCCTAAATCACATTTTAGAGGTGACTAGCATTTAATAACTCAGCCTAACTTTGAAAGCAACTTGGAAGTTACACGTCATCTGTTTATGCCCTTTTGAAAATCACATCTTGCACTTAATGTAGTCTTTAGGCATCTTGGAAAAGCTGGTTTTAAATCCTTTTTGAAAATGTCACACTTGTAAGGGTACTTCTAAACTATGGGAGTTAGAAGCTTTCAATGCATGCCTGGGGTACATTCCCTTGCTCTTTCCCCCATGTTAAAGCAATATCTAAGTAAAAGTTTTTCATCTGTTCTTTCATGGAAAGGTAATGACATGCCTGTACCAGGAAAATGAATCAAAACATTTTTTTTACCTGTATACAGTAATAATGTGTATGTGAAAATACACGAGGATGAGGCAGAAGAGTGCAATGGATATTAGGTACATTAATGCTTTTGACTGGCTTGCTAAAACCAAAATGAGTTTGTAAAATGTAGGGGATGAATACAGTTGCTGGCATGATAGATTTGCCTAGTTCATCTGTAGCGACCTAGCTACAGTTGCAGCGATAACATTTTACCTGTTTTATTTTTTGCGTGATACCTCTCTAATATTCAACTCACCTGAAATCACTTATGCTGGAATACGAGGGAGACTATTACTGCTAATAAACTATCAGTGTTTCTTCAGGATGCATGACAGCTGCAAAGAAGAGAGTAAAACTCTGAAAACAAATGATGTGATTTCAGTTCTGCAAAGACCTTATCTATTTGCTTTATGCTCTGAATTATAAACACCCTTATTGGCCCTAGTTACACTATTTACTGTGTGGCTAAAGAAGCACATGAATCTTTTTATGGTAAGGGCCTGTAGCTTTGATTGAAGGAGAGGATGCAAGTTACCCTCTACCTTGTTGGTCCTACAGAGACCAATAAAACTTTGTACAGCACAAGGATGCATGTATGCATAATGCATTTATTGGTCTGGCCCTACACACTCAGTAGTTCTTTACCCAATGTTAAAATTGAGGTGATTCTGCAGTTCTTTTTTTATGAATAATAGGAATTAGAATGAAGTTTAGATAGCTGAAAGAGTATATACAAGCAATGATTGCATTTGGAAACACAGTAGGATGCAGCACATCAGCACTGCAATGCTATAAATGCAGTGTTCGGTGCTGGCAGACCACTGTTGTGTCTAGAATCAGGCTTTTAGTCAAGTAAAGAGATATTTCTTGGTATTATAGGGTCACACCCTACTGTCAAGTATTAAGTAGCACTCTGCATTGATCTCAGTGGGTAGTTGTGTTTAAAAATTGATGGCATGACCTGGCCCTTAATATGGAATGGCATCTGAAAGGAACATACAGATTTTGCTGCTCTCTGCACAGTGAGAAAAAGGAGAGTAGGAAGGAGAAGGAAACAAAACAGGCCTCATGCTATCTTGACGTATGTGGAGGGCACAAAGGTTTAAGCAGTATTAATAGCTTGAGACTCAGCTTGCCTAATGACCAATATTACCTTAGTTTATTTCCACTGACTTCAATGGATTTGCTTTGGATTTACATCTTTGTTAATGCAATCAGAATCTAGTGGATTATATATATGTAATTTGAGATACAAATTAAGAAACATTTCTGTCAAAAATGAATTAGATTTTATACAGAGGTGGTTTTTTTTCAATGCACATACTGCTGTATTAATGCACACAATATCTTAGAAGTATTCACAAATGAGATTATAAATAAAATTCTTTTTTGTTATTTGTGAAAAACTTATATTCTTTACCTATTTTGTACAAAAAGTACTAGGCCTTCTGAAGGAATTGGACAAATCTACAGTGACAAGGATGGGAAATTAATATGAGGTAAGAGAAAATATTATCGATCCTTTTATTTCAGACCAGAAATATGTTTTAAATACACTTAGAGTTAAATGCAGAAATATTTTCATGAAAAAATATTTGAAGCATCTCATAATTTTTTTGTTAATTAAAAGATTTTGGATTTGGAAGCAGAGCCTGAAGAGTTGCATTAATATTTCCAACTATTCCTCTCAGGTTGGAAACCTATGGATATTACATATCCCTTGGGCTGCAAGTTTGATGTATTTTTCTAGTCTGGATCTCACCAAATACTTTTCTATCAACCTTAAAACTTACAACAAACTGTAAAATATTTGTTTACTATTTGACCAGAGTATAATTTCTGAAAGCTTTGTCTATCCTGATTCAAATTCAACTTTTTCGTATGCTATTTGTCTTGCCTATGTGTTCATATGGTTTGTATAAGCTTCCATTTTTCTTCAACAGCCAATGATGTTTTATTTTATTTAAAAAACATTTTAATAAAAAATTAATAAAAATATTTTAAAAAATTAAATTCATCCTCCTAGCCATGTTGTAATCAATTTGAAGTTCCTGATTTGCTTCTCCTCATACCAACATCTGTATTGCATAGCAAGACTACATATTCAGCGTGAGCAAAATCCTCTTATCCCTGTTCCCTGTTTTTGTTTTTTTCCCTTTGTCTTACCAAAGGGTGTGATCTGGTTCAAATTATGATATGTATACAGCATAGGCAGAAAGATGTATGCAATGAAGATTAAAAATAAGTCACTGAGATCACTGTAACTTGCTCAATGTCAAAAAATGTGCCATTGCAAATCCTCTGGGACTGCCTGAACAATACTTGCATATTCCAGGCCTTATGTCAGCCTGATACCCATCTGTCTATTTGCTAGGCTTGGTCTCTCCTGTCCTTTCTGGTATCACTCCCTCTGTGGTGGGGGAATGGGAGAGGAGGGGCTCCGAACAGCACAATTTCCCTTCATTTTGTTCAAAGCTGGGATCCTCTGATCATGATAGCTCCTTGCAAGGTACTCCAACCCTATCTGTGTGCTGCTGTAAGGTGCTTTCGTACTAATTCTAAAAGAAACAAGTCAGCACCCAACATTTTAAATAACCTTGAGTATCACTAATGTATTTGAATAATTTATATCAGAGACATGACTCCAACTTGCAAATAAACAGTTTTGATAAATCTTAGTACAGGGGCTGAGGTTTTGTAGTATGCACAGCACAAAATTTGCAGTCAAGTCAAAAGATAGCAGGAAGAGGTAACTTTAAGGCCTTCTTCTGATTCTGCACCACCCTAGAGCTGAAGATGTGTCTGACATAATTTTAAACCGCTACAGGATTGCCCTGTGAGCCACACACTCTCTGAAGTGTGATGTGGCCTTACTCTGACATGTTCTTCCTTTGACACCGTATCTGAAAAAGGCTTTTGGTGGATTCTTCACAGAGGGATGATCAGTAAAGTAACCCCTTGCTTGCAGAGTCAAGGCTGAGACCTGCAGGTGAGTCATTGTGCAAAGCTGCTACTGATGAACATTTTTACAGGCAGAGGTGTGCATATCTAGCATCTATCACAACCATGAATATAGTTATATACCTCTGTAAACAACAGAACACACACCCTCTGGCTTTTTGTCTGCAGTAAAGCAGCAATACACTTAGTTCCTCCCTATCATCATGTAATCTATAACTGACATTAACAAACCTTAAAATTGCATATCTACCACAAGCACTCTCACTACAATATTCACGTTTTTTTGTTTTGTTTTGTTTTGTTTTCTTTAAGAATTTAGAAATCCTGCTGGATGTGCAGTCAGTCATGGGTTGGTTGGTTTGGAAATACAGACTTCAAGCGGACAGCAAACATGCATGAGCTGATTAGCGTCTGGTTGCATCTTCCTGCCTGCTGTGTGAGACAAGCAGAACATGTAGCATCCTTGGTGCCTGGAGGACCAAACAAGGGATACAGTTCCCAGGCAACATGCTTCGTTAGCTTTCTGTAGGATGTTACTATCTCTGCATCCCCATTTCTCTTGAACTAGCAGGCTCAAATGTTTCTAGGGGAGAACTGATAGGCAGACAAAGCCTTGCAAAGAGCCTTACACAAAACTGCTTTCCTTAGGAAAGCAGAATAGGCAGAAACTAGCATGTGATTACTTTAATGGGCCATGCTGCTTCTTGGTCACTTCAAGCAGAGTGAACATATTCCAGAAAGGGAAACTATTGGCCTCCTTTAACTTCTATGAGAAATTCTTGGTCTCATCTGATGTTATTCAGTGACTGCACTTGTCACCTGATTTCAGGTAGGTATCTGAGTAGGTTCAAAATATTTCAAGTTTCCTTTGGAGTTTTCAGAAATAGATATCACCTGACATCATTCTATTCTTATTTGTGGAGGGCTGATGATATGAATATAGCTGCTCAGCTTTATAGTTGAAGTATATCAAAGAAAAGATCTACTACTGTCTGGCAATTATTTGCTTAATGCATACAACACAGTTTTCTGAATGGTCTCTAAATCAGCATGTGACTGCCCAAAGTCTTATGTATGTAAGAATATGATGACCTATACAGTTATATGATAGTTGTCTTCAGCTTTCTTATGTCCCTAAACTAGCAGATACTTGTACAAGCAAACAGAGAGATTTTTGAAAGATGACTTGTGCGATGTAATGCTTGTCTATTAGACTGTCCTTGGACAAAAAATAGTAACAGACCTCTCTAGTCTTCTCCACGGATGCCTGCTTAGATGTTTGTTCTCTGACTGGCCTCATACATCTTGTTTTCTTGAGTTCATGATAGCTTAGTTTTAGTAAAAAAGAAGGTAGTAAGGTCTTGGGTGTAAACACAGTCACTACCTGTCTTTCCTGATTTTTATTTAAGTCTTATGAAAATGTGTAATCTTATTTTATCTATATTATTTGCACAACAAAGGTAACCCTACTTTGGCTAATAATTTTACCAACTTTTAGGAGAGTGCAAAAACTGTAGACTCAGGCAAAACCAGTTTGGGCCTGAGTCTAACTATGAGTGTCTAAAGAATGATCCCTGCTCAGTTAGATACCACATTCAGGAAATAAAAAGCAACCTTGGGATTCTGAAAATTAAATGAGCAGTGGTTCCTTAACATACAGTCTAGAATCATACAGCAAAGTTCCAGATAAAAGACGAAAGTAATGTTTAGTCTTGTACTGTAAGCGTGTCCTTTTTCCTTTGTACGTAGCCCCTCACTTGTCATGGTCACTTTGTTGAATGTCTAGCTCTATTTATCGAAAAAGGAGCCTAAGACGCCTAATATACTCAGCCTGAATTGTCCAGTTGGGGCTGGATACTTGCTCTGGAGGTACCGTGGAGCTTAAACAATGTGAGCAACCCTGCGTTCGATTTGTGAGACTAATGAAAGCAAATAATTTCTTGGTATCCGTTAACATTCTTTCCTTAAATATCTGACATTATAATTTATCACAGACCTCCCCGATAAGCTAGCAACAGCAAAAATACTGTTTTACAAATACGTTGGAGACACCCCAGCCATCAGGAAGCAAGAACCTCCACTATGTTTATTTCCTCTTCAGTAGTGATTGTTGCTCCTGAGCAAGACAGTCTACTTTTCTCAGCAAGAAATGTTTTCCTCATGCTACAGAATAAGGAGAGGTTTCTGGGTTTAATGCTGACATACCTTCTCACATGCAAGTTCAGCCATTTTAAAGGTAAGAAATAACCACATGTAGGACCTAAAGAACAACCCTCTTCGGAGTGAAGATTGAATATGCCACACAGCTAATGAATGGCTGCCTGTCTCATGCTGCTCCATGTACAGTAATACCTACTGTACTGTATAGCTGATCTTCAGGCTACTGCAGAGCTAAAATGTTTATATAGTGTGTCATTATTTCCTGAGACAATTCTTGTACTTATCTTTCTCTGCTTTTATTTCCCAATGTTATACTGTGTATTCTGGGAATTCTTCAGTACTGCATATCTGAAAAAAAATATATCTCAATATAGTGTTTAAAACGTGGTTCTCAACCAGGATTTTTAAAATTAAGCCCAAAGGAATAGAGTGAACAGAAATAGAATTCTGTTTTTGCGCTGATTGAAAACTGCTGTTGTGTAATTCCCATTTTCCTCTACTAAGATATCATAATTTACATTTCTGTTTGCTTCTTTTTTCTTTTCCTAGTGCTTCTTTTCAAAAGGAGAAAACAACATTCCTTTTCCTTATGGGTGTTCTGGGACTATCTAATGACAAAACATTGTATATTTCAACAGAAAATTACTCATCTCTCATGCGAAAAAAATGTTTTCTGCATGTGGCCTTATGGTAACTAATACGAGAAAAATATCTTAAGCCATCTCTCAGATATCAATGTTATCACTCCCATATATAATCCAAATGCTCTATTTATCAATATTCATATATTTTATACCTTAATTAATGTCATTAAATGTTAAAATGTTGCTTAAGTTTTTTTCAGAATCTTGTCAAAGTGGGGTATGATAGCTATGTACACTATTTGCCAAGTTCTTAATGCATTCATACTCTTAATTCAGAGCAGTGGTTTAAGATATCAATACACTTATATTCGTAAGTATGTATTCTAAGTAGTTGCCAACACAGATCTGCTCTTAAAGATGCTTTTTCCTTATTACTACTTGAAGTACACAGGAGATTTTATTCCAGCACCTGATAATTTAATACCATGAAGAAACAAAGCCTACAGAAGCCGAAGCTGAATTAGTATAGTTGTAAGTACTGACATTCTTTGCCAAAAAAAAAAAAAAAATCAATACTATTAAAAAATTTCAGGGACTTTTGTAGTCATAATTACTAATTTGATAAAATAGCTGTGCATATTTTCATGAGACACACACAAAAATCAACTGATGGTAGAAGTAATTTGACTTTTTAGGATATGAATGACATAACAGAATGTCAAGGCAGCCTAGCTCAAGAAATCCTGCTCCAGGCTTGTGAAGGGTTGCCGTTGCTTCCAATGGTATACATTTCAGTCATCATTGCTCTTTAAAAGGAAAATCACGTAGGTTATGAGCTCGTGTTTAATACCAGTAAGTGTCAAATGCAAAAATATTATTATCAGAAAAAGTTAAGACTTATAAATATCTAACATTCATGTTAGTACCTGCCTATTGGCTAGCAAGCTTTAAAAGAAAAAGGTTATTTATTGTTAGCTTTATCAGATGTTTTACAAAGTTTCATTGATCTTAACTTGAAAACAAATATGTATTCTTTGATTTCTAATCTCTGAGAATATACCTCATTTCAGTTCAAAATACAGTGTTGGGTTTTTATGAAGATTTGTGTTGATTGATTGATTATTTTTTTTAGTTTGTTTTTTTTTTTTTTTAAAGAAAAATGCAAAAATATGACCCCAGAGTAAAGTGTCAGTGTTAGCACATGTGTTATATTACACCATACATTATTTCCCGAATGTCTATCAAAAGCTAAAAAAAGCCTCATCTGTGTATGTTGATGAAATCCACCCTATGCTACTCTTTTTGCCACTCCTCCCTAGCCAGAATCACAACACGTTCTTGGAGTTCTTCAGACAACTATATGTCTACCTATGTGAGGAATCAGCACTGTGCCATTTGCTGAACCACAAGGTTTCCACAGCTGTTATCTAAGAGAAAGTTTCAGTCTCTGCATTTTTGAACTGGTAAAAATATGATTTAGGAGGAGATGAAGACTCAGTTTTCCATGGTAAACTGGATTGCTTTTTTAAGAGAATATATAGAATGAGTGGCCATTGCGGGGTGCAGTGTGTAAGGCACTCAGAGTATTACTAAACCATGTCTCTGGAAGATGTATTGCTATATTCTGATCTAAGATTTTAATTCATTCCATTTACTCCAGTATTAGGTGCATTCATAATTTTTGGACAAATAGTTTATCTTTCATTATTTTCAATATTTTCTGTACGTACCATATGTTTCACCTCACCTCAGTTTGGATTCATTATAGCAGCACTAGTTGGGTTCATCATACCCAATTAGAACACCAGAAAATTCCTTGTGGCAGACCTCTAAATAGTGTGAGATTTGCTCTTTATGATGTACATTTGAAAGTCTTAAAACAACATAATATATGTATTTTATTGGAACTAATCATAAAGATTTTAAATTGAGCATTTTGAATTTAAAGTGCATCAAGACTGCCTTCTTTCTACTGATGTTATTTTAATATACTAAAAACCTGAATGTTGGGGGAAGGAGTTGCATTAAGAAACAAATCTTGTGAACAAAACAATGTAATGTACACTCTCAGTGAATCCACAACTAAGCAAAGTAGAGATAATTGATATTCTAGTTTATGCAAGAGAGAGCATGCAAAGTCACCTTTCTTTTACTTGCTAATGTCAGAGTTTTCATAAAAATTCAATGTTACAAAAAGTCATCCACAAAAACCCTCCAACTTCTAAATGATGTTACTGCTGTTACTGAGCTGCTATTTGTAAGAAAACCGAAATGCTGACATTAACAATACTTCTCCAAGTACACATTTCATATGCTGCTTTTTTGCACACTATTGAAAAGAAGCCGACATAGGTCTTTCCAAATCAAGGAAAATTTTCCTGAGGATATGTAACAAGACATTTGAAATTTCAGATTTTAAGTACCCTCCTCCATGGAAGATACGTACAGAAAAAAAAATAGTATATCTAAATTTAAATTTTAAGTTATTGTCACACATTGCTGTGTACTTGAAGAGTCAGTAAAACAATTTTTTTTAATTTCCTTACTGATTTTTTAATCATTCTGATTTAGCATCTTGATACAAAAAATCTTGTCACAGTACAGAAATATATTATTATTTCACCTTTCTTTGGAAAAGATAAAATTATTTGTAATTTTCCTTTATTGTGTTTTCACTTGGAATTTTCCATTTATTTTTACCATATGTCAGGACAATACCTAATCTTCCAGAACAGAAAATGACCATTTATTTGCAGTTATTTGAAATACTGATAGTTTGCAAAGCACATTTTGGTAAGACATTTCTCTTTATAGGGAATGGTACACATTTAATTTCTACTTGTGGTTCTAATATCCTCCCTACAAATATTTGATATCTGGGTTTAATTATGCTGTAAAAGAAAATCCTATATTTCAACACTGTGCAATTTACTTTTAATTTAACAAGCAGATATATGTAAAATATCTTTAGAAGAATCATGTAAATCTGTAATACATCAATCTTTTTATGTCTGTATGATTTGCAACACTTAAAAAAGAAAGAGGAAACTGCTAATTTTTAAAGATAGAAAAATAAAATAGATTTTATGTTTCAAATTTATAATTGTTGCAAATGACTGAAGTGAAACATTCAGAGTGAAGTGCCTCATGACAGAGCTTTTCCTTAGGGATATTGTCCTTTTTATACTATGGACATATCAGAAAGAGGGTTAGCAGCAGAAAGTTTTCTTTTTTGGTGAAGAAGACAATGAAATAGCATTGTGTATCAAGGGATGTGTCTGGTATGTGAGGTTACCTACAACAAAATTAAAGTTTTACTGCTATACTGATGCCAGGGGAGGTGCTGGCTAATGGGATCCCTGTGAGTATAGGATCCGGGAATGGAAAAGCAAAGGGGCACAAGGGTAAACAGTATTTAGAATGTAGTGCTTAAATCTTTCAATCCTTCTGTGAACTCCTTTGAATTATTGACAATATGGGACTGGTTATGGAGTAAGAGAGACCGTGGTGCTGCATTGTAAAAGGAACGTTAAATCTACTCCTAATTATACAGTCAGAGTGGGCATGTGGCAGGAGACAACTGTGTAAGGTTTAGCTGATGTTTAAGATCAGGAGCCAAATTACTTAGCCTTCATATCTCCCAAAATATTGAATATAAATGGTCATTCCAGGAGGTAAGAGTCAGGTATATAAAGTCTAGATTCACAGTTGGCCTCATTAACACCTGCTACAACTACTGAAACATATGTGATGATTTTAAGTGGTCTTGAATCAGTCTATAGATGTCCCTCTTATCCTCAAGCAGAAAAGCTCGCTGACATCAATGAAAATCTTGCCTTCCTAACAACTTGATGATTGTTTTTTAATTCTTCTCTTGATCCATGTTTCTGCTGTCATCTGACTACAGAAAGCATGCAATAGTCTTTCTTTCTTTTCCCCTAAGGGAAACTAGTATTCCAGATTTAAGAATTTTAAGGGACTCATTTGTGTAATTAAATGCAAAATAGCATATTGTAACATTTACAAGGCATTTTCAAAACTCTTCTGTACTGGCCTAATCTGTTTTTTATTGATGTCAATGGGAGTTCTACCATCAGCAAGAACAGAAAGAATCCAGCCCTAAAAGCTTTTCAAAACCTACCCTGTAGCTATTTTTCTATGTAAGATGAAAAATACAGCAAAGCAGAATCTTGTTTACCCTAAGGTCTCTTTCTATCAGGCTAGCAATGTAAAAGTCCTTTAAACACGTACAAATATAACTTACAAGTTCTTTAAATCCCTTCTCTTTCTATTTCTCCATGTAGATTGTACAGTAAAAAAGAAGCTTAAGATAAATGACACTCTGATCCATAGGAACTCCATAATTTCAGGTCAATACAATCTGAAATTGTTACTCTGTAAAACACAGTTCTGAAGCGTCTGAAAGTATATGTTTAAATTTAAGGCTATGCTCATCTCCATGAAAGTCACAGAAACAGGACAGTTCAGGTATTTCATTTCAGAGCAAGACCCAGGAGCATGCACCTTGCTGTGGACTTCTGCCTGCAGCTATTCCCAGGTGAGCAGGTAAATCCCTATAATCTGGTTTGACCCAGCAGAAAAAGCAGATGGGAGATGCCTAGTCAAGTCCTTGTTTTCTATGATGACAGCTACAGCTAACAACAAACTTGAACTGTACTAAACCATCGAAACTTGGGTAGAGCTTCCATGCCAATGTTGTGTATTATTAGGAATTCATAAAGAACTTCACATTGCCCTGGTGCTTTATTAAGCTATATCTGCTGAGACGTCAGCTGGGTCCCAGTGACTGTGAAGTGAGCAGTCTGTAAAAAGCCATTGAAGTCTTCTTAACTGAAAAGTCTCCTGGCTGACTGGCTAGTTGAATTCCTGTATTGGGTTTATGTGGCAAGATTTTGGTAGCAGGTAGGCTGCAGGGATGGCCTCTGGGAGAAGAGACCAGGAGCTGCCCCCATGTTGAACAGAGCCAGTTCCAGATAGTTCCAAAATGGACCCAACACTGACAGTCAGTGACACCAATGGCGTCTCTGTGATAACATATTTAAGAAAGGGTAAAAAATTCTGCGAAACAGCTCTTAGAGATGAGTGAGAAAATGTCAGTGAAACTTCCTTGCAGACACCAAGGTCAGGGAAGAAGTAAGGGGAAGGGGTGCTCCAGGAGCTAGAGCAGAGAGTCTCATGCAGCCCATGGAGAAGACCATGGCGAAGCAGGTTGTTCTCCTGTAGCCTGTGGAGGACCGTGGTGGAACAGATATCCACACTGCAGCCCATGGAAGACCCCATGCTAGAGGAGGTGGATGTGACCTGAAGAACACTGCAGCCTCGGGGGGACCCATGCTGGAGCAGTCCATTGCTGAAGGACCGTATCCCATGAAGAGGACCCATGATGGAACAGTTCTTGAAGAACTGCAGCCTGTGATAAGGACTTAATTGGAGCCTGGGAACAACATGAGTAGGAAGGAGTAACAGAGACTAAGCTTTATGAACTGACCACAACCCCCATTCCCTGTCCCCCTGCATCACTCAGGAGGGAGGAGGTAGAAAAGTCAAGAGTGAAGTTAAGCCTGAGAAGAGGGGGGCTGGGAAGCATTTTTAGTTTTGTTTTTATTTCTCACCATCTTACTTTGTTATTAATTGGTAATATATTAAATTAATCTTCCCCAAATCAAGGCTGTTTTGCCTGTGATGGTAGTTGGTGAGTGATCTCACTGTCCTTATCTCAAGCCACAAGATATTTCATCTTATTTTCTCCCCCTGTCCTGCTGAGGAGGGGGAGTGAGAGAGCAGCTTGGTGGGCATCTGTCAGCCAGGCAAGGTTAACCCACTGCAACACCATATTTCCACTGCAAGTAGATACAGTCTACAAATGAAGCTGTATTAATCATGACAAAGTTTCAGCGAATGATTGACCAGGCTCCTTGTGTGACCCTTTTCAGTTAGGCCAAAGAGCAGATGCATATCCCGAGTTTCTGGATGCACTGAATCTTGTTATTACCTTTATGAATGCTCAGTGCATCAGGAACACAACAGGGATCCGATTATTTTCCCCAGGAACAATCAAGGGATTAGTGGAATATAGATGGAGATTGAATCTGCATGGAAAATTGTCTGTGCTGTGTTTTATTAGCAGGTGCTGCTGTGCAAAATTTGTTGCTAATCATATGGCAAAATTACAAGATACTGCAGAAAGAAAAAACCAGAATAATAAAAGTAATTTTAATTATTAAACTTCAATGTTATGAATTATCTACCATTCATCACTGCCACAAATAAGTATAAAAAAAGGAAAAAATCCATATGCTTCATGCACTCTAATTTAATTTTGCATAATAAATTAGTGTAATGCAGAATGTTTAAAAATATGAGTAATCACCAAATTACTATCCATTTTCAACAGAGAGTATCTAAATTTTAATACAGACAGCTATTACAGTTAACCTATGCTTTATGTTGACTGAAGCACAATAAAACCTCAAAGGGGTATTATAGACACAGTCCCAGTTATCAGCCACTAATGATGCCAAATGATGAATTGCTACATTTTTAATAGAACAATCAGAATCCAGTGTTTTCATTATCTTCCTCAGAATATTTTGTATGCCCACTATTGTTCTTCCAATTAGTCAATAACAAAGAGGCAGTGTTTGAAAAGATACAGGAAATGGTGAGTCATCTGTGACAGGTAATTCTCGCCATGCTGCCTGGGAACAAATGTTTTCTTGATTTTAGTTATGGTTGTTTTCCATCATTTTTCCAAGGCAGTGAAGTGGCAGTGTCACTTTAGCACAGAAATATTTTCACTAAATAAATGCAGACTATGGAATTACAATGAAACATTTGCTCATAAAGCTTCTAGGGCCCTATTGATCTACGTATGTAATTTAATCTCTCTACTACTATTAATGAATCCTCTCCTGAGTTAAACCTCATTATTTACATTTCTCCAAAGTGGTAAAAATAAACATCTGTTTAATTACTTCCTTAGTTGTCTTATTTTTCATAAACAAAGAGCATGCCATATACTAGTTCGTCATAAAGTAAATTATTTTATAACTATCATTATCCTGCTCAAAACTGAGCAGGGTCACGAAAACTATTCATAGACTGAAAGTAGAAAAGTAAAACAGTTCAGTACTGTAAAAATGATAGATTATTTTGAATAATCCAGAGACTTCTATCAATACTTGTAATCATGGTATTCTATTCATAGAATCATATCATATCAGAGCTATCATAGAATGGTTTGGGTTGGAAGAGACCTTTAAAGGCCATCTAGTCCAACCTCCCTGCCATGAGCATGGATATACTATCATGGGACAGTATTTTACCCCAAAATAGCTCAGATCAAACCACTGGGAGAATTTGAGTAATACTCAATGCATACAGTTTTGAGCAAATGATTACCATCTATATTTTTTCTTTTTCTCAGAGCGGCTCTCATGCCAGAGATGGATATATCCTTTTTGCTTCTTTGAAACCAAAGGTCTGAAGTTCTTGGTCTTCCTGAGACAAAATATATGAGTCCATTGCAGTGCTGTCGCTAAGCTCTTGTCCAATATTCAGTTTATAGCCTAAGAAGTCATTCCCAGGATACAGAGCACCAGTTAAATATTTTGTTAACTGAAGAGTTCAGTTTCTTGGAACACAGAGAGAATCAAACAAAAGGGTCAAGTGGTATCTTCTCAGTTCCCAACACTGTATTTTGCACTAGTTTCTGTGGCTTATGACCAAAACGGATCCCATTTGTATTTGGTTCTTGCTTCCCTACTGTCTTCGGTGTTCACTCTGCTCTAAACTGCATTGCGTAAAAGTTCCCATGAAAACATATCTTATTTTACCCAAATTAAATCTGGCTAGACAAGGTTTCTCAAGGTTGAGAGACACCTGTGAAAAATTTCAAAAGGTCCTTACCAGACTTAATGACTTGGTGATAAAATGGCAGATGGAATGCAGTGTAAATATATGTAAAGTTATAGATGTGGGGAGAAACAGTCCTATTTTCTAATATAAAATAATGAACTCTGTGCTGACAAACACATAGTGTGTGGAGTCATGACAAATGACTGCATGAAAATAGCTCAGTGCTTGGCAGCATTCAAAAAATTAAACCAACTGTTAGAAATTGTTAGGAAAGGAACAGAGAACAAAACAGAAAAGATTACTGTGCAGCTGTATAAATTAATGATCAACAAAGATGATCAAAGGTCCTTAACCACATCTTCTTTATGGTGGCTGTTTAAGCAGGCTGGGGCTTTTCAGCTTGGGAAAGATGTCATGAGGAATCCTACAGAAATCATCAGTGGCATGAAGGAGGATGATAGGGAGTGACTTCTTCCTGCCTCTTCCACTAACAGAACAAGTGACCATCAAATTAAACCAGTGAAAGCCAAGTCCAAACCCAAGAGATGGAGTTCATTGCCACAGGAAGATCTGTAAACTACTTGGAATATTTGGAATATCTGTTATCTCCATATTAGTAAACAGATGAACCATAACATACATAAGAATCCCTCTGGGAGGATATTACCATTATATATACTCGCCTTATCCTTGTCCAAATGAACAGGACTAGATGGTTTGTGGCTTTTTCTATAATGTTTGATTTCTAAAATAGGTCCTTTGAGAGTTCTTCTTTAAAAATTTCCTCCCATTTTCAGAATTGTCAATGCTTATAACTGGACTTTGTGACTTCAGTCAGCTTGGAGAGAAGGGTATGATATCATTACTGACCTTCAAAACAGGGGTTGGTATTCCCATGGTGTCCATGGCTCTGTCCTTTATGACATTTCCAGAGTACCCAGTTCTTTATCATCTGTCTTTGTATTTCTCAGTCTCACTTTTTTAAAATGAAGAAATCTGATGCAAAGCTTTGATTTTCCCGAATCCTTCTTTATCTTCCTATGAGTTTTCCCTATGGGAGTCAAGCACATAGCACTTACCTTATTATTTCATTTGAAATAACCTGAACTGGATTTATGTACACCTTGAAATGTACTTTACTTGCTCCCTCAACACTGCTGGGTAGACATAATATAGCAGCGTGCTGCAGGGAGGCAAATGACTTAGGCTGTGAATAAAACAAATTATATTAACCCAGGGGCACAGCAAAGAGTGTTGTTTTAATTACTACAGAAAAGAGTGTATAGGAATGATTTACAGTAGGACAGTCTTACAAATGGTATGGTTGAGAACACAAGGTGGTGCTATTTACGCTTGAGGTATGGATGTACAAAGCTCTGTCTTGCCTGCTGGCATTTGCCATTTCCCCCATCAGATTTCTATGGTTTTGGACGGGGTGGGAAGTGCGACTGAGCCCCATCCTCCTCTGCATGTGTAGGTTCTAACGACGAGGAGACATTTCCTTGGCAACAGCTATCTGAGTTCAGCTTGACTGGAAGGGCATGTTAATTTGTCCTTGTCATCTCTTGAAGGCAGGACAGCAGCGTTAGATGTTTTGCTGCACCAAGTACCACAGGGAAATTCAGTATTCTAAGAAATGACACACTTGGCTGTTTCTGGATAGGAGGAGGTTAGGAGCCAAAGCAGCAAACACTTACTCTCTACTATTCCCCAGATTAAAGAACTACCTTAGAAGGATTTAGAATACCAGGTGGCATGGTAGACAGCTGATACTTTGCTTTTTCACCAGCTTGCTCTGTGAAGTCAGGTTGTGCTTTCAGTTGTAATTAAGCAAGGTCATTATCAAGTCTAAAATAATAGCTTCTGTTCAGCTGGGTGAATCACTTTGGATTTCTCCATGGATGGTACACCTCCCACTGCAACTACTTTGTTGAAAAACTGAGCAAATAAGTGTCCAAAGAAAAAGTGTAAGATTCTCATGAGTGTTGCTTGGAAGAGAATGGGATATTGGTAAAAGTTGATTACTTCACTGAAATTAGGTGCAATCAAATGGCTTCATTCATCAGCTGTTTATTCCTTCAGTGTGTTGCATTAAGCCATCATCAGAGTAAGCTTTTATTACTGATTCATGAAAACATGAAAGATCATTTCATTCCTTCCAGAAAGAACTCAAGAAAAAAATATAATTCCTGAAAAAATGTTCCAAATTAAAAAATAATTTCTTCTAATTTAATTAGTGTGGCTTCAATCAAAGCAAAACAAAACAAAACAAGAAAATAGCAACAAAATAACAAGTAAAATGAGACATTTCTTCTTTATAAACTGCCTTCAATCCCCAAATATATAATTATTTTTCACCTAATTTGATACCAGATGACCAGTCTAGTGGCTAAGAGGCTCTAAAACCCAAAGGATTTCATAATGTTGTAAATTCCAGATTTTTTCATTTACTGAACACTTTGCAAGTGCTATAAATAAATTAATAACTATCTCAATAACTGAGAAAACAAAAAAAATTTACATAAATATTTTTAAGTTTCCAAATAGGACCATGAGATTTTGATCGTATTTTTTTTCTTGTATTTTCAGGCAAGCTTCACTTGATTACATTTTCTTCTTTAAATGTATATGCAAATTTTCCTAGGAATACACTTAGAATTTTCATAGACATAATTTCATGTATAAGGTAAAGAGAGAAACATAAGAATTTTCTACTTGCATTCAAAACCAGTAGTCTAAAGATACAGACTTTGAGATCAAAGAAATTATTTTATCCTAATTAAATAAAAAAGTGCAAAAATCAACTGCCAAAGTGGGAAGCTAAAAAAAAGCAACCCACAAGTCCGAAATATTTGCAGGAAATAATACCCATTTTTATTATGTTTGAAATAAAAATTAAGTGACTTTTGTACTGTATTTTTTTTTTTACCATGGATGTTTTCCTTTTTGTATGTGCATTATGAGTACAGAAAAGAAAACAGTGCATGATTGTCCCTTTGCCAAGGGGAATTGTAGCAGGATAGTAAGCTCTGCCTGAGAAGCAAAAGTGTTCTTGAAGAAAAAGTAAAATACGGATGATAAGTTAGCCAAAGATTTCTTTGGCTCTTGGGAGAGGATAGAAAGGACAACTAATAAGCTTCCAAGTCCTTTTAGCTCCTGCTAGTGCCTTTGAAAGCTCTGTTCTTCCAGACATCGCCTATCTGGTCTTTCACTGGTAAATCCTGAAGTCTAGCAGCAGTCTCTGCTTTCTGCTTCTCTTCATTAGCCTCAATATATGCAGTCAGCTTTTCTTCTACTGTTTTGCTGAAATAGTTGTTTTCTAAATTGTTTTGTCAACCAGTCTTTATGTGCTCAGCTGCTTGTTTCTAGACCTTTGCTTCATAAAACAATTCTGTTGCAGCTACCAATTATCTGTCCTCCCCACCCCCATTTCTCTCCCTTCTTTTTAAAAAGTACCAAGCTGTAACATTTTTATTCTGAAATGAGAACTACTGGAAGTTTAGGATTTCCTTTCAGAATGGATTGGTTAGTTGAAATAATTTCCCAGAAGATAACTTCCTGATTTTTAATTCTTGACAGCACTAGGAATCCAAAATGATTTCAGGAAATTCCTGCAAATAGAAAGCCCTATTTAGTTTAGCATACATGTGTAAAATTTGCCTTCTCTACAAAGAAAAAAATAAAAAAAAACCACTACCTTTTTTGACATATATTTTTAAAAGGGCTGTCCTGACAGAGTTGCTGCAATTCCTGCTTCCATTTATTTTCAAGAAGTTAACAGATTAACTGATTATGGGAACCATAGTCTACTTGTGTGCTGTTCTGCTTGACAGAGTTAAACAAACCATGTGAATTCAGAGTTTTAATTAAACTCTGAAAAATTAATGTTTCTGGAGTATAATGGAATAATCAATATTCAAACTATTTTAAGAATAAAAAGTTCACATTTATTTTAAATTTTTGTCTCATTTGAATAACCTACTATTCTAATTAGTCATCTGTTTCTCAGCATTTAAATTTCTGTATAAGAAAGTCATCCAGTTAAGGACTGGTTTAGATATCTTGCTTTAACTTATCTCAGGTGGCAATTCAAGACCAATCTACATCTTTAATCAAGGTTCTTGTCTTTTCAAGTCTGTGATAATGTTGGTTTGCAAAGGCTAACTACTGATGGAATATGTTGAAGGAATTTAATTATATTTAAACAAGTTGTTTCCAATCTTCAGGTATTATGAAATAAAGGGGGAATGATCATTAATCTCAATGAGGTTATAACTAAAACCGGTGGAGGGCTAAGGCAATGCCTATCAAACAACTGCAGCAGCAATGTAATTTAATCCCAAACTCTTTAGAATATTCTGTATTTCATAGTGAAAGATATATGACCTTATCTCATTCATAAAAAAAAAAATTACATTTGTTTCTTCTTTGTTCATTTGCTTCAGGTGAAGGTAACCTAAGGCAGAAGTGCCATTCATTCACTAGCTGGAGAGCCTAACACCAATGATGTCTCAATAACCCTTGATTAACAAATTTATCTCACCTACTGTGCATATTTGGAAATAAATGCAAGAAATAAATGGAAAGATTTATTTCCCCTACAAGATATTTGCATCATCCTGGACAAAAAAAAAAAAATCATAAATAGAATCAAAGTATTGTATAACACTTTCCAGATGTTATAAATATCTTATGCAATGGGAATTCTCAAGGATGACGGATGAAGCACGGTGTCCTCTGTGGTGTGGCTGAGCAATTATTTCTGCCACTTTTCTGTGTACAGACAGTGTGGTCTGATAATTGCAGAAAGTTTAGCTATTTGGGGGGAACTGTCTTGAAAGATGAACCTATATTTCTACTCTGCATAGTGGATCACATCCTGTAGAACTTGTACTACTTGGTGTCATAGAAGACTAAGGTTGTTCCTATGTAAACCATGAATTATTCTTCTCCTTCCAACTTACTTTCTTTTTGCTTATGTAAGTCCTGTCCTGCTGCAAGCCAACCCACATGATAGCGATATGCATTTTAATTAGTGTTTTCTTCATTTTATAAAATGTGGGGGAAGTCATTAAATGAGTTCTCAACTGTCAAAGAACAATGCAAATTGCGATCCAGCAAGCAAGATCTAATTCTTGTTTGAACTCTCCCCTTCAGCACCTTAAGACCCTTCTTCCCTAATGACTACAGGTTCAGATTTATTTCCCTGACTTCAAGAGAGTGCAAGAGGTTTTTGCAGGATGCAGAGAGGAAGAAAGTATCTTTGGAAGTGAGCATCCTAATTGTGGCTGAGAAGCAGAAAAGTCCAAGTGGTTTTGCTTTTCTGTAAGGTGGTCATGGGACACGCTACTCTGAGGCACACTATCACATATAACTGTTAAAAAATATGCAGTCTCTTACACCATTTTGACCAGTACAGCCCTAAAAACTAAAATACTTACACATTTTTGCATTCTTCAAGTTGCTGCACTAATGTCAGGTATGCTGTGTGCACCGAAAAAATTATAATCCATGAGATAAAATTTGACTCTTTCTAGTAAAAGAATGATAGTATGGATAGTGGTGGAAAAATCTACTCCTGCATAGTTCTGCACAAAGATATGTGAGACAGTTCCTTGTCTTTTTGTGTTTTACTTAAGGCACTAGTAATGAGAGAGATGATCTCTACTTCCCATCTTATAAAGTTCCAGACACTTTAACAATCTGGACTGTTGTTATTCATTTTAACTTTTCTTGAACAGATCCTTTAAACTCTTTTTATATAAATTAGGATAAAAATATTTTTCCCCTACCTTGAATGAAACATTTTATTTATCCAATATTAAATAATTTACTTTGAACACTGGAACTGTCATTATTATGCTGAAGCAAAAGCTTACACTTAGTTGGGAAAAAAACCCCACCAACCAAAACTTTGCTATGGAGGCTGTTCCTAGAAGAAGACAAAACATCTCACAAATCATTCAACCACACTATCTGTACACCAGGAAATAGCACGAAGGATTGCCCTTGATCTGGAGCCATACCACATTGTAGAGATTATGGGCTTGCTGAGTTTTTAGGATACATTATTCCTTCCCAAGAAAAAGACTCTTTTATGCAATTGCTATGGTTTTTATTTATGATAACTTATTGATCAAAGCAAGGAATGCCTTCAGAGAAACAAATAGTCTTGCAAGGAGCTAAATCAACTGCATATCTTTCACTCACAGCACACAGACCTTTCTTTGATTCTGTGATGAGGAGGGGGGCATACATATTCAAAACATTGCTTCTGGGCCTGCTATCATCATCACTACCACCACAACCACTAAGCAGGGACTCTGGCAGCAAAATCAAATTCTGGTCCAAGTTGCATATTTCCCTCAAATTCACACAGCTGAGAATATTTAAAACTGGATCAAAAAGTGAAGGATATTGGGTTCATTCTCATCTGCTGTTTCTTTCTTTGCTGTTACTTGATCATCCTGTTTTCTGACGGTTACTGGCAGGCATCAGATACGTGTGCTACATTAACATCCAGTTTGGTTAGAATGAAACATGAATAGCACATGCACACAGAAACAACAACAGCAGAATGCCTTTGCAACACAGGAAACAATGCTCGCTGAAATGCATCATCTTAGAAAACAGGTGGAAGATTTGCTGGTGAATCATCAGATCAGACAGTATTCATTATTATATTGGGAAGTATTTGCCTTTTCTGGATCCTCTGTGGAATATATTGACTCACCATTTTCACATGCTGGTAAATTGAGTCAGTGTTTCAGTATGCTGCCCAATGAGGTGTCTCACAAATTAAATCAAACTACCTATTTAACCACTTTATTGTGGTTTAAAAAAAAAAAAATAAAAGCTCTAAACATCAAAGAAGCCACAGTACTGAATATGAAAAAAAACCTGTCCTGAAATTAGGTCTCAATCTGGCATCTAAATAGGCCATACCAATCCACTTTGTAAATATCTGAATATTAAATTCCACATAAAGAAGAAAAAATTACTGTCTCTCAAAATCTATTTGTGACTAAATAGACTAGGAAATTTACCTAAAATTCTGGTTTGTTTGCAATCATCATTCTTATTTGATGATAAGCACATAATTTTCTTAATTTTCTTTATTTCCTTTGAATTCAGTTGGGGACATTATTTTTATTCAGAAATAAGGAATTAGTCCTCAGTTTTTAGAAAATAAAAAAGGTTTTCTTCGAATTTAAAATTGTCCTAGATATCTAGTCTAACCTAACATAGTGGTCAGTCAATGGAAAAGGATGAACACTTCCAGTGGATTATTCATCCCACCTATTTTAAATGTCGAATGGGGTAAATTGTTCTCAAGATTTTTGGCTTTCTTCTTTAATTACTACTAGTTAATTTGGACAACATACCTCTATTACATAAGTATTTTTTCTGAAAATTAGATAAACCAAATCCCGCCCTAAATGTCTGGATAGGGTCCTAGGCTTTATAGGCAGTTGTAGGCTTTTCTTCTATTTTTTCTGGAATACCTAATGTTAGAATCGTGAGTTTAGGCAAACTCTAAGCTTCCAGCAAAAGCTTTACATATGAATAATAACACTTTCTCAGCCTTTAGGCTAAGATGTGTTAAGTGATACATGGGCTATTACTTTAGTTGACTTGCTACTCAAGGAGGAGCATGGCCCAGTAAGACACACAACTCACATGTAAATAGATCCCCCTGCTATAAGAAGGGAGCCTGTATTTGCCTATATATCACTCTTGCTCTGTGGGGAACTACTGGTTTTGGTGTGAAGAACTTTCTATCTGAGAGTAGGCTTTATGGCATACCTACATAAACAAGTTCTCTGTGGTATTTTTAAACAGAGTTGTGCTCCTGATGTGCATTCAGTACTATAAATGTCTACTTACTTTAAAAGCAAACAAGATTTCTTTTTTTTTAAACCTTGTTAGTACTCTACACCTGACACATTTCAAGACAGTTCTGACTCACAAATCATGACTTGAATTGCCAAGTCCTACTTTCTAAGAAAGTAACCTTAAAGATGGTTTCAAAGGTACTTTGAAAGTGTGATATGAAGATACTGGCATGCAGGTGACCAGCAGAAAACGTATTAGTCATGATGCTGCTGAGGAAAGTGTCAACTCAGCTTGCCTTCAGACTTCAAGATGAATTGCAATAATTTAACTTTGAAAAAATAAAATTACATGTATTCCTACTTGTAAGCTCAGCACATCCAGGTAGGCTCCAAGTCACAAATATGAAGCCAAATACTGTCATTTTTCCAGGTACATTTAACAGCAGGACAAACTTCAAGTTAGCAGTTGGGTAAATACTTTAAAACTGCCAAATGCTGATAACAATAATAAAAATTTAGCAGAGGCTATATATATATTAACCTCATGCACTTGCAAGGTCTGCAAAGATTTAATAAAGTTGACAAAGAAAGTACATTAAATTAATCAGCACTTAAATAAATCCCAGACTGTTTCCCCCCTTTACTTGTCTCCCTGAATTAGGCAATCGAATCAACAGGGTGGCCACTAGCAGCCTTCAAGCTGATTGGTATTTTCTCATTCAACAGATTATGATTATAACCATGATGCTGTTGTTCCATGATTACACAGGCAGATAAAATTTGGTGCTTTGGGCTTGGTTTGAAAGTGCTGTAAAAGGTACTAAGTTTATCTAGCTGGATCCTGACAAGAAATCTGTCCCATGTAGTTGCTCTAAAATACATGTGAGCAATTTTAATATCAGGCAGGATAGCTGGCCAGTGATAGACTTTGGAAAAAATTAGACATCCACTGCCTTAGACTACCAAACTATTAAACCAGGATGTTATGCTGTCTTCCTGCTTTAAGAAGAGGTGAGACTGATGTACTGAAAGGCACAGGACAGACTATAAAGTGGAGGAAGAAGAGGCTGTATTGGTGCAGTCCAGGGATGATCTCAGTCAGAGGCTTCTCCACCAGCTGGGCTTTGATGGAGTCCTAGCTGTAAAGGAAAGGAAGCTCACTTTCTCCTGCAGAAAATCAATAATGAGGATGACAATGCAGCTATTGTCTTGCGTTGGAGTGGATTCCATCCAAAAGAGGTGCTCCCACAACTGCATGTGTAAAAATCTGACCCTGCCTTTAAAAAAACAGATAAACCAAGAAGATAGAAACATGAAGCTTCATGTTATGTGGACAAAAAGTTCCAAATTAAATCGCAGATTAAAAAAGGCTCAAGCCACCATGTTTGGATTCTTTAAAGTGAAGAGGAAATTAAATGGCAAATTCCTATTATACTCCATTTGTCTTACTTAGCATGACAAGAAAACCTTAGTGAAAACCAATTTTTGTATTCAATTCACATTTTCTTATAAAGTTATCACAGGCAGGTTAATGCAAATCAGAGCTACAAACTAAGGTTTTCTGTTCTTTACTCTTAATAAAGTCCTAGTCTGAATATTCTATGCTCTGTCAGCAGTCTCAGCAAAAAGTTAAATATGTGTGCTTGTGTATTTTTATACACTTATGTACACCAATGTGTATATATATGTGTGTGTGTGTGTATATATATATATATATATGTAAAGAGACTTCTTTAGTTCACATGAATGCCCATTTGTCTTTCAGTGGGCTATATGACAGTGCTGCTATTTAAAGTTTTTCAGCCAAAGGCCAAAAACTTTGCTCATGGGCTTTAGATAGATGTACAGCCTGATTACTGAAGGACTTCAGAGGACAAGTGCAGGAGAAAAGTAGGTCAGATAGAAAGAAAAAAAATAGATAAGGGGCTAGAGAGATACATTCTAAAGAAGATTTTTTTTTTCCTGAGAGGTTGTTTTAATGTGAATCTTGTCAGATGCTTCAAGTTTGAAATTTGCTTTATCACAGTCTTTAAGAGCTTATTTAAAGTCTGAATACATTAAAAAACTTGACAGCAATGATCGAAGTACAAAATATTTCCACAGTATTAATGACTAGCCTAAATCTCTATACCTTGGGCAATGAACATCTTCTAGCAGATCATTAATCCCCTCAAAATACCCTGTCCTGAGGTCATTAAGAACTGAAAACTGGAAAAATAAAATAAAATATGCATATAGATTTTTCTTTTTGAACTACAGAATTTAATTGGTATGTACAGAATAGGTCTGAAAAATTATGGCCCTAGTGTTAGACAATCATATTGACAGAATTATCTCTCAAACTTCTATTCATCTTATAGTAATTAATATATACTCATAAATATGTCTTTAATAATAACAAAACCCCCAAGAGTATGTTTCAAATATAAAACACACTGAAGGAAAGTAGATTTGTCGGTTTAAGATAAGAACTGAAAGTAAATTGTGGGACATAATTTCAAGTTTTTGATAAGTCAAACGTCATTCATATTAGTTAAGCAGAATGCAAGGAAAAAAAGGACATATTATGGTGGGGAATGTGAAGCTCAAAGGCAACCATAAAATGATGGAGTTCAAGAGTCTTAGGGCACCAAGGAAAGCACATAGCAAGCTTCCTACCCTGGACATCAGGAGAGCAGACTTCGGCCTCTTTAGGGATCTGCTTGGTAGAGTACCATGGGATAAAGCCCATGGAGGGAAGAGGGGCCCAAGAAATCTTGATAATGTTTAAGGATCACCTCCTCCAAGCTCAGGAGCACTGTATCCTTACAAAGAGGAAGTCAGGCAAAAACACCAGGAGGCCTGCATGGATGAACAAGGAGCTCCTGGACAAACTCAAACACAAAAAGGAAGCCTACAGAGGGTGGAAGCCAGGACAGGAATACAGAGAAATTGTTTGAGCAGCGAGGGATCAGGTTAGGAAAACTAAAGCGCTGATAGAATTAAATCTGGCCAGAGACATCAAGGGCAACAAGAAAAGCTTCTATAGACATGTCAGTGATTAAAAGAAGACTAGGGAAAATGTGGGCCCTCTCCAGAAGGAAATGGGAGACTTGGTTACCTGGGATATGGAGAAGGCTGAGGTACTCAATGACTTTTTTGCCTCAGTCTTCACCAGCAAGTGCTCAAGCCACACTGCCCAAGTCACAGAAGGCAAAGGCAGGGACTGGGAGAATGAAGAACCATCCGCTGTAGGAGAAGATCAGGTTTGAGACTATCTAAGGAACCTGAAGGTGCAAAAGTCCATGGGACCTGATGAGGTGTATCTGCAGGTCCTGAAGGAACTGACAGATTGAAGTTGCTAAGCCACTATCTATCATACTTGAGAAGTCATTGCAGTCCAGTGAAGTTCCCACTGACTGGAAAAGGGGAAACATAACCCCATTTTTAAAAAGGGAAAAAAGGAAGACCTGGGACACTACAGGCCAGTCAGGCTCACCTCTGTGCCTGGCAAGATCATGGGGAAGATCCTCCTGGAAACTATGCTAAGGGACATGGCAAATATGGAGGTGATTGGTGACAACTAACATGTCTTCACTAAGGGCAAATCATGCATGACAAATTTGGTGGCCTTCTACAACAGGATTACAGCACTGGTGGATAAGGGAAGAGCAATTGATGTCATCTACCTGGACTTGTGCAAAGCATTTGACACTGTCCCACAAAACATCCTTGTCTCCAAATTGGTGAGACATGGATTTGACAGATGGACCACTTAGTGGATAAATAGTTGGATGGATGGTCGCACTCAAAGAATTATGGTCAATGGCTTGATGTCCAAGTGGAGACCGGTGATGAGTGGTGTTCCTCAGGGATCAGTACTGGGACTGGTGCTTTTTAAAAACTTTGTCGGTGACATGGACAATGGGATTGAGTGCACCCTCAGCAAGTTTGCCAATGACACCAAGCTGTGTGGTGCGGTTGACGTGCTGGAGGGAAGGGATGCCATCCAGAGGGACCTTGACAAGCTTGAGAGGTGGGCCCATGAAAATCTTATGAAATTCAACAAGGTGAAGTGTAAGGTCCTGCACATGGGTTGGGGCAATCCCAAGCACAAATACAGGCTAAACGGATGATATGTGTTAGGATGACAGGTAAGTATAATATGCATCTTTTTGCTTGCGCATTTTGTCAATAGTAGGACTTGTCTCCAAAATAAATTTTTGATGATTTTTTTTTTATCCTTCATACTTTACTTTCACTGTCCTGATGATATTTTTTCATCCCAATTATTTTTTCTCATGTAGTAGTGAAATGCTATTTAAAATCTGATACACTTGAAAAGATATAGTGTACTTAAGATTGTGGATCTTATTTTCTGAGGAGTGGCTGAAAAATTGCAGGAGAACAAATGTGTAGGAAAATGAACAACCAGGGAATCTTACTAATGATTTGTTTGATATTTGGTCATTTACATACTCCTAAACATCCCAGAAAGACAGTTGTGGTGATAAAGCTCACTGTTTACTCATGTGTTTGTGTGTGCGTGTATACACATATATATTTTACATGCATGGCTGTACATGTTTCTGAAATTTGGTTTTGAGAATTACTGGGTGTGATATTTCACTGCAGTGTCTGTACTCTTTCATATCAGATGAAGGAAGTTTCATTCCAAACATTTATTCTGGTTTTTTTTTTTTTTTTCCTTTCTCTTTTGCAGGGACTCTGAACAGAATCTTATTGTTTATTTACTTTATTTATTTAGAAGATATCTTGAAAGACTAATTAATGTTACTTCAAGTAACTATCAGTATTCAAATATTGTCTGTAATATATATAAAGAATTGTAGAAAATCTGACATGTCCTGTAGCAGACAGAACTATTTAAAACAAAGTCAACATATTTCAGGAATGATCAATGTTAGGGCTTATGTTCATGAAGTAATAGCTGACAAACCCTTTACTGATGAATAGGCTTAAAACCAGGAGTCTGCTGAGACCCCAGAGCACAAAAAGATGCATGGATCCAATGTAGTTATATCCAAACACAGCAGAAGGCTGCAGCTAACTAGAGAAGGCAACAAAGCCTATGTCACTGTCTTGAATAAAAATATAAAAACCTCTATTGAAAATCAACAGCCTGAACAGCATAGGAGGGGCAAGATTATTAATTCATTACTTTAGTTTGGTTTTAAAACCATTTGATGGTTCATCAGAATCATGCAATCACAGAGTAGCTTAGGCTGGAAGGGGCCTCCAGAGATCTCCTAGTCCAAATACCTGCTCAAAGAAGGTCTAATCAGAGCAGGTTGCCAAACACTTCCAAAGACAGAGATCCCACTACCTCTCTGGGCAGCCTGCTACAGGATTTTACTGCCTTATGGTTAAAAAATACAATGAAAAAAACCCTAATATTTGACTAAATTTCTAATGTTCTGAGAAATAATGATTTTTATGTCACTTGGATTGTGTTGGGTTTATTCTACACTATTTTGTGGGGGGTTTTGCTGTTGTAATGTTAGAAAATCATGCATTGTTGTGATATTTGTGGCTCCACTGCATTGGGATATGTCCCGCTCATACCAACAGAGATACATAAATACAACATCGCAAATGGCAAATATTTTGATCCCTTCGGACACCTAGACACTTATCTAGCAGCATGTTGTGACCTTGTAACTGTATCTGAGTATTTTGTGTTACCAAAGTTGCTTTCTCAAATTTAAAGGGCTTTCTCACCCCCTTTCTAACTAGCCTTTTAGATTATTTGCATTAAATAATGGGTTATAATTTCATTTTTAATTAAATAAACATTATTTTAACCAATTAAATTATTCTACTCCAAAGAAAAACAATTATTTAATTAAACTTTGGATAATGATTAAGCAAACTTACCAATGTGTAAATTTAGGTTACAGCAAGCATTTCTTCCAGTTTCTGCAAGTTTATCATTCTCTTTGGTAAAGATTTTTCCTTCAGCAAGTCACTCCAGGTACACCACTCGGAAGCCATTTGATCCATGGAAACACAGGATTCTATGCTGCATCCTTCCACCTCTGTGGGAAAGTTATTTCTCATCGTGTAATACTCTGCAGATCAACAGCAAAAATTTTGGACCCATTCCCTGCCTACCTCTTGTCTTTCCTTGTTTATTCAAGGTGCAGTACATCTCCATTAAACTCAAGGTGTAAGTAGCCTGCACAAAAGAATAAAGGAGATTTTTATTTACATTATTTCCATTTCCGTACACATAAAAGAAATCTGTTCAGACTCCAGATCATTATTATTTCTGGGAAGTACATAGCACACATTAATAAAGGGAAAACTGTTAAAAATCTCTAACAGTTTTGCTACAGATATTTACAGTGTTTTAGAGAAAGACTTTGAAACATAAAAGAATGTTAACATTTTGCTTAAGGATATTATGATGCAGAACACTTCCACCCCGTTCATTTCCGATGTGAAAACCAAACCAAAAACCAGATCCTTCTGCCCCCTCCCTTCCACATATAAGCAACTTAATGGATGAAGAACAAGAAATTGGAATTTTATGCACATACACACACATCTTTATGCACCTAAATATCACTACTATACTTCTAAATATCACTACTTATATATGCACATGAATTATATATGCACAGGTATATATATACGTGTGTGCACAGGCAATAGTTAATTAATTAAATTTTTTTTTTTACTTTATGCCTTTGTGTGCATGTATAGGCATGTATGTATACAGGGTGAGACTATGAGAGTGAGCATACACATTCCCTGACATTTCTATTCAGAATTAATTTTCAGTTTTCTGGCTTCTGAATTAAGAGAACTACATATGCTATAATTCCAAGGGTGAGTCACTGTAATGGAAATAAATGCTTAATGAAAATAGCCCATAAAAATTGCATTTAATAGAACATATCTGAAAAATAAATAAAAAGATAACAAGAAACAATGATCCTCCCACATATTTTGGAATATTCATTTTTTTTAAAATTTCTTTGTAAACAGGAATCTAATCAAAGCCAGTCCTGAAGAAACAAGTTACCCTTTGTTGTGGCCTTGAACTTTGACTCTATCAACCCGGCTCTGTAGTCATCTGGTGAACATATGGGTATTGTTCATCCCCTAGATAAATGCGGTCCAAATCCACAAATACTTTTTCGTTATGTTTTAGGACTGCCAGCCAGACAATACTGCGACCTGAATCCCCTCCCTGGACTTAGTCAGGTGGTAGGGGATATATTACCACTGAGATTGTCACTTAGATTTATGCAATGGATTTTTTTGGTCTCAGGGCTAGGTGTTGGATAAACACAGACAGACAGCAATACAGTGCAGAAGACTTCAACCTTAAGCCCTCAACAGTTCCAGAATCCTGTTTTTGTTGATGGTCAGAAAAGTTGTGCTGGTGCTATTTCTTCTAAGTCTATATTAAAGATTATTCTGTAAAGAATTAGAAATCCGAAGCAATGTGACCCATTAATACGGCCAACAACTGGTGTATTACTAGATTTTATTTTCTATTTTTAGTGGGCCAGATTTAGGCATGACTGAAACTGGCTGCATCATTCATTATCTTTCATCCATTTTTTTTTAGTATGGTGGATAAGATCCTACCTAACCTACTCTGAATTAAGGGATAGAGGCAAACTTGTCCTGGCAAAGAAGTGGATTAAATAACCCAGTAAATCTTCTTCAGCTCTCAGAAGAACAATTCATACATCATGAAACAGAGAAAGCATAATTTAAATCCATTTCTCATCAAGTGCAAATTTGTAAGTTTTATCAGCGACACATCAGTAATTCAGATGAAGTCTGAGTGCAAATAACAGGCTAATGGAAAAGATGGAGTTGTAGCAAGAAGGGCAATAAGGAAAGGACATGTATGTTCGTCCATGCTACAGCAGTGTCCTTGCTCAGCACTGAAAACAATGGGGACTACTGTGAGAGAAATCCCCGTTATATTTGTCCATGCAAGTGGCCCCCCACTTTGGGGACAGGTGGCATTTCAAAAACACCTCTGTTTCTTCAGGACACCTTTCAGACACATCTCAGTGTCGCTATATGGAGCACACAGATTTCACAGTGAATATGTGTTCTCAAGTCTGGGCTCTGCAATCCAGTCCAAAAGCTAGAGGTTGAAGCACTTTTGTGCTGGCATGAACTTGATGAAATAACCTAGTAAATCTTCACACTTATACGAAGAGCTCACATACTGCAGGCATATGTGGTGGCCAAACAGTGAATGCTGAAACCCTTTGTGGGATCCGTTTTACGGTGAGATTTTCAAGAGCAGCAAGGTATTACTACTAATGATTGGTAGCCATTTCAACAGTACTGAAAAATTTTATGTGTGTTTATCTGTTCCTTTGGTTACTTAAACTTTGTAATCTCTTCCCAAGAGCTCTGTGTTAAGTGACATAGGAAAACACAGGAATGAAGGACTTGGCTCCAAATTGATGTTGAGGATCAGGGTTCTGTCTCAATGACGGAGCTGATAAAGTTGTTAACACTGCCTTAAAAAGCCATATTCCAGTTAGGGCTTAGGAGTGTGGGCTGCTTTTTGTTGACTGAAGAGTTAGAAAAAACACCACAAGTGAATTGGCTAAGGTTTTCAATAGAGCAGTATACCTATCACACAATGAATAACCAGACATAAACTAAAGCAAAGTTAGTCAGCCTCTTAATAATGATTTCAGTTGCTTCTGTCTTGCAAAGGTTTTTTCTCCACCCATAGCACAATAGTATTATTACTCATTATTAGGGAAATATGGGTGAATACAGCGAGCAGAAGAGAATCCAAATCATTTGGAGTAATGTGGAATGCAAGAGGTGTTTCTTCAGTTGTTAATTTGTGTAAGCTATGTGGTTAGACAGTTACTTAGATCAGGCTTTACAAAATAAGCAAACAAATAAAAACACCTCCATAGAAGAAACAGCTTGTCATTGCAAGCATAGTACAACATCTTATTGGTACTACACTACGTTAAATACATGACTGTGAATGGCTATACAGTGCCTTTTAACTCACTGGCTGAGATAGATGGCTGAGGCCATACATTCATCAGCACTTTTCTATCTTTGCATTTTAATGAGATGTTCCCTGAAATACTGAAACTGATCAGTGTCTGGTTTAGACATCAGTAGAGAAAAACCCTCTTGCCTTCAGGGAAAGCCTGCATTTTTAAAATATAAAGGGAGGAGGGAGTGGGGACTCTCCTCCGGTAGCTTAAGTGCTCCTGAAACTATGCAAAGACTGAAGAATTAATTGATAACACCCAGTTAATGCCTTCTAGATTAACAATACCCAGATCTGCAGGAGGATTTAGTAGATTCATACCCTAAATAAATGACTTAGCTGACAGAAAGACTTGTGGTAGGGGTGTTGAAGCGGTGCGTGGTGTCTCTTGTGTAGTTGGCCTTCAGAAAAGCAAAGGGGAAAAATAAGAGACTATTTAGACCTCCTGATGAGGAATGACATGAGGGTGACATGAAATCTAAGACACTTGAGAAACAGGCATACTTTAATCCCAAATAAGCATGCGATGTGAGCGTGCTGCTAGTCCACTACACTCATTTCCACTTGTATGCCACCATGTTTGGAAATAAAATTACCATTGCTTAGTAAGAAATATCATCTCAGTGAGACTTCTGAATGGATTTCCAATTACAGAGCTTCTAAGAAGAATCTCAGTTGGCGGGTGTATTATAAACAAAGTCTTTGAACCTTTTCAAACTTAGCCCTCACTAGTCTTTTTCTTGCAACAACACTAAACATACTGAAAGCTGTATTTGTTGAAAAATAAAGATAAAAAGCAAGATACAAGACTGAATGAATTTTGAGTGGCTAACATCATTTGGAACTCAAGACTTCCTTAGATCTGTCCAGGAAAAAGCAAAATAAATGTATGCTTGTATATAAATTTGGAAAGACTGCTTTTATTCTGCATCAGGATGAAACTAGGACCTTGTTCTAACACTCTCACCCCTAAATTCTAAAAAGTATAGAAGTCTAAAATTTTCCATGTTATAAAACACATTACATCAGAAAAGTTGTCTGGGATGAAAAAGGATGGGATGAGACGAGATGGGATGAAGAAAGGGTACAGTTCCTTATCTGCCTGCATACCAAGATCTGAATCTGTTTCCTACATCTTAGGTGAAAGCCTGAAGTAATATTAATAGCCTGTGCCAAGTATGCTATTTTCATTTTGAGCAGAAATGCAATCCTGCATTTAATACCTTATGATAAAGCCAATTCCTTTATGTGAAAAAACTATTTTAAAAACTGGCATTTGACAACGAAAAAAGCATTTTGAAACATTTTTTTCAGTCAGCACTGGTACTCTGGACATCTTAAGAATAATCACTAAAGTGATAAAAATAATTGCCTACCTGGAACTCAACATTTCTGTTAAAAATTGTTTAGTGATAAAACAAAACAATTAATGAAAAAAACTCTTCTGTACTTCTTTGTCTTCCAGAAATGAAGATACTGTAAAATACAGTCCATTTGCTGAAGTTTGTGTGGAATTCAGTTCTATGTCATTTAACTAAAAAGACCTCTCTCTTTCACGTTTTGACATTTTCAGCATATTTTACTCTCCTTTTGACCTTTCTGATAACAAGGATATTCTCAGACCTTCTCCAAAGGAAAAAAAAAAATAAAATCAATGGAAAATGACAGAATGCAATGAAAGCAATTTTGCAGGATCAAAATTTAAATGAGCAGCAGGGTTTTTTGGATGCTTATCAAAACCAAGCCAACTAATATTTTAAAGTGTGACCATTATTCCTGCACATAGTAAAAATGATGGAGTGAGCCAAAGGCAGTGAAATCCTTTGTCATCACAGAAGAACACTACAGTAGAATTTGCACCTGTAACAGTTTAGAAGTTGATTTGGTTTTGTGGGGATTTGTTTTGTTTTGTTTTGTTTTACTATCTCAAGCACTATAATATGTAAGGGTTTCTGTGGTTCAAGCTGACTTCAGTAGCACTGTACCAATCCATAACAGCTTTCTCTTTATCCAGAATTGTATGCACTTTGCTTGTTTACACACCTGATAATAAACACAGTGACTGGTGTAAGCAAGGAATCACTTAGTTCAATGAGCAGTGGCGTACATGGTTGTCATAACTGCATATAGTCACAGCCCAGTACATATATGCATTCTTTTTGTGAGCTACTTATATGAAATCTAGCTCCAGTGTGGAACAACATGGTTAATTTATTAAAATTAATTTATGCACTTTTTTTGCAAATACAACTGATTTCTAATATTTGAAACTGTTCTGTAGCCAATCTCCTAAACAGTCAATTGGGATAATTTCCTTGTACTCAGTGCTGTACAGGTGGTACTTTTGCATATCAAATACAAATGTTCTTTGAAGTCCTATTTTAGAGCTGTAAAATATTTATTTTTCAGTTTTATGGCAACTCAAATAAAAATTAAAAATTAAAAATATTTTGGGTTTTACTGAACCTGAGAGCTGGAGAAAAAAAAAGTCGAAATCCCATTTTCACATGAAGGTTCTTTTAATTCCAAACTATACTTACATTTTATTATAATCCATAACACAGTTCCACATTTAGCATGATACTGCCTTGAGATAAAAGTGGCTTAGTCGAAGATGATGCAACAAAGTTGGTGATACTCTAGTGTCCAGGTCTTAGCCTTTTGCCAGAAGGTTATTGACCAAACATTGTCCTGTTAGACATGCATAATAAGAGGTGGACAGGAAACAAATAACAGATTACTGCTAATTTGCATGATGAAAAACAGAGTTTACAAGATTGAGAGTTCTTTTGTGAGAGTCTGACTGTGTTTTTTGGCAACACTTCATAAACAACTTAGTTTCTTATTTCAAGTAAAATTTAATTCCTATTTCCAGAACTGTAGTGCATTTCATATAACATTATTTATAGAGAACACAACTTAAAATAATATTAAAACCACATATTTTGAATGAAAATAAATAATGATTCAGTCTTCCAAGATCAGGGTCAAAGGGTAAAATAGCGTGTAATAAATGGACTATAGATATTGTCAATAGCATATCACTTCTGTCACCTTTATTTTCGCATCTACTGTTTTACTCCTAAGCAAAAGCATCAGACAATCAAATAAAACCCTAAAGACTTTATAATTTAAGGCAACATCACTCCTCTCTAACAAAAAACTGCCCAACTTCATTACTCTCCCCAAACCAATATTAGCATATACATGCTGTTTCTTTAACTCCAGCTTCATAAGACTCATTTATTTCCCTTATATCCTTCCTTGTGGGAGTGGATGAACAGCAAAACAGGATTTAATGGGAGAAGGCCAACCTAAAATTCTTCACAGAATAGTGAAAGTCTTAGTTAAATTGTTAAAGAATTTCCTTAGCTTCTGACCTGGTAAAAAACCCCCACGTTAAAACATAAATGGTGAAAATGTTCATGTTTATAGTACTTATTTGGGATTGTAAGCATTACTTATATCTGGGGTTTGAATTGATACTTTCCCCATATTGTTGGAATCCCTGGATAAACAAGTACCTTCATTTATTTAGAGAGGGTGGAGTAATTCCTAAAAAGAAAGATCAGACAAAATAACCTTAAGGTGGCCAAAGGCCTAGCAACTGAGCACTCCTTTAACAAAAGGGAGATGGGTTTAGGCTCCTGTTCGCAGCCTGACTGGGCAGAGAGAATAGAGGTTCTGGCCTCCTAGCCTGCAGTCAGTGTCTTCGTCACTGAGCTATGAAGTATTTTCATCTGTACTATTTTGCTATTAAAACCAACAAGATTAGAGTCTTGTGTTTCATCCCAATGTGAAGGGGGAGAAAATGGCCTTACAAGACAGGAAAGCCCTTTCGCACTTAACTCTGCTCACAGCCCTCAGGACCACAGGCAGATACTGACTTTGTCATCCCCCATCCCCAGCTCTAGCATACAACTTTCAGTGACTCCTCTTCTACCTCCAGCTACTCATATCAGTCACTTTCACCCCAGAAATCAACCTATGTCCCATATACAGCCTGCTGCCTTCTGCCA